>NC_065593.1:29899602-30219462 GCF_024542745.1 Macaca thibetana thibetana | reverse complement strand
TGACCGTCAGACAGCATAAATATATGTGCCATTTCATGTGCAATTCCTTATAGACCCAGCTTGGTTCTTCTCCAATGTCTCCTTTTGGAGTTTTACCTGATTTTATTATCGATTTTCATCCAAATCCACTGGAGAATGGGACGATTTTGCTTTTTTTTTTTTTTTTTGCCAGGAATCACTTAATCCTGAAAGTCTTGTGAGAAGACATGGCAAGAAGCAGAGTCAAGCACACACCATGATGGCAGAGAAAGGAAGAGAGGGGCCAACCTGTTGCTTTCTTACTTACAGGTTCCAGCCCACAAATCATCTCATTTAGGAAATCTTTTCTGATGCTCACTCATAGTTATTGTCACTCCTAGAACACCTAGAGAACACTGCTCATACATTGCAAACTCTCCAGAGTGGCACTGGGGTGTAGTGGTCATGTATGTGGACTATTTTGGCAAGTAACTTGAATTCTTTGTTCTTCAGTATCACTATTTGTAAAAAGGAGGATAATAATAACATCTACCTGACAGAACTGTTACAAGATCAATGACAACAATGCCTAATACATAGAGTGCTCAGTCAATGTTATCGTATATGTTGTACTGTCATGAGTTGCTTAGTACATGGTTTCCCTCTTTAGGTTGTGAATGATCTCAGCTCAGCTTACTGCAACCTCCGCCTCCTGGGCTCAAGCGATTCTCCTTGCTCAGCCTCCCAAATAGCTGGGATTACAGCGTGCACTACCACACTACCACACCGGGCTGATTCTTACATTTTTAGTAGAGATGGGGTTTCGCCATGTTGGCCAGGCTGGTCTCGAACTCTTGACCTCAAGTGATCCACCCACCCACCTTGGCCTCCCAAAGTGCTGGGATTACAGTCGTGAGCCACCGAGCCCAGCCGGGATGTGTGTCTTATTCTTACAGCTAATGCTAAGGCTATGTGGCAGGATGAGAGTAATTGGGCTTTGGATTCAGATAGATCAGTGTTCAACTCTCAGCTCTGCTACTTACTAGATGTGTAACTTTGAGCTTTACCGCAATGAACTCAGTTTTTTTCATTTATGTAATGTGAAATAATGCATGTCTTGCAAGTTATTCTGAGGATTATATTTGAGAATGAAAGTTGCATATTTGGCTCAAGGAAGGCAAGCTTTTATTTTGATGGGTAGCCCTAAATTGTAGCACCATGTTTAGAACATTGTAGTGCTCAACAATTGGTTATCATTATTATTATTTGAGACAGAGTCTTGCTGTGTCACCCAGACTAGAATGCAGTGGTGCAATCTCGGCTCACTGCAACCTCCGCCTCCTGGGTTCAAGCAATTCTCATGCCTCAGCCTCCCAAGTAGCTGGGATTACAAGCGCGTGCCACCATGCCCCGCTAATGTTTGTATTTTTAGTAGAGATGAGATTTCACCATGTTGGTTAGGCTGGTCTTGAACTCCTGACCTCAAGTGATCTGCCTGCCTTGGCCTCCCAAAGTGTGGGATTACAGGCGTGAGCCACTGTGCTAAGCCAACAATTGATTATTGAATGAAAATGACAGTACATGCCGGGCACCATATGCTGCAAAGAGCACATGACAATACACATTTACTCTTTATGTATATCATCTCACTTCATTCTGACAAATATTCTGTGGAGGAGGCTCTGTTATTATTTCCAGTTTACACAGAAGAAATCAGAGGCTTAGGTTAGTTTAACAAAGTTCTCATAGCTAGAATGTGGCAGAGCTGGGATTTGAACACCTTAGGTGCCCCAAAATAGCTGATTGAATGAAAGAATGAATGAAAGTGAGGAAACTTACACGGAGTCAGGTAGTGGCATAATGGAGCCCTTGGTCACTATTCTATTTATACTCTTTGGATCATCTCTATGAAAGAACTGAGGTGAGATGGAGGCACCTGCGGGTAAAGAGACCAACTTTTCCCCTTTAGTTGCTATTTGACAGTTTATGTCTGATGAACATGCAGGCTTGTGTCTGGTGAACATAAGTACAACTGTTGATAAACAGAAATGCTTAGTGAATAAACACATCTTAAATAAATTTGGGGTTCTTGTTCTTAGCAATCATCAATAGCATGGCCAGATGAATTTTCCTGAGACAGGAAAAAGCATGATCTAAGTTACTAATTTCAAATTGCTTTGTATCAGGAACATTTGCTTGGGAGCTATCAAAGCCAAGATGTGAAGTCCTCCCTGGCCTGACAACCTAACTATTCATAACCAAGGGACTTGACTAAGGAGCTTTGAAGAAGGAAAAGAAGTTCCCATTGCTCATTTTCCACGTTATTCCCTGCTTCTCCTGATTTGATCCCCAGTACTACCCTGCAGAAGAACAAGGAGAAAACAGTAATCTAGTTCCTAGTTCTCCTGACCAAATGATGTTATTCCTCTTGACTGGGAAGAAAATGGGGAGATACTTATAAGACTTCTGATTTTGAAGGCTTTCAAGCAATCCAGGATCCCAGACTTGAAAGAGTGAAAGAATACAAGTCTTTGAATTAGACAGACCTAGTTTTGAATCTTCACTCTTCCACTCACTGGCCATATAGTCTCAGTTTTTGTGTGATGTGTAGTGCTCCCAGCATTGTCTCTTGCATCTGGTAAGCATATTTTCAGTAAATGGTGGTCATTTTTAGCCTTTGAAATGTAAATAATATCAGAGGGATTTCAATATGAAAGTGAGGCTAAGAATTAAGGTAAAGAGGAGAATTAAAAGTGAGACTGGATTCAGAAGTGACACGAATGAAAAATGAGTTAAAGTCAAAGCTGAGAGCAGGCCTTTGGAGGTTTTTATGTTGCTGTGCGAATTATACATCATAGTACCCATTCTGACTCCTCTCCTGGAAACTCCATTTAGCCAAACATGTACAAGGAGTGATGCCAGCAGAGCAGAACTTTGTAGGGCAGTGGCCTCAGCTAACGACGATGACAAAAATAGGGATGTCCAGAGACTTATTTAAGGATGTCATTTCATCATAAACGAATTGAAGTAGAGACACAGAGTAGTTTGCTGGTTTGATTTAGAGGGAGAGAGGTATATTAGTATTCTGTGGCTGCTGTAACAAATCACCACAAATTTGGTGGCTTAAGACAACAGAAACGAGGCTGGGCGCGGTGGCTCACGCCTGTAATCCCAGCACTTTGGGAGGCCGAGGTGGGCAGATCATGAGGTTAGGAGATCGAGACCATCCTGGCTGACACGGTGAAACCCCATCTCTACTAAAAATACAAAAAATTAGCCAGGCGCGATGGCGGGCGCCTGGAGTCCCAGCTACTTGGGAGGCTGAGGCAGGAGAATGGCCTGAACCCGAGAGGCGGAGCTCACAGTGAGCCGAGATCACACCACTGCAGTCCAGCCTGGGCGAAAGAGTGAGACTCCATCTCAAAACAAAACAAAACAAAACAAAAAAACAACAGAAACGTATTGTTTTATGAAAGTTTATTTTAGGTTCAGGAGTACATGTGTAGGTTTATTATATGGGTAAACTCACATCACGGGGGTTTGTTGTACAGATCATTTAATTACCCAGGTATTAAGCCTACTACCCAATAGTTATTTCTTCTGCTCCTCTCCCTCCTCCCGCCCTCCAACCTCAGGTAGGTCCCAGTATCTGTTGTTCCCCTCTTTGTGTCTATGTGTTCTCATCATCGAGCTCCCAGTTATAAGTGAGAACATACAGTATTTGGTTTTCTGTTCCTGTATTAGTTTGCTAAGGATAATGGCCTCTAGCTCCATTCATTTGGTTATTTTTGTTGTTTTTGTTTTTGCTTTTGTTTTTTGAACAGCTAGAAGTTCAACATCAGTTTCACTGAGTTGAAATTAAAGTGTTGGCATGGGCCAGGCATGGTGGCTCACACCTGTAATCCCAGGACGTTGGGAGGCTGAGGCAGGCAGATCACATGAGGTCAGGAGTTCGAGACCATCCTGGGCAACATGGCGAAACCCTGCTTCTATTAAACTTACATAAATTAGCCAGGCGTGGTGGTGCGCACCTGTAATCCCAGCTACTCTGGAGGCTGAGGTGGGAGAATTGCTTGAACCCAGGAGGCAGAGGTTGCAGTAAGCCGAGATCACGCCACTGCACTCCAGCCTGAGCAACAGAGCAAGACTCTGTCAAAAAAAAAAAAAAAAAAGAAAAGAAAATAAAAATAAAATAAAATAAAATAAAGTGTTGCCATGGACATGCTGGAAGAGGGGATACTATTCCAGCTTCTGGTAGCTGCTGGCGTTCCTTTACTTATAGCTGCATCACTCCAGTCTCTGCTTCTATGATCACATTGCCTTTTGTGTGTATCAAAGCTTGACCCAGTTTAGCCACCATCCTCAAATGAGATAACTAACTGCCTCCCATCTGTTGTTGTTTTTTTTCTTTTTTTGAGATGGAGTCTTGCTCTGTCTCGTAGGCTGGAGGCTGGAGTGCAGTGGCGCAATCCCAGCTCACTGCAACCTCCGCCTCCCAGGTTCAAGTGATTCTCCTACCTCAGCCTCCTGAGTGGCTGGGATTACAGGCACACAACACCATGCCAGCCACCATGCCCGGCTAATTTTTGTATTTTTAGTAGAGACAGGGTTTCACCATATTGGTCAGGCTGGTCTTGAACTCCTGACCTCAGGTGATCCACCCACCTTGGCCCCACAAAGTGCTGGGATTATCGGTGTGAGCCACCACGCCCAGCCCATCTGTTGGTTTTTACCATTTGTTTTTTAATTATGAAAAACAATTTATACTCATTATGAACCATTAAAAATACAGATCAGTTAAAGATAATGAAGGGAAGAAAAATAAATGGAAAAATTACCTTTAATCCTCCTACCCAGGGATAGCCAGCTCCTAATCTATGAGGATTTTTCTAGGCTGGGTCTTGTGTTTAACAAAGATGAAAAGTAGGAAAAAGAATAAAATTAGATAGAATAGAACAAACCATTTAGAAGGTAATTTAATAGGTTAATATTGCCCACAATGAATATGTACAGGACAGCTTAATTGAAAATAAAAATAGAGCTTTGCACACAAAATTTTCCAGGGCTGAAGGTACTTGTATGATATGTGGAAATGAAGCTCAGTCTCTTAGAAGTGCTAAGTTTAACTTTTGCCTTTCACCCTTGCATTTTCTCATTACGACCTCATTCACTCCCTGAGGTCAGACCCTGGCCTGCTAATCTGCCCTGTCACAGGCTCTTCATGAGTCCTTATCAGCCTTCCTCAGTATGTCAGTGTTATGAAGAAGTGGGGAGTCTGCTCCTCCCAGGCTAATATCGAAGGGCAAAAGGGGCTGTGACAGAGGCAAACATTCAGACTACAGCCAGATGTGAAACTGAAGCAGCGAGAGGAAACACAAGAACATAGGTAAAAAAAAAAAAAAAAAAAAAAAGAAAAAAAAATTCTTTTTTTTCCCCATTTATCTAATTTTAGGTGCAGTCTACGTCTAAGGGCATGAGGGATTAGTAAAATGTATTTAAGGGAAAATTTGTGAAGGAAAATGAGTAAAAAAATTCTGGGAAGGCCGGGTATGGTGGCCCATCCCTGTAATCCCAGCACTTTGGGAGGCTCAGGTGGGTGGATCACCCGAGGTCAACAGTTCGAGACCAGCCTGGCCAACATGGTGAAACCCCATCTCTACTAAAAATACAAAAATTTATCGAGAGTGATGGCTCTTGCCTGTAGTCCCAGCTACTCTGGAGGTTGAGGCAGGAGAATCGCTTGAACCTGAGGGGCGGAGAGATCGTGCCACTGTACTCCAGCATGGGCACAGAGCCAAACTCTGTCTCAAAAAAAGAAAAAAAAAAATTCTGGGAAATGTGGAAAGGATATTCATCTGAAGCTAGAACCTCAGTAAATGTTGTATTTATCATAATTGTTATCAGTATTCAAATAACATTGATGAGACTTAGGAGTCACGAGACCATAGGGTCTGCTAGTTCAAAATCAATTAGATTTGTTTTGTGGGTCCCATCAGTGGAAGTTATGGGGAGACAAACTGCAGCTTAAAGTAAGGAGACCATTTCTAACACAGATGTCGGAGAACAGGAGAGACTAGAGGGACTATTTGATAGGTAGTGAGTTGCTCATCGCTGGAGGTTTGCATAGCAACTTGTTGGGAGTTGGGAATATTATAGAGGAGATTTTAGAATCCAATAGATTGTTGGACCGGAGGCTCTTTAAAGTCCTTTCTAATACTTCTGTGATTCTATGATATAAATAGAATGTTATGGGAAATTTCCCTAAGGAGCCATAAAAGACTACATTTACATGTACCTATAGAAGAGGCTCACATTCTAAAAACAATTCCCCAGGTCGACTCTGGTTTTCCTGAAGGAAGTGAGAAGGCAACCAAGAACAAACTGATGTCAGAGGAGTGCACATGTCTTGCCGGATGCCTGCTTTCTTCCTCTTGGTGAGTACGTACAACACCCACAGGGCCCCTGCTTTGCAAAGATCATGCAGAAAGATGGATTCTCTTCTCCTAGGGGAATAATTTTGGTTGAGTTAGCAAATATTTTGTTTTGCAATTAACTAAAGGTAAGGGGATCTTTTCTAAAATATTTGTTTCAGAGCTCAAATTTCAGTTTAGGTGGTTGTTTTCTGGTCTAGGAAGCAAAAGAAGAGTGACAATAGTTTAGTGACCATGCCCCAAAAGCTCGTGTTCTTTTCCAAGTCTTAGGGGTTTCCGCAGCACAGGGCAGAACTATTAGAAGGAAAGGAAAATGCTGCTCTCACATCACACTGTATATGAAGAAATGTACTTTTGAGATTTAGAACATGTGAAGAGTTAAAAAGGTTTCTGCATTTGGTATCAAATGACATTCTTTCAGGAGTAAAATAAAGCTTTTCAAAGTGCATGAAATACTACATAAAAATACCGAATTTTATTTATTTACTTTTATTTTCATTTTTTTAGACAGAGTCCCACTCTGCCACCCAGGCTGGAGTGCAGTTGTGCGATCATGGCTCACTGCAGCCTCAAACTCCTGGGCTCAAGAGATCCTCCCACCTCAGCCTCCTAGGTAGCTGGGACTGCAGGTGTGCACCACTATACCTGCCTAATGTTTAACATTTTAAAAATCTTTTGTAGAGATGGGGTCTTGCTATGTTGTCCATGCTGGTCTCAACTTCTGGCCGAAAGCAATCCTCTCACATCCACCTCCCAAAGTGCTGAGATTACAGATTGTGAGCTACCACACCCAGCCTATGTTTGTGTTTATAGCAAGATCTTCTACAGTACATATACTATAAAATGGTACTTCCTTAGTTCTCTAGTGCCTTCCTTTCTTCCCCTTTTGAATTATAAATAAGAGCATCTTCTCACTTTGACTTCTATTTCTGCATATTCTTTAATACCTTCCTGGGCTCCTGTGCCAACCCATGCCCTTTACATCCAGGCTCAGTGTTGGTGTTTACTGATTTGAAATGCAAAACGGCTGAAAATGTTAGCAATTTAATTTTTCCATTATGACAAATATTAAGCATTCACCTGTATCTATGCCTACTTATTCTGGCAAGGCTAAGGATATTTGGCAAAATGATTAGAAAACAGCAGTACCAAAGATAATTTCCAGTTGGGTGTGGTGGCTCACATCTGTAATCCCAGCACTTTGGGAGGGAGGTCCAGGCAGGAGGATTGCAACACAGCAAGACTCCATCTCTCTCTCAAAAAAAAAAAAAAAAAAAAAAAAAAAAGAAAGAAAGAAAGAAAGAAAAAGAAAAATTAGCCAGGCATGGCACGTGTCTGTAGTCTCAGCTACTAGGGAGACTAAAGTTGGAGAATCACTTGAGCTGGGAGGTTGAGGTTGCAGCCAACTATTATTGCGCCACTGCACTCCAGGCTGCACAAGAGAGCAAGATCCTGTCTCAAAAACAAACAAACAAACCCTAAAAACCCAAAACAAACAAACAAACAACAACAAATATACATATATAGAGAGATGATTTCCAACATTAAAATGTATCTCCAGTAATTGATAGTTTTGAAGAAAATAATGTAATCTTTGGAATTCTTGTTAATGTAGAAACATTTCTATCCTGATTATAGGAACTCCTTTCTTTTATTGTTTGGAGCACAGAGGGGCTGCTGAAATGGAGAGTCTCAAGACTGATACTGAAATGCCCTATCCTGAGATAATAGTAGATGTGGGCAAAGTGATTTTTGGGGAAGAAAACAGGAAGAAGATGACCAACAGCTATTTGAAAAGATCTGAGAATTCTAGAATTATCCGGGCTATATGTGCACTGTTAAATTCTGGAGGTGGTGTGATCAAAGCAGAGATTGATGATAAAACCTATAGTTACCAATGCCATGGGCTGGGACAGGATTTGGAAACTTCTTTTCAAAAGCTCCTTCCTTCAGGTTCACAGAAATACCTTGACTACATGCAGCAGGGGCACAATCTCCTCATTTTTGTGAAGTCATGGAGCCCAGATGTTTTCAGCCTTCCACTAAGGATTTGCAGCTTGCGCTCCAATTTATATCAGAGAGATGTGACTTCTGCTATCAACTTGAGTGCTAGCAGTGCCCTGGAGCTTCTCAGAGAGAAATGTTTTAGAGCCCAAAGAGGAAGACCAAGGGTGAAGAAGTTGCATCCTCAGCAGGTTCTCGATAGATACATTCAGGAAGAGGAAGATATGAGGATATTGGCCTCAGAGTTTTTTAAAAAGGACAGACTCATGTATAAGGAGAAACTCAACTTTACTGAGTCAACACATGTCGAATTTAAAAGGTTCACCACCAAAAAGGTCATACCTCGGATTAAAGAAATGCTGCCTCATTATGTTTCTGCATTTGCCAACACTCAAGGGGGATATGTCCTCATTGGGGTGGATGATAAGAGCAAAGAAGTGGTTGGATGTAAGTGGGAAAAAGTGAATCCTGATTTATTAAAAAAAGAAATCGAAAACTGCATTGAAAAATTGCCTACATTCCACTTCTGCTGTGAGAAGCCGAAGGTAAATTTCACTACAAAAATCCTGAATGTGTACCAAAAAGATGTCCTGGATGGTTATGTCTGTGTGATTCAAGTGGAGCCCTTCTGTTGCGTGGTGTTTGCAGAGGCCCCAGATTCCTGGATCATGAAAGACAATTCTGTCACACGGCTGACAGCTGAGCAGTGGGTGGTCATGATGCTGGATACTCAGTCAGGTAAAGGGAAGTGAAGTCATTGTCCCCATCAGCAGGGAGGAACCCCTTTCTCTGCCTTTTGTGGATATTTGATCGTATATTTTAGTTAAAAAAAATAGAAATTTATATTTGCTTATAAGTGTTCTCCCATTACAGTGTTCCTTATCTAACATTTTTAGTTCTAAAGACTCAGAATATAAACCATTTGAGGTCAAGAAACGTTTGGATTCTATGGCCTAAACAACTTTTTTTTTTTTTTTTTTAAGACTCTGTCACCCAGGCTGGAGGGCAGTGGTGTGATCTTGGCTCACTGCAACCTCCATCTCCCAGCTGCAAGTGATTCTCCTGCCTCAGCCTCCCAAGTAGCTGGGATTACAGGCACACGCCACCATGCTGGCTAATTTTTGTATTTTTTTTTTTTTTTGAGACGGAGTCTTGCTCTGTAGCCCGGGCTGGAGTGCAGTGGCCGGATCTCAGCTCACTGCAAGCTCCGCCTCCCGGGTTTACGCCATTCTCCTGCCTCAGCCTCCGGAGTAGCTGGGACTACAGGCGCCCGCCACCTCGCCCGGCTAGTTTTTTGTATTTTAGTAGAGACGGGGTTTCACGGTGTTAGCCAGGATGGTCTCGATCTCCTGACCTCGTGATCCGCCCGTCTCGGCCTCCCAAAGTTCTGGGATTACAGGCTTGAGCCACCGCGCCCGGCCTAATTTTTGTATTTTTAATAGAGATGGGGTTTCGCCATGTTGCCCAGGCTGGTCTTGAACTTCTAACCTGACGTGATCCACTCACCTCAACCTCCCAAAGTGCTGGGATTACAGGTATGAGCCACCACTCCTAGCCAGCCTAAGCAACTTTTAAAGGAAAGTTACAGTATGCCATCAGCCATGAGTTAGGAAAGGTCTCCTTTTATTCTCTATAAACCTGTTGAAAAAATTGTGTAGGCTGATCATCCCAGTCAAAATTGGAATAACCTCATTTTAGAGATGATATTCTAGAGAAACACTGTTTAAGAATGACTCCGAGCCGGGCGCGGTGGCTCAAGCCTGTAATCCCAGCACTTTGGGAGGCCGAGGCCGGCGGATCACGAGGTCAGGAGATCGAGACCATCCTGGCTAACACAGTGAAACCCCGTCTCTACTAAAAAAAAAATACAAAAAACTAGCCGGGCGAGGTGGCGGGCGCCTGTAGTCCCAGCTACTCAGGAGACTGAGGCAGGAGAATGGCGTGAATCTGGGAGGCGGAGCTTGCAGTGAGCTGAGATCTGGCCACTGCACTCCAGCCTGGGTGACAGAGCGAGACTCCGCCTAAAAAAAAAAAAAAAAAAAAGAATGACTCCGAGGCCAGACGCAGTCCTAGCACTTTGGGAGGCCGAGGTGGGCAGATTGCTTGAGCCCAGGAGTTTGAGACCAGCCTGGCCAACATAGTGAAGCCCCATCTCTCCCCCAAATATAAAAATTAGCCAAGCGTGGTGGTGTACCGCTGTAGTCCCAGCTACATGGGAGGGTGAGGTGGGGGGAATTGCTTGAGCCTGGGAGGTAGAGGTTGCAGTCAGCCGAGATCACCCACTGCACTCCAGCCTAAGCAACAGAGCAAGACCCTGTCTGAAAAAAAAAAAAAAAAAAAAAAAAAAATGACTCCACTATTCCACTAATTCTTTCAAGCAAAACATTGTTGACAAATTTGAACTGTTTCAGTAACATTAGGAGCTAATAACCTTAAGCCACTGGGCTTAGGGCACCACCAAGTGGGGGAAAATGACGCAAAAGAAGATGCGAACTAAGCCTATAGTCCTTTATGGATTATCTGCTTGCCTTCACGGCCAGTGTGTTCCAAATTTGATCAAGACTTGAGTGATTAGAGAATTTTACTGGGTCATTCTTTCTCTTGTTTTAAATTTGTTTGAGTTCACTTCTCTCCTCCTCTCCCCCAAAGATCCTGGCACTTTGGATTCCATCTAACCTTAGATGGGGACATAAATAACTGTAACAACTTTTTTTTTTTTTTTTTGAGACAGGGTCTTGCTCTGTCACCTAGACTGGAGTGCAGTGGCACAATCTTAGTTCACTGCAGCCTCTGCCTCCCAGGTTCAAGCAATTCTCCCACCTCAGCCTCCCGAGTAGCTGGGATTACAGGCGCACCACCATGCCCAGCTAATTTTTGCATTTTTAGTAGGGACAGGGTTTCATCATGTTGGCCAGGCTGGTCTTTTACTCCTGACCTCAGGTGATCCACCCACCTCAGCCTCCCAAAGTGCTGGGATTACAGGTGTGAGCCACCACACCTGGCCAACACCATTTTTCAAATACTGTGCTTTAATCCTTGCTGATCCCCACTAGATGCTTTTTCTTCTTAGAGACAACCTGGAGTCAGAATATTGTAATTGAAATGAACCTGAGGGATTATTACTTCACTCCTGCGTGAGAGAGAGGTGAAATGACTTGCCCAAGCCGAGTCACACAGTGACTTAGAATATGTATGATATGTCCCCTGCAGAAATCCCCAGACTTCCTTTCCTGACATATGTGAGCGGTCTGAGGCACAGTAAGTATGACGGCTCAGGCACCCATGCACATCACAGGTCTCCAGTAATAAGAGCCAAAAAAAGAGGCTTTTTTTTTTTTTTACTTTTTATTTTTTGTTTGAAACAATTTTCCATGTAATTGTCTAGCTCCTTCCAGCTTGGCCACAGACTACAACTCTTACTTGATTTCATCAGCTTCATCTGCACGAAAAAGTCCTGGATATCCCATAAAAGTCCATGAATTTAAGGAGGGTCTGCAACGACATTTGTTTCCAGGTATTCATTCCCTCTTGATTTCAACTTAGGGGACTATTTGTTTTCTAAAATTGAGTTGGGAGGTATTAGTAGCAATGAGTTCAAGTGTTTCTCCTTAGAGAAGGTCAAATGAAGGACTTAGCAGACATAATGATCCTGAAATTTTACACACACATATATATCTATATCTTATAGATATATATGATAGATAATATCTATATATCTATATATTTGACCCTTGTTTCCAGTCATCTGATTCCCACTGTTACTATTTCTGTGTGCTTTCCAACTTCTCATAACATATGGCTTTTGTTTTCCAAATTTGAGAGTGCAGGGAATTTCTCAGGTCTCAACCATCAAAAAACTGCCCCCTGGCTTTCCAATGGAGAAGGAACTATTGGGTTATCTGAACTTCTTCTGAAGCAGGGTTTCTCAACCTTAGCACTATTGTCATTTGAGTCAGATAACTCTTTGCTGGGGGAGGGAGAGTCTTGTGAATTGTAGAATACTTAGCAGCATTCTGGCTGGTACCTACTACATACCAGTAGCTCCCCTCCAATTGTGACAATAAAAAATTCTCAGGCCGGACATGGTGGCTCATGCCTGTAATCCCAGCACTTTGGGAGGCCGAGGCGGGTGACCTCACCTGAGGTCAGGAGTTCAAGACCAACCTAGCCAACATGGTGAAACCTGTCTCTATTAAAAATACAAAAATTAGCCAGGTGTGGTGGCGTGTGACTGTAATCTCAGCTACTCTGGAGGCTGAGGGAGAAGAATCGCTGGAACCAGGGATGCAGAGACTGCAGTGAGCCAAGATTATGCCACTGGACTCCAGTCTGGGTGACAGCGAGACTCCATCTAAAAAAATACATATATATATATATTCTCTAGACATTGCCAAATATCCTTGGGGATGGGGGAGAGTTGGGGAGTAAAACTGCTCCTGGTTAAGAATCACAATTCTAAAGGAAAGCTCTTATTTTCCCAAGTGCACCAGGTATCACTTTTTTTCTGCAATGTTGCAGGAATACTTACCATATGCTTTTGTAAGTTTTGGTAACATCTATTCCTTGAATTTTCAGTGACACAGCAAGAGGTACAATTTAAACCAGAATCCCTCTGTAAGAAGCTGTTCTCAGATCATAAAGAACTGGAGGGATTAATGAAGACCCTGATACATCCTTGTTCTCGGGGGATTGTGATATTTTCTAGAAGCTGGGCTGGTGATGTTGGCTTCAGGAAAGAACAGAATGTCCTGTGTGATGCTCTCCTAATAGCAGTTAACAGCCCCATGGTACTCTATACAATCTTAATAGACCCCGATTGGCTTGGAGGACTTGAATATGCCCAAAACACAGCTCATCAGTTAAAGCAGAAACTGCAAGCTGTTGGTGGTTACACAGGGAAAGTGTGCATCATTCCAAGGCTGATACACCTGACCAGCACACAGAGTAGAGCTGGTGATATCCCGCTGCGCTACCCCAGGTCCTACAGTCTTGCTGATGAGGAGGAAATGGAAGACTTGCTACAGGCTCTTGTGGTGGTCTGCCTGTGCTCCAGATCTCTTCTGAGTGACCAGCTGGGCTGTGAGTTTTTCAACTTGCTCATAATGGAGCAGAGCCAGTTGCTTTCTGAGAGTCTTCAGGAGACACGTGAATTATTCATCCACTGCTTTCCAGGAATCAGGAAGACAGCCCTAGCCATAAAGATCATGGAGAAAATTAAGGACTTGTTTCACTGCAAACCAAAAGAAATCCTCTATGTTTGTGAAAGTGACTCCCTAAAGGATTTTGTGACGTAAGAGTTTTACCAACTACACACACACACAAATGTATTTAGTCAGTCTTTTCAAGAGTGTCACAAAAGTAATTTGTGTTTTTAGTTTAAGTTTTTTAGTGCCTCAGCTGCATAAGTGCAAGAGCCCAAACTATATACACATTTCCAAATAATCACAGAATTGAGCTGTAAACAGGTAATTTAGAATGTTCAACCTTAAACATCTCATTATAAATAACCCACATGTGCATAACTTAAATTTATAGAACCAGAAACTTTCTTTTTTCACAATCCTTAGCCTTAAATTTAAGAGAAGTAGAAATGAACCCATTCTGCTTTAAGTATACTTTTTGTTTGATACGTAATGTCTTAAAGTCATAGGGTATTTCTGCTAATTAGACATTGTACCTAGCGAAACTTAAATTTAAATACAGCTTGATTTTGTTCATAAAATATTTTCATTTTTGACTTGTAAAATCAGTAATTTTAGAAAATATACAAATTCACTTCTGATTTAAATCTCTAACTTTTAATTTAGTAAAATGAATTGGTCATTATGGAATTCAGCAAATGAGGGTGAAATCATTATGATTTTTGGTTTGGTTTTGTTATTCAATACATCTTTTTGAGCACTGTTGATATGGTATCTACTGTGCTACATTTAGTGTTAGAGGAGAAAACATATTGAAGACCTTGCCATAAAAAAACCATGTGTGTATTGTATAATAATAAAGGCATGCTCATTTTAATTAATTAATTAATTAATTTATTTATTTATTTATTTTTGAGACGGAGTCTTGCTCTGTCGCCCAGGCTGGAGTGCAGTGGCATGATCTCAGCTCGCTACAACCTCTGTCTCCTGGATTCAAGTGATTCTCCTGCCTCAGCCTCCTGAGTAGCTGGGATTACAAGTGTGCCTTACCATGCCTAGCTAATTTTTGTGTTTTTCATAGAGACGGGGTTTCACCATGTTGGCTAGGCTGGTCTTGAACTCCTGACCTCAAGTGTTCTGCCCACCTCCTTCTTGCAAAGTGCTGGGATTACAGGCGTGAGCCACTGTACCTGGTCTCATGCCCATTTTAACAGGCTAGAGGTTGGTTGGCAAATATTCCCCAGTGAAGGAGACCATTGGGCACACTGTTAAGAAGTCAGCAGGAGAAGTGAATCAAATGTGGGAGGGCCTTCTAGGAAAAGGGCATAACAAGTACAAAGACATAGAGACACTAGAGAACCAGAATGGTAGGTCCGACTAGAGTCGTGCAGAGTGTGGGTATATAGCAGGTGGTGATGTTGAAAAGGAGGCAGATGCCAGATTATGAGGGATCCTGTAGACTGTGCTGAGGACTACATTCTTTATTAAGATTTATAGCTAAGTTTAAAAATACTCCAGTAAAAAGGCTAACTCAACAAATATCTATTAAACCCTTAATGTAAGAGGGATACAAAGATGGCTAAGAATCAGTGCTTTTATTTGAGTCCACACAGTCCAAACCAGAAGAGAACATAGTTATGATTCAAGGCATAGGGAGTAAAGGCCCTAGAAACTGCATATGTAAAATCATGGAATGTGTAGGGATGAGTGATGTTACTTGGATCCAAATTAAAGGAGGCAAAAACCAACCAAATTTGTTAAGAAAAAATACATATATGCTAAAGCATACTATAAAGGAAAATTGAGCTAAGTAAATGAGGTAGCTCCAAAGAGGCATAGCCCCGTAGATTTGGCACCCTACTTGATGTGTCATGGAACTCAGCATCCTCTTGATGTTTTTCTTACCCAAATCTAAAGAAGATTTAGAGGAATTTGAACTAGTCCATGCTTTTTTGCACATAAAAGTTATGATATGCATCTAGGTAACTGTTCTCCAGCTCTAAAGAGGATAGAAAGTAAAGAAATGGTAGTGGTAGTAAGAGGTGTAACTTAACTTTGAGATTTCCTTTAGATGTAATGAACTTGTCTTCAGGATTGCCAGACAGTAGGAACAGACTGCTAATAGAAATAATACAATCTGTGACCTGGGTTCATTTCAGAAATTTCACATGCAGATTTAACTGGATAACCCCAAAGAGCAAGGTGTAAAATTATGCATTTGGTCTGTCAGGTAACTTGTAATTAGAACTGTTTTGTGGTATTCACACTACTGAATCAATGACTCAGTCTGCAGAAGAGAATCAGCCTCTGATTCCATTCCAGAGAGTAATGAATGCTGATGTTCTCTTTGGTGATATGCCTCAAGCCTTGTTTTTTCCATCCTTACAGCCAACAAACCACCTGCCAAGCTGTGACCCGGAAAACTTTCATGCAAGGGGAGTTTCTAAAGATTAAACACATAGTGATGGATGAGACTGAGAATTTCTGCAGCAAATTTGGCAATTGGTACGTGAAGGCTAAGAACATCACCCATCCAAAGGCAAAGGGGGCTGGAAGTGAAAACCTTCACCATGGGGTTCTCTGGCTTTTTCTTGACCCTTTTCAAATCCATCATGCAGATGTCAGTGGCCTTCCCCCTCCATCTGCTCAGTTTCCTCGCAAAACAATCACCGGTGGGATCCACTGTGCTCTGGAAATAGCAAATGTTATGAAAGAAGAAATGAAGAGGATCAAAGAAAATCCTCCCTCCAACATATCTCCAGACACATTAGCATTGTTCAGGGAGACTGCCTATGAGGAAGCAATGTGTGCCCAGGGTCTGCCTGGAGTGTGTGAGACAAAGACTAATCTGACAACAGAACAAATAGCTAACTATGTGGCAGGAAAATGTCACAGCCTGTTCCAGTGTGGCTATCTGCCCAAAGATATAGCAATTCTGTGCAGGAGAGGGGAGGACAGAGGACGCTATAAGCTTGCACTGCTAAAAGCAATGGAATTAATTGAGACCCACAGAGCATCAGAGGTTGTATTTAGCCAGGCCACTGGTGTTTGCGGAAGCCACATTGTTTTAGACAGTATTCAGCAATTTTCAGGCCTGGAGAGGACTATCGTGTTTGGGCTTAGTCCAGAATGCGACCAGTCAGAGGAATTTCATAAGCTCTGCTTTGCTTCAAAAGCTATTAAACACCTCTACCTGCTTTATGAAAAGAGGGCAACCTTCTGAAAATTATTACAAATAATAGAGGAAGGCAGGAAGAGCAGAGTCCTTTCTCCTAGACAGGTGGCAGTGACTCCCTTTTAATATTACAAGTGAGGAAATCAAGGTACATCAGTATGGCCTGGAGCCACAGAAATGTCTCTTGGAGCTGAGCCTTCCACTCTATTTCAATGCCACTGGCCTTTTCACAGTCTCCTTCACCTCCTACCTATGCAATTACAATAGACTAAATTAGTCCCCTGTCTCCAGCTTTCCCATTCAATCCAGCTATCATCCATTAAACAGAGAAGTTCTCCTTAAATAGGGAACTGATTTTATGTAATACCTTGCTAACATATCTTCAGTGAGTCCCCACGGCCTTCAAACCTAACCAGTTTTCAAGACTTTCATTAATATGCCTTGACTTGCTCTCCCAACTACATCCCTTATTGTATCTCCATCTCCCAGTGTTTCTCATGCACCCCAGCCTATGTGGCATAGTTTTTGGGTGGTGGTATGGTGCCCTCCAGGCTGGATCTTTGACTGGATAGGTCTCAAAAGTAGCCAGTTGACTGGCACCTCATACTGGCTATGGGTCTCAAGCTTTCCAGGTCCAGAACTCGATTGCCTTTTTGTACCAAGTCTAGATCAGTTTCTTGGGGATGCTTTATGCTAATCAAGCTCACAAAGGACCAATGCATAAATGAAAATGCTACTCTGTTAATTTATACTGAGGACCATAGTCATAAGTGGGTCAAATGCTTTTGCTAATCAATGCCCTCAACAGTAATTTAGGAAGCTAAATTATATGAACACAGCCTTACAGTAAGGGAAGCTAGTAATTTGATTCAAATGTTAAAAGTCTTCAGGCCATATTAGACTATTGCAATATCTATTAGGTGGGTTCAAAAGTGCAAAAACTGCAGTTACTTTTGCACCAACTTAATATAAAATAAGATTGCAATCATTTCTAAAATAAAGATATTTTTATCACAAGCACTAGACAAATTAGTTTACAGGTTTACAAGCTAAAGCAAATTTAGAATGCTAAGGATGACTAGTTTTTCATTATTCTCTGCCTTCAGATGAATTTTTTTTTCTCTGTCTTGGTTTCTAAAGTTTCCAGGTTCACCACCAACCCTCTCTGTACTGCCCCCAACATTTTTTGCCTACATTTATTCTCTACGTATATGAATACACACATGTAGGCTAGAAACGCCTTATACTCTGGCCTGGAAAGTAGTCTTCCTATAAGAGGCCTTTGCACATCTCTGATCTCTTCCATTATGACTTGGTGCTAATTTTTAAATCCAACTCTCAGAGTTTACCGGGACCCTGAGTGGCAACTTTACCACCGACACCACCCACACACATCCCTGACTCTTGGTCTGTGCCTGTGCCGTTTTCTCAGTCTTTAAACCCTTTTCTGTCCCCTCCACCTTTGAAATCCTTACTTGTCAATCACATCCTTGTTCAAATGCCTACTACCTCAATTAAACTTTTACTATCTCCTTAAGTGAAACTTTCCAATGTATATGATACATATGAGAAATAAAATAAAAATTCCCTTTTTCTAGTCAGCTCCTCAAATGGCTGAGCCAATTCTGTGCTCTTCAAGTTACTCTTGCTTTTGCAAGGATTTTTACATTGCTTTGGAAGTATTCCTATTTCCAAACTTTTTAACTTCTAGAAAAGTTTAGGATAACTTGATTGACTCTAGGGAGGCTTGAATCCAGGAGAACACGTGGAAATTTTGGTTATGATTTTAGATAAAGCCCCTCAGCCTCCCAAGAGGTGGAAGAGCAGGCAGGGTTTTGAGAAGCTCTCTTAGCTGCCTTTCTGAATTGCTTAGGCCCGTTAGAAGGGCTAGTCTGCACCTAGGCACGGATTGAAAAGAAAAACCTCTCCCTTGCTTCCCACTGCTCTAATTACCTGCTGTTTCTTCCTTTTGACCTTTCCTTGGGGGCTTTAAGGTATTTTTGGGTAGGAGGAAATGAAGTTCAGCAATCGGTTTTGCAAAAGATGCCAGTGCATTGACATTCTGATGTAAGGAGATGTATGAATTCTATAAAAATAATTTAAAGAGTCAAAGTCAACAGGGTATGAAGGAGTATGAGTGGGACAGGGAATTGTTATATTTTAGTCATAAGCCTTAGTGCCATTTGACTTTTTAAAATATATGCATGCATCACATAATTTTTAACAACATAATTGATTTGTAAAGAATCGTTTCAAATATTGAATTTGAGAGTCTTTGTCAGTTCTTAGTCTAGTGAAACAACTCAATCAGGATGAAAGTAGAATAACTAACTCAGTGATTCTCAACCCTGGATGCTCATTACAATTTCCTAGGGAACGTAAAAACAAAAATTCAGTGATCAGGCCAGACATCAGACTAATTGACCTTAGCAAGTCTGGATACAGGCTCGGGCATCGGTATTTATTAAATGTTGTCCAGGCAGGGTGCAGTGGCTTGTGCCTGTAATACCAGAACTTTGAGAGGCTGAGGTCGGGGGCAATCACTTGAGGCCAGGAGACCAGCCTGGCAACATAACAAGACCCCATCTCTACAAAAATGTTTTTTAAAAACTTAGCTGGGCATGGTAGTGCATGCTTTTAGTCCTAGCTACTCCAGAGGCCAAGGTGGGAGGATCACTTGAGCCCAGGAGTTTGAGGCTACAGTGAGCTATGATTACTCCACTACACTCCAGCCTGGGTTAGAGAGCAAGACTCTATCTCTTAAAAAAAAAGTCCAAATGATTCTAATATGTTACAAGGGTTGAGAACCATTGAACCCTTCTCCTAGTTTCTTATTTCTGTCCTCAAAAAATGTGTGCACATTTCTCTTCCTATTAAGACTGTGAGATCCTTGAGAGTAAGAGGATGAGTAGAGCAACTAGTACGGTGCCTGACACACGGCAGGTGCTCAGTAAATATTTGCTGAACTGTACTTGTAGCTTTTAGAAAACTAGAATCTACAATGATTCTATTCAATAGTATGAATTTCTAATGTTAGCGATTTCAAAGAAGTCAGTGTGGAGAATAATCTTTAACACTGTAATAATGAAGAATAAGGGAACAATAAAGGCAACTCAGTTGTTTTTAGGCAACAGGTCAAATTAAGGATCTATGATGATAGTTCGTTAGATTCAAATGTAAGATTAGGAACTGGTGGGGACTAAGAATAATTGACTAACTGGGTTGTACTTAGAATTCTCAATGTTTTCTACAAAGTCTTAATATGGATGGATAAAGCAATTAACTAAATGAAATAACTAAGATAAAAGAGAAGCTTTAGAAGCTGTGAGAAGCTTCTAAAACTTACTCTTAAAAAGGGTAATATAATATTATTATGGAAATGGAGAAAAGCAAAATTAAAAGTTCTTAAATCAGGCTGGGTGCAGTGGCTCACGCTGGTAATCCTAGCACTTTGGGAGGCTGAGGCGGGTGGATCACCTGAGGTCAGGAGTTCGAGACCAGCCTGACCAACATAGAGAAACCCTGTCTTCACTAAAAGTACAAAATTAGCTGGGTGTGGTGGCGCATGCCTGTAATCCTAGCTACTCCGGAGGCTGAGGCAGGAGAATTGCTTGAACCTGGGAGGCGGAGGTTGCGGTGAGCTGAGATCGCACCACTGCACTTCAGCCTGGGCAACAAAGGGTGAAACTCTGTCTCAAAAAAAAAAAAAAAAGTTCTTAAATCATCTTGTTATCTGGGTGTAACTTTTTTTCATTTTTGCTTCTTTATTTCTATTCTTTGTTGATATGGAAAAATATTTTCACATAGTTATGATCAAGTTGTGCTGTCAACTTTATATCCTATATGTGTGCTTTTTCCATTTAATTGTTGTGTGAGATATTGCTGTAGACTACATTATTGTTCCCAATATTTCATACCTGTCTATATCTATACCCTTTGTAGCTACTAATGTTAGAGGTAGAGATATTTTCCAGCCCTATACTATGGCCTTGGTCATGTGACTTGGAATGTTAGTAGTTGTGATGTGCACTGAGGCTGCACCTGGACTTCCAGCATTGGGTTTACTCTCTCGGGTTTCTGCTATTTCCATACAAAGAATGTACCCTGGGTGGTGCTCCAGCCACTGAGATATGTGAATCCAACTCCACATCAACTCATGGCCTGGAGCCAAGTTCCACCAGTCCTAACTAGCTCCACCAAAATCCAGCTGATCTGAAAGTGCATGAATGAGAAATAAAAGCTTATTATTTAATGACTGAGATTTCAAGGTTGTTTGTTTTGTAGCTGTAGCCGACTAATGCAGGCATTTCCTTATGTTGTAGCAGTCTTCAATATAATCATTTTTAATGGGTGCACCATATCCTAGCCAGATCATATGAAATTTCAATGATCATTCCCTTGTTATTTGTGTCACTAGCAATTTTACACCAATTAAAATTAAGCCAGGCACATACTCAGGCATACAACCTTTTCTTTTTCTGGTATAGTTATAAATCCCTGGAGATGGGTTTACTGGATGAAAAGGTGACCTGGATGAAAGAATCACCTTATTCAGATTAGTTCTGATGGGAAGTGAATAGAAAACCCCAATCACTGCATCTGATAACATATACATTTTGCTGCATTAACTAAGAGAACAAAATGCTGACATCAGGTTCTGATGACAAAAAAGGCAATGATATCTTGGAAACGGGTGACTCTAAAAGGGCTGCAAGGGAGCACAGAGAGTGAAACTAAGGCTCACCACCCTAACCCAGAGCTGCAGAGGAAGCACTTAACTTGGAGAACTATGGGTAGAAACATGAATTATATAAGTTCGACACTGTATTAAAAAAAAAAAATCTGTGGTCACTTAAAACTGACATAGGGTACAAAGAGAAAAGAAAAGATGCCTCTGACTATGAACAGAACCTTTTAATATATTTTTAATTAAACTTTTTTTTGAGACAGGGTCTGATTCTTTTTGCTCACATTGGGGTGCAGTAGCGCAATCACAGCTCTCTGCAGCCTCGACTTCCCAGGATCAGGCGATCCTCCCACCTCAGCTTCTGAGTAGCTGGGACTACAGGTGTGCGCCACTACGCCTGGATAATTTTGGCACTTTTTGTAGAGACAGGATTTTGCCATCTTGCCCAGGCTGGTCTCAAACTCCTGAGCTCAAGCAACCACTTGCCTCAGCCTCCCAAAGTGCTGGGATTACAGGTGTGAGCCACTGTGCCCAGCCGAAAGAGGACTTTTTAAAAGGAGAAACTCTGACATGGAGAAACTCATTTGAGAAAAGAGGAGAAACTGCAGAGGTCAACTCGATCTTCTATGAAGCTGACCTGCCTCCGTTTCCCCAAGGTTTTGGGCAAGCTGAACATAAAATTATTTTCAAGAAGCTTCAATCTGAAATAAATACAAAGTTTATAATAAATGCATGCTACTATTTATTGAAATCTTACTATAATCAGCTACAATTTGCTAAATGCTTTGCATACATTCTCACAACAACTCTATGAAATATCTACACATTATCTCTACTTCGTAAATGATACAGCTGAAGCACAGAGAATTTCACTTTCTCAAAGTCACATATCAAGTAAGTGGCCAAGTTTGTTAAATGTGACATTTAAATAGAATCCTTATTCTCATAATCCAAACTCTGAGAAGTTATAAATACTCTGAAAATATTCTCCAGTGTATGCTGGAATATTCAGAGTGAACAAGAATACTTATGTTTTCCATCAGGGTCCTCTGTCAAGCTCTTGTCTCTGGAAAGTTTTAGCCTTTATTGTAAGCACACAGCTGACTAGCCTATTCTGTTTCCTACACTTAATATCTGCAGTCATCACAGAGCCTCTTGATCATTCTGGAAAAATCGGAATTTCTTGATCTGCAAAGCTCAGGATCAGACTCTGGTCATCTTCCTGATCCATCCAAGGTCAGACCCTACTGACATGAACTGCCAGATCCCCTCTAAGGCTGCTGCATCTTACCTTCTCCCCTTGCAACCTTGCAGGCATTTCCTGGTGATGTAGAATTATGATGTCCCCACCTTCCTTCCCTTAAAATCCCAGACAAATATAGGTACAACGTCAGAGCAGATATTGCTGATTATCAAAGGAAATGGGCATTTAGAAAGTTCCAGGGACAGTGTTTTCTCTCTGAATCTACCTCATTCACAAAGGGAAGTAGGGCCCTTAGCTGCCCCATTCAATATCTTCAGTTAACAGAAGGCAAACATGATTTTGAAAGAAACAGGATCAGTTTTCACTTTTGTTCCTTCTTTCATTCTCAATTTAAAATAGGTGTGAATGAGAAATTAAGACATAGCCACTATGTATTTTCTCTTGTTATTGTTTACTACTTCAGAGTTCTCTTGGACCAATTGCAGATAAAGTCCCTCATCCCTGCTTTAATCAGGGAAGGCTGTCTTTGCCCAGTTGTACAGCTTGAAAGAGGCGTGTGGTAGAGGGGGAGACAATGAAGGAAGCAGGTGCTTCCTTCCTAGCCAGCCAAATATGACAAACCCCACCAGCCAAAGGCTAATACATCAAAATACCTTTACAGTCCCATTGATGTCTCCTCCGCCACATACAGTTACAACAAACATATATTAAGTGCTTAGTATGTGCTAGACATGGTGCAAATTGTTTTAAAAATATATCTTTTAAACCCCCAGCCAGTCTTTGAATTATGTATAGCAGTAAGGTAGGATAAGGCAGTGTAAGTGTTAAGAGCTTGAGTCCAGGGGTCAGATCAACTCTGGCATGGAATTCCAATTCTATTCTTAATTGGCTGGATGACCTTGAGCAAGTTACTTTACCTCTTTAAGATTCAGTTTTCTCATCTATAAAACAGAGATAAAATTCATACCTATGTCTTAAGGTAAATATGAAGATTGAAAGCTAATAGTACATTTAGGTTGACCATGGTGGCTGACACCTGTAATCCCAGCATTTTGCGAAGCCGAGGCAGGTGGATCACTTCAGCCCAAGAGTTTGAGACCAGCCTGGGTAACATGGTGAAACCCCATCTCCACAAAACAAACAAACGAACAAGCCCCCAAAATTTATCAGGCATGGTGATGCGTGCCAGTAGTCTCAGCTACTTTGGGGGCTGAGGTGGGAGGACCACTTGATCAACCAGGAGGTTGAGGCTACAGAAAGCCGCTACACTGTAGCCTGGGGGACAGAGCATGATACTGCCTGAAAAAGTAAAAATAATAAATAAATATGACATTGGCTGGGCACGGTGGCTCATGCCTGAAATTCTAGCACTTTGAGAGGCTGAGGCGAGAAGATCACTTGAGGTCAAGAGTTCAAGACCAGCCTGGCCACCATGGTGAAACTCTGTGTCTACTAAAAATACAAAACAATTAGCTGGGTGTGGTGGCACGCACCTGTAATCCCAGCTACTTGGGAGGCTGAGGCAGAAGAATCACTTGAGCCCGGGAGGCAGAGGTTGCAGTGAGCCAAGATCATGCTACTGCATTCCAGCCTGGACGACAGAGTGAGACTCCGTCTCAAAAAATAAACAAACAAGCAAATAAATAAGACATTTAAATAAAGCATAGTATGTGGAAAGCTCTCAATAAATTTTAGATCTTAATAGTTCCAATTTACAGCTGAGAAGACTCTGACTTAAAAGATAAATACTTAGGGCCAGTTTCAATGGCTCACACCTGTGATCCCAGCACCTTAGGAGGCCAAAGCTGGAGGATTACTTGAGGCCAGGAGTTTGAGACCAGCCTGGGCAAGATAGAGAGACCCTATCTCTATAAAAATCTTTTTAAAATTAGCAGGGTGTGGTGGCACGCTC
The DNA here is from genome assembly GCF_024542745.1 of Macaca thibetana thibetana. Lineage (NCBI taxonomy): Eukaryota > Metazoa > Chordata > Mammalia > Primates > Cercopithecidae > Macaca > Macaca thibetana. Next base: position 30,194,950 of record NC_065593.1, on the reverse strand, counting down.
CTGTAGTCCAGCTACTCGGGAGACTGAGGTGGAAGGATTGTCTAAGCCCGAGAGTTCAAGGTTACAGTGAGCCATGATCATACTACTGCACTCCAACCTGGAGAACACCACAAGACTCTAGCTCTAAAAATAAATAAATAAGTAAATAAATAAACAAATAAATCATAAATACCTTACCCAAGATCACAGCACTAGCAAGTTCTGAGTCTGAGATCTGAACCCGTGTCTGTCCGACTCCAAAGTCCATGTTAGCTTCTATGTTCTTCTGTTTGTACTTCAAAGTTAAAGGCATAAGTCTCCTTCTGTGTTGACAGTAATTCATTTGATTTTATGTTGAGACTTGGATCAAATACACTTAGAATACTGATGGCATTCTTAGCCTCTAAATTTTTCTACAAAATCAATATGATTACGTAAATGACTTACATAATAGGAAAATGTTCAGAGGATAGCATTTTGTATACTAAGAAACATAAAAGATATATCTGTCATTACAAGTTCTATATAATTACATTATAGAAAGATTAGAAAATAGAGAACCACAAAAGAAAATTCAATCCCTATTATTACCGCCGAATCATGCAACTGCTTTCACTTTTGCTTGTTCATTTCCTGGGCTAGTCTACTGGCAGATATATTTTAGCAGAGTTGTAATCATAGCATACATTCCATTTTATATCCTGTTTGGGTTGATTGTTCCAGTGACCCCTTTCTTCTCTGCAGTCTCCCATATAGTATGTGAGGCATTTCCCACATTGCAGCCTAGGGAGAGGTGGTTCTCAGTGCCTTTGAGTAAGGAGCCAAGATTATCAGTGCAGTAGTGCTCCTTACGTTCCAACTGGTTTCATGAGCAGCCGGAACTCATGCCTATAGGGAAGAAGATGATGGGCAAGTAAAGGAGGAGAAAGCAGCCGGGCGCGGTGGCTCAAGCCTGTAATCCCAGCACTTTGGGAGGCCGAGACGGGCGGATCACGAGGTCAGGAGATCGAGACCATCCTGGCTAACACGGTGAAACCCTGTCTCTACTAAAAAATACAAAAAACTAGCCGGGCGAGGTGGCGGGCGCCTGTAGTCTCAGCTACACAGGAGGCTGAGGCAGGAGAATGGCATAAACCCGGGAGGCGGAGCTTGCAGTGAGCTGAGATCGGGCCACTGCACTCCAGCCTGGGCGGCAGAGCGAGACTCCGTCTCAAAAAAAAAAAAAAAAAAAAAAAAGGAGGAGAAAGCTCTTCACCTAACTCCATAAAATATGGGGTAGAGTGGGGTGGGGTGGGGTGGGGTGGGGGCAGACATTTTAGGGAACTGCGCAACAGAGCAACACAATTAGGACAGAAGCAACCTTCTTTCCTTGCTTCCCCATGGGTCATTGTGGGAAGATGGTAAGTGAGTGTGCCCTCCTTGTGCAGTTGCCAGGCACAGAAATCAGGAGGTCTGTAAAGCAAACCTCTGTTCGGCTAAAGGTACCGAAGAGTAGCAGAGTCGGTTGTCCCCAAATATGCCATTTTGGCACAAGGATTATTTTGAGCTAAAGGCACTTGAAAGTAGCAGATGCATATGAAGACACAAAGGCATAAAAATAATATAACGGACTTTGAGGACTCGGGGGAAGGGTGGGAGAAGGGTGAGGGATAAAAGGCTACACATTGGGTGCAGTGTACACTGCTCGGGTGATGGGTGCACCAAAATCTCAGCAATTACGACTGAAGAATTATCCATGTAACCAACACCACCTGTTCCCCCAAAACTGTTGAAATAATAATAATAATAAAAAGAAAATAGGCCGGGCGCGGTGGCTCAAGCCTGTAATCCCAGCACTTTGGGAGGCCGAGACGGGCGGATCACGAGGTCAGGAGATCGAGACCATCCTGGCTAACACGGTGAAACCCCGTCTCTACTAAAAAATACAAAAAACTAGCAGGGCGAGGTAGCGGGCGCCTGTAGTCCCAGCTACTTGGGAGGCTGAGGCAGGAGAATGCTGTGAACCCGGGAGGCGGAGCTTGCAGTGAGCTGAGATCTGGCCACTGCACTCCAGCCCAGGCGACAGAGCGAGACTCCGTCTAAAAAAAAAAAAAAAAAAAAAAAAAAAAAGAAAATAGAAGATGCAAAAAGGGAATCTTAATCTTTTTTTCTTCCTGAAAACAGGAGATAAAAGTCCCATGTGAAAGATGCCGTCCCTGTACCAGGAGAAGAAAAAGCATTATTTGACAGGGGTCATAATCCTCTATAAACAGACCTTGCTAAAATAACCCTTATCCTCCTTTGCCTCCACACATAATTTAATGTAATTACTTTTCTACAATTGCACTCTTTGCTCATCCTACTACACAAGCATTTAGGTTTCGGCACTTCTTCAATTTTCTGTAGGGGCTCCTATATGTAAAAATCTGTATGTTTTTCTCTTGTTAATCTGTCACAGGCCAATTTAATCCGCAGGCCTAGCCAAAATCCCTAAGAGAACAGAAGTAAAGTTTTGCCTCCCCTATAGTTTCTGGTAGTGAAAATGGGACCCTAGAAGGCTGGGATGCGCCAGTCACTTCAGAGCCTGTGGGTGGGATCCCGGAAGAGCTGACAGAACCTGCAAAAGGTAAAAATTCTTACCAAAGTCAGCTCCCCCACATATCTACCTGCAGTGCCCTGTAGAGAGGAGAACGTTAAACATTTTCCTTGTCTTTTCCTTTCCAAATTCAGATCGGCAGGAGAAAAACATTTGTAAGAATGAGTTCTTTGAATTGTAACTTTTATAAATTTGGTCTGGGTATGACCCACAGCCTCCCAGGAATAATAAAAAGTCCTTGTGTGCATTGTCGATGTCGTTTGTGCTGTTTGTCACAAGGAAGAAAATCATAAGATGAGATTCTTCTTTTTATGTCCCGAGAGCCTGGTTTTAAAATATTCTCTCTGGTCTTCGCCGCCAGGGGGCGCAAGTGTTGCTGGTTTGCATCAGGGGGCCAGCCTGGAACCCAAGTTCTAAGATAAGCAGCATTTTCGTCCAACTGTGCCAGCTCTCAGAGAAGTTTGTCTTAATAAAAGGTCCCAGTCCATAAGAGGCGTTTGTCATCTGAACCTTCATTGTCTTTTTTATTTTTGAGACACGGTTTCACTCTGTCGCCCACGCTGGAGTGCAGTGGCGTGATCTCAGTCACTATAACCTCCACCTCAACAGGCTCAAGTGATTCTCCTGCCTCAGTCTCCCGAGTATCTGGAATTTCAGACGTGCGCCACCACGCCCGGCTAATTTTTGTATATTTTGTAGAGACGGGGTTTCACCGTATTAGCCAGGCTGGTCTCGAACTCCTGACCTCAAGTGATCCGCCCACTGCAGCCTCCCAAAATACTGGGATTACAGGCGTGAGCCACCGCGCCCGGCAAAAGGGCTGCATGGCTTGCATCCTCCTTGGGGATGCCTCTTGCATCCGTGGTTAAGTGATAAAAGCCTTATTGATTTTAAGCTATAAAAACTTACTGGTTTTGAGTCATAATTAAGATAGGTACAGCTTTGAAGATTTGAACTTTTATATCTAAAAGGATTTTGTTTTTAAAGAAAGCTGTCATCCTAAACAAATATCTATGGAAAGATGAGATCGAAAGAAAATATTAATAGGCAAAAATGAGAACTTTTACCAAAAGTATTAAATTTTGTGTTTATGTATACCTAATTCATGGCTAAGATTTTAAATGAAAATTTTAAGATCTGCTTGTGTCAGTCTGTTTATGCTTATGTATGTGTGTTGTGTATATGTGATATTTCTCTATCTCCTGATCATATTGCACCGCTACTTGATAGTCTAATTCAGAATGTCTGGGGAAGGACCTTAGCATCTGAATTTTTAAAAAGCATGCCAAAGGATTTGGACAAGCAGCCAAGATTGGGAACTAATTATCTGATTAATGAATGACATCTCTAATTCAATTACCTCTAGTGCACAGCACCTTTTCTTACAGCTAAAAATGATTGCTAAATCCACACTGTAATAATTTTTTCAATGTATAAAGATAGACACCCAAAAGAAATGGAACAAGAAACCAACAAGAGCTCAAGGGAATTGTGACTCCTGTGGGCTGTTGAGGGAGACAGCAGGTCAAAAATTAGCAGGAACTTGATTAGAACGATAGCAACAGTATTGGCAGCTAAATTAATAACAGTGAATCCAGCAGGAATTTCATCTCGGCTGCAGTTACAACTATTAGGATTATGTAGGCTACTATAAAAATTAAAAGAGAAAGTCAGTGAGATGCACCGTTTAATTTCCTTTCTGGCTCTTTCACTGTTTCTTTTCATTTTGTTTTTTCCCTTTTCCTTGCCAACAGAAAAATATTTCTTGAGTAACTCAGGCCTACTGTACGAGGTAACAATTCTCTCCTCCCTTTCCATCTTCTTCCTCTCCAGTTCCACTCCTGAGAGAGTAATCCTTAATAAGAGTTTGGTGTGTATCCAAAAAAAACTTTTTTGTAGCATTGTTCTCCAGAGTGTTTGAAGGATTTCTTCTGATAAAGTTTCTTTAGTCTTTAGCCAGAACTAGTCTTTGACCCACTTACTCTACTGATAAGCAGGAAATAGCACTTTTTTTCCCCCTTGAAGCTAGAAAGGCAGGCCTAAAGTGAGTAGGAGCATTCTGAGAAATGGAAACTTAAAAAAGGCGGCAACCTTCCAGTTTCAGTCTCAGAAATACCAAAGCAGTCTTTTTCCTGGGCTTGTTTTTCTGCAGAGAGCTCAGATTTGAGAGCCATTTCTAGCCTTTGAGGGTTACCACTGTCCTCAGCCAAACTGCAGGGACTCCTAAGTATATCAGAACTCGTGGAACTTTCTCATCTTTTCAGCATCTCAACCCTGTGGAATCTTTTAATTCGCAAGGTAAGTACAGATTGTCCGGAGAGATCTAAGCCATGCCTATTCAATGGAATGCAGAGTCTCTCAAAGAGACCTCATAACTCTCAGATGAAAATCCCCTCTGTGGCTGTAGACCCTTCGAGACATACCCACTTTAAGCAAGAGAGGACAAAGTAGACACTTCATGTCTACACTTTTAATAAATAAATGAAATAGACAATGAGAGGAGCTGGCCCTTAGACTGGACTCACCTTGTAGCTGAGGCCTGGGATGTAGGACTCCAGCCCAGAGAGTCCCGCATCCTGGCTGGGCTGAGAAAGAGAGATGTAGAGGGTTCTCATAGTTCTGGGGAGCAAACCTTCAGATGAGACAAGGGAGGAGCCTTGGGAGGAAGGGATGCTTGTGAAGATTCTTTTTTTTTTGAGACAGGGTCTTGCTCTTTCACCCAGGCTGGCGTGCAGTGGCGCAATCACAACTCACTGCAGCCTCGACCTTCCAAGGCTCAAAGCATCTTCCCGCTTCAGCCTTTGAAAGTGCTGGGACTACAGGCACTGAGCACGAGGGTACCTGGCTAATTTTTTTTGTTTCTGTAGAGAGGAAGTCTTGCTAGATTGACCAGGCTGGTTTCAAACTCCTGACCTCAAGCAATCGTCCTGCCGTGGTCTCCCAATGTGCTGGGATTACAGGCGTGATCCACTGTACCCGGCCGTGCCTGTGAAGATTCTTTAGCAGTTAGCTGATTGCTTCATCGCTATGAAAAGGGTTTTCTTATTTTGATTTTTCTTGTTTTTGAGACAGGATCTCACTCTGTCACCCAGGCTGGAGTGCGGTGATGCAATCGTGGCTCACTGCAGTCTCGACCTCCCCAGGCTCAAGTGATCCTCCCATCTCAGACTCTCTGGAGGAGCTGAGACTATAGACCAGGCACCACCACACCCAGCTAATTTTTTTGTATTTTGTAGAGACTGGATTTCCCTGCTCAGACTGGTCTCAACCTCCTGGGCTCAAGCAATCTGCCCACCTTAGCCTCCCAAAGTGCTGGGATTACAGGCATGAGCCACTGAGCCCAACTGTGTTTTCTTGTTTTTCATAATATATATACTGTTTTGTTTTCAGAGAAACTTAAGCTGCGTTGACTGGGAAACTATGATCTAGTTGGATTGAGATGTAATTTTTGCAAGTGCGTCACTGCATTGGGTTATGTTGTTTACTGACATTAATTAAAGTAGATACTTGTGAAAGCCCTATGTGTTCTGTCTAGCTATGTTTTTACGTATGACTTTTGCTTGCCTGTGTTTAACAGAAATAGACCCATGTTGTTCTTGTTATCAAATGTGTTTTTTTTTTTTTTTTTTTTTTTTTTTTTTGAGACGGAGTCTCACGCTGTTGCCCAGGCTGGAGTGCAGTGGCGCGATATCGGCTCACTGCAAGCTCCGCCTCCCGGGTTCCCGCCATTCTCCTGCCTCAGCCAATAAATGCTATCACAAATACCAGGGAGATTATTCCAGAACGGTTATTCTTACCAGAGTAATGAAAACTCTCTTGTTTTCCAAGAGGCCTAATAATTTGGGAGACCAGTTTGCACAATGATTAAGAGTCTAGATTTTGGGCCAGGTGTGGTCGCTTATGCCTGTAATCCCAGCACTTTGGGAGGTGAAGGTGGGAGGATCGCTTGAGCCCAGAAGTTTGAGAACAGCCTGGGTAACATAGCAAGACCCCATCTCTACAAAACAAAAAAACAGAAAAACTAGCCAGGGCCGGGTGCGGTGGCTCACGCCTGTAATCCCAGCACTCTGGGAGGCCGAGGAAGGTGGATCATTTGAGGTCAGGGGTTTAAGACCAGACTGGCCAACATGGTAAAACACTGTCTCTACTAAAAATACAAAAATTACCTGGGAGTAGTGGTGCGTGCCGGTCATTCCAGCTACTCAGGAGGCTGAGGTGGAAGGATCACTTGAACCCAGGAGGTGGAGGCTGTAGTGAGCCGAGATCCCACCACTGCCTTCAAGCCTGGGCAGCAGAGCGAGAATCTGTCTCAAAAAGAAAAACAAGAAAACTAGCCAGGCATGGTGGCATACACCTGTAGTCCCAGCTACTTGGGAGGCTGAGGTGGGAGGACTGCTTGAGTTCAGGAGCTGAAGGCTGCAGTGAGCTATGACTGCACCACTGCACTCCAGTCTGGATGACAGCGAGACCCTGTTGCTATAAAAAAAAAAAAAAAAAAAAAAAAAAAAAAAGAGAGAGAGAGAGAGAGAGACAGAGTCTAGGTTTTAATTAGAAGCACTAGCATTTAGAATCAAATACTCCTGGATTTGAGCCTCACTCATATGACTCTGAATATGTCCCCCAACCTCCGCTTCCTCATTGATAAAATAAAGGTAACAGTATTTGTTGTGAGGAATCAATGAGATTATGTATATAAAGGTTTTGGTACAGTTCCTGGCTCAATAAATGTTAGCTCTTTCAGCTCATGAGGAGCACAAACATCAATCTTCCTACTATGCCCTTTGTTTTTAATCTGGACTTGATTGATTTGATCTTCTTATATCAGAATTCTTGATCCCAGGCCTTGGTAGAGATTTCTGCTTCTGGCTGCTTAAGCTTTGGCATATATCCGGGTTCTCTCTCCACATTTGGATCCTTTCTCCCTTTCAGTGTTTGGCTAAGCTACGGTTTTTAATCTAGGGTGAGAAGCCGTATCTCATAAACAGCTCCCACCAGTGACTGGGCCCATTCTGGTTCTTATCCATTGGATTGAGATGGAAGAGGAGCAATGAAAATAATAGACACGAATTGCCATCAATCGCCAGGCCCCTCGGCTTACTTCTAAATCTCTCTCAACTCTGCCGGCTTAATTCTAAATCTCTCTCAACTCTGCCTACTTCTCCATTGTCACCACCTTAGTCTACGTCACCATCTGTTCTCATTTGGGCTGCTGAAACCATATCCTGAAAGGTCTTTTCCATGACTGCTCTAGCCTGCTTCAGCTAGAAAGAACTTTAAAAAATGTTCGTCTGATGCCGTGTCTGCCTGCTTAACATCCTCCAATTTTTTTATCAAACAAGTTTTGCTTTTGCGCCTTTTATTTTTTTGAAATGGAGTCTCACCCCCTTTTGTGCAGGGGAGTGCAGTGGTGCCATCTTGGCTCACCGCAACCTCCACCTCCCGGGTTCAAGCGATTCTCCTTCCTCAACCTCCCAAATACCTGGGATTACAGGCATGCGCCACCACGCCCAGCTAATTTTTGTATTTTTAGTAGAGTTGGGGTTTCACTATGTTGATCCACCTGCCTCAGCCTCCCAAAGTGTTAGGATTACAGGCGTGAGCCATCGTGCCTGACCTGTGCCTATTTTTTTTTTTTTTTTTTTTTGAGAGGGAGTCTGGCTCTGCCGCCCAGGCTGGAGTGCAGTGGCCGGATCTCAGCTCACTGCAAGCTCCGCCTCCCGGGTTCACACCATTCTCCTGCCTCAGCCTCCCGAGTAGCTGGGACTACAGGCGCCCGCCACCTCGCCCGGCTAGTTTTTTTTTTGTATTTTTTAGTAGAGATGGGGTTTCACCGTGTTAGCCAGGATGGTCTTGATCTCCTGACCTCGTGATCCGCCCGTCTCGGCCTCCCAAAGTGCTGGGATTACAGGCTTGAGCCACCGCGCCCGGCCATCTGTGCCTATTTTTAAAAACCATTCATTTATGTTTTCAAATTTCTTTTTTTTTTTTTTTTGAGACGGAGTCTGGCTCTGTCGCCCAGGGTGGAGTGCAGTGGCCGGATCTCAGCTCACTGCAAGCTCTGCCTCCTGGGTTTGCGCCATTCTCCTGCCTCAGCCTCCCGAGTAGCTGGGACTACAGGCGCCTGCCACCTCGTCCGGCTAGTTTTTTGTATTTTTTTAGTAGAGACAGGGTTTCACCGTGTTAGCCAGGATGGTCTCGATCTCCTGACCTTGTGATCCTCCCGTCTCGGCCTCCCAAAGTGCTGGGATTACAGGCTTGAGCCACCGCGCCCGGCCCTCAAATTTCTTAATACATATTTTGATGGAAACAAATCTTTCTCAGGTATTATTTTAGAGGAAGAAATCTACTAGAGTTTTCTGTGTATTTATTTTTTTCTTTAGGTCTTAAAGGGAGAAGAATAGATGAGCAGTTCTTGAGGTTTCTATTTCATATAATAATTCAGACAATAATTCACAAAATAATTCAGACTTTTCGATTTCTATTTCTATTATTTTCTATTTGATACAAAATAATTTTAGATATAGAAGAGAGTTGCCAGACCGGGCCCGGTGGCTCACACCTATAATCCTAGCACTTTGGGAGGCCGAGGTGAGTGGATCACCTGAGGTCAGGATTTCACGACGATCCTGGCCAACATGATGAAACCCCGTCTAAAATAAATAAATAAAAATAAATAAATAAATAATAAATAAATAAATATTAAAATAAATAAATAAATATTTAAAAATAAATAAATAAATAAATAAATAAATAAATAAATATTAGCCAGGCATGGTGGTGGGCACCTGTAATTCCAGTACTTGGGAGGCTAAGGCAGGAGACTCGCTTGAACCTGGGAGATGGAGGTTGCAGTGAACCGAGATCGTGCCACTGCACTCCAGCCTGGGCAACAAGAGCGAAACTCCATCTCAAAAATAAATAAATAAATAAATAAATAAATAAATAAAATAAAAGAAGAGAGCTGCCAATATGAAAATTTTATCCAAGGAAACCAATGGCATGCTATACTTGAAAGAATATGTCCATAGGAATAAACATTAAAACTTTAAAGCTTATATGTCACAAATGGCACTTTGCATAAATAATCTGACAAGGTTGTTTTAATGGTCATAAAATATAGAAGAAGACAGTTGTAAGTTTTATTACAAGGAGCATATCAGACATATGAGTAAGATTGTGAAAGATTTCACCTTCTACATAATTTCCTGCTTAGAAGTCTATTTCCTTTTCGCACCTGCATCAACCACCATTTTATTTATTCATTTTTAAAAAATAATAAAGATGCTAGTGAAAAAAATAAAGACATTAGTGAGTTGTCTAAAAAGATGGAAAACTAGACAAAAAAGCAAAACAAGGAAAAACAAAACTTTTAATCTTATTAAGTAATCAAATAAATTGCTTTCTGATTTTTCAATTTCCTCCTGCCCTTACACTTATTATTCCCTTTATTTTGTATTCCTCTGTGATCTAGTTCTTATTCTAAGTTCTGTAAATGTTGATACAATTCACTCTACTTTTATCTTTCTCTTTAACCAATATAGGCATTTGGGGCTATGGATTTTTCTCCAGATACGTTTAAGCCATGTCATGGCAATTTGATGTGACCTAAACCATTTGTCCCCAGCAGGCAGATTCTTTGTATCTCTCACAGCACTGTGTTTAGTGTGAGCTTTCATTGAATGTTTCCTGCATGACTGAATCAAATAATGAAATGTTTTCATGGCATGCACGAATGCATAGTCAAGCAAAAGAGAAAGTGACTGTGCAGGTTGTGGCACAATTCCGAGAGTCTTAAGAGCCCCCTTCTCACTACAGCATGGCTAAGTTTTATTGATTTGCACAACCACTCTCAAATACAAGTTCTTTGAAATAAAAAAGACTAAGAATCATTGATCTTCCTTTTACTTCATTTGTCAGATTTACCACCTCCCTCGACCATCTTCATTTCCCCCACTATCCACCTAAGAATGTATAGTCCAAAAGTTTAACTTCTCTCTTCTTTCTGTTTTCCTTCTTTCTTTCTTTCTCTTTCTTTCTTTCTTTCTTTCTTTCTTTCTTTCTTTCTTTCTTTCTTTCTTTCTTTCTTTCTTTCTTTCTTTCTTTCTTTTCTTTCTTTCTTTTCTTTCTTTTCTTTCTTTTCTTTTCTTTCTTTCTTTCTTTCTTTCTTTCTTTCTTTCTTTCTTTCTTTCTTTCTTTCTTTCTTTCTTTCTTTCTTTCTTTCTTTCCTTCCTTCCTTCCTTCCTTCCTTCTTTTTCTCTCTCTCTCTCTCTCTTTCTTTCTTTCTTCTCTCTCTCTCTCTCTCCCTCCCCACCCCTCCCCTCCCTCCCTCTCTCCCTCCCTTCCTTCCTTCTTTCTTTTTTTTGAAAAAGAGCGGGAGTCTCGCTCTGTCGCCACGCTGGAGTGCAGTGGCACAATCTCGGCTCACTGCAACCTCCATCTCCCGGGTTCAAGTGATTCTCCTGCCTCAGCCTCCCGAGTAGCTGGGACTACAGGAGCTTGCCACCATGCCCGGCTAATTTTTCGTATTTTTAGTAGAGACGGTGTTTCACCATGTTGGCCAAGATAGTCTTGATTTCTTGACCATGTGATCCACCTGCCTTGGCCTCCCAAAGAGTTTAACTACTTTCTTACCAATATTCTAAATGCCTATGTCCCACTCCCCTTCAAATTTTTTGGAGGTAAAGGATTTTTTTTAAATTTTAAATAACATTAATATTTATTGCTTTATTTGAATATTAGTATTGAAAGCCCAAGCACTCAGTTTATACACAGAAATTATACAATTATATACCACTTCACAAAGGCAGTGAACACATTACATTCTACAAAATCTACTTTACAGAAATTTTAAAACTCTAAATATAAAAAGGTACAGCTGAAGAAACAGGTATAAATTTGGCAGCCAGTAATTTTGACAGGGAAGTTGCAGCTTCCATGACTTTAAATATGTAAATTTGAAAATATTGAATTTAGAGTAATCATTGTGCTTTGTGTTGATCTGAAAAATATAACACTGGCTGTCAAAGAAGCATGTTCAAAAATATTTAATTCACTTCAAAATGTCATACAAATTATGGTGGTTTCTATGCACCCCTAAAGCTTCAGTCATTTAGTTCAGGTGCATACTAAAGTAATATGTTAATTCTTCCAGTACAGTGGTGTTTCATACCATTCACATTTGCATACACTAGAATAATTTAGAAAGACGTGTAATATTCACAATGTTCAGAAAGCAAGCAAAAGATCAAGGAACCTGCTTGGTTCTTCTGACACGGTCTCATATCAGCTTCATAAACATTCATTCTACAAAATAGTAAGCTAACATTTGAACACAATTTCCAAGATAAAGCATATTTTCTCATAAGTAATGAAGTCTTTTTCTCAGGCACCTCAGAAGTATACAAAAGAATTTGAGTTTGAACAGCTTTCTTGGAATGTGTTTAACACATTCCATTCAACAGACTCAAGACTTCCAGGGTTTCACAAGGGCCAGATTTTTTTTTTTTTTTCTGAGACAGAGTCTTGCTCTGTCACCCAGGCTGAAGTGCAGTGGCACCATCTTGGCTCACTGCAAGCTCCACCTCCTGAGTTCATGCCATTCTCCTGCCTCAGCCTCCCAAGTAGCTGGGACTACAGGTGCCTGCCACCACACCCAGCTATTTTTTTTTTATTTTTCGTAGAGACGGGGTTTCACTGTGTTAGCCAGGATGGTCTCGATCTCCTGACCTCATGATCAGCCCGCCTTGGCCTCCCAAAGTGCTGGGATTATAGCATAAGGACCAGATTTTATTTCAGTTACTCAGAAGAGAAAGAAAATGTCTTCTGAAAGAGGTGAACTCAATCATTACCAATAGAAAAAGTATCCACTGTTTTCATCTCTTATAGAAACAGAAAAATATAACATTCCCCCCTTAGATTAATTATATATATATATATAAAATATATGTATATATGACTTAAAGTTCCATTGTATGTAGCCAAACAATAAAATCTGGAAACCAGCATGAAACCCTATAATTCACACGTTAAAATGTTGAAACTATAACCAAAATATGCAAACTGCTAGAGCTATCAGAAAGAGACAAAAAGCTTCTTGCATATGTATAAACTAAATGTGATAATCTCAAAAAAGTTTTCAAAATTATAATTACCTTCCAGTTTCAAAACTTTAATCCTAAATTAAAAAAAAAAAATCTATACACAAACCACTGATTTGCCCAGACCAAGAAAAGAAAGAAAGAAAGAAAGAAAGAAAGAAAGAAAGAAAGAAAGAAAGAAAGAAAGAAAGAAGGAAAGAAAGTCAGTGGGAAGGTAAGCAGGACCCAGACGAGCTGATGTTCACAGTTCTTATATGTACAACTCTTTCAGGAATTATCCATAAAGTACTTCGTTTTACAACCTGCTTCTTTTGTAAAACTAAAGGTCCACTTTATTCCATAAAAGTTTTATACAGTGTTAAAACCAGAACTGTATGTAAAATGCTGCATCTAAATGTTTCTAAATAGTTAGTCTTGTTCCATTGGTTCATCGGTAACTTCTGTGGCTTCGTCATCATTTTCCATGGATGATTCTGAAAGAATCTCTCCAGTTTTACTGGGATTGGATCCTACTAATTCTTCTGTTTCACGACAGTCAGAAGAACCACTACTTTCAAGGCCTTCGTTTTCACTACCTTCCGAATGTAGTAAATCTTTCTCAGCTTGAGACACATCAGATTCCTCCATTTGATTATTTTCCTCAGAAGTCTCTTCGTTCACAGTTAAGGCATCATCAGATTCTTTTTCTTGATGTTTTTCTTTCTGGGATCATTTGTCTTGATGACATAAAAGACTCTTCTTCCTCTTCATCCTCTTCTTCATCCTCTTCTGGACAGTGCTGCTGGGTACAAGGGCTTTCTTTGTCTTTATCCTGAGATGATGATGCTTCTGTTTTTTCTACCATAGCTGAAGAAATTTCGCTGGAAGTCGTTTGACTGACTGTTTCTCCGACTTCACCTTCTTTGTCAAACTTGAGTCTTTTTACCTTATGCCCCTCAGCTTCCACAGCATATTCATCTGGATGTTTATTTTTCAAAGGGCTCACCGAGGAAACTTCTGATTCAGATGTCAAAGAGTCACTGTGATTTTTCTCCTCATTTTGCTGCAAACTTGCCTCTTTGCTGTCTGTGCTCTCAGGCAAGCCATTTCTTGTCACGGGGGCTGACAAAGAAATCTTTGATCGATTAAGTGGCCTGGGTGTCCCAGGCCCATTTATATTAGACCTCTCAGCATAGCTTGGTGAATTTCCAGGAAACATAACACCATTCATTCGATTTAAACTATTGGAATTGTTTTTCTCTGAAGAAGGATAAACACAGCTAATAACTATCACATTCTTTTCTACTCCTCTAAGAAATTTGTCTGTTCCTGTATAGTTTCTCCTTGGATCTGTTAACAATTCACACAGTCGCTGAACAGTAAAAGGGATACCATTAAATCCAGCGACAATTTTCAGTATTCTTTCCTTCATTTTGTCAAAGGCAATATATTGGACATTAGGGTTGGGAGGCCCTCTTGGCTCAGGAGCTGAAGTTCTGAAATCATCCAGTTTGAAAATAAAATAGCCTTTAAATTGGGACCCCTAAATCATTGTTTTTCCAGTCTTGGCTACGTGACAAACTGATGCAGGATAGGACAAACTTCCTTTCCCCGCCTCTTCTCAAAATCTCTCAGCGCCTCCTGGAGCCTCTCGACGTCCATGGCTTCCGGCGTCCCTCACAATCTCCGCCTCCCTCCGCGGGTCTCTCGGGACCGGAACGCCTCTCCCGATCCCCCCGACGCCCGCCCCCTCCCTCGCACACACTAGGCACGCAGGTGACGGGGGAGGGGGCGGGGGAACAAAGGGAGCCGGGGAAGCGTGCGAGAGAGCGAGACCCACAGAGCGCAGAGCGAGCACCTCCCCAAGCCGCTACCACCAACCCTCCCTTTTATTTTTTAATGTTATGAATTATTTCAAACTTACAAAGAATTAAAGAGAACAATGTAATAAACACCAATGTGTCTGCCACCCAAATTTAATAGATGAGGTCAGTTTGATAACTTATGGAAACTTTAAAAATATGCACAAAAGTAGAGAGAATGGGATAGTGAATTCCCACTTACCCCACTTATACTTATTAGTGAATTACCCACTTTCAATAATCATTGATATTTTGCCAATAAGTGATATCACTTATTGGCAAATTTTAACCCTTTCTCCCTATTTCTATCTAGTCAATCACAGCACCATTTCTAAATATCTCCCAGATGTGCTCAATTCTTTTCATCCCCACTGCTACCACTCAGGCCCCGGCCACCATCATACTCACAGGATTACTGCAGAACCTCCCTACTGGTTTCCTCCTCTTTAATTGGTTCTCCACCCTGGATTAATAATGTGCCTCTACCCCTTAAAAAATTAGAATACGGTAAAATTAACTTTTTTGATGTACAGTTCTATGAGTTTTAACACTTTTTTTCTTTTTCTTTTCTTTTCTTTTTTTTTTTTTTTTGAGACAGAGTCTCACTCTGTCACCCAGGATGGAGTGCAGTGGCACGATCTCGGCTCACTGCAACCTCCACCTCCCAGGATCAAGTGATTCTCCTGCCTCAGCCTCCTGGGTAGCTGGGACTACAGGCGCGCGCCACCACGCTTGGCTAATTTTCGTATTTTCAGTAGAGATGGTGTTTCACCATGTTGATCAGGCTGATCTCCAACTCCTGACCTTGTGAGAGGTCCGCCTGCCTCGGCCTCACAAAGTGCTGTGATTACAGGCGTGAGCCGCCGCACCTGGCCCTAACACATTTTTTAGAGCTGTTAAGTCTTGCGATGTTGTCAGGATACAGAACAGTTCTATAACCATAAATAACTTATTTGTGCTACTCCTTTGTAATCGTATCCTCCCCCTTCTCATAACCTTTGGCAACCGCAGGTCTGTTTTTCGTCCATCACGTGTTTTTTAAAAACTTCTGTGTGTTCATGCCACTCCCATCCTTAAAACTCTTCTTTGGTTTTCCACTTTTGTAAGTAGTGGCCCTTTTCTAATTCCCTAGCCTCCTCTTTCACCATCTGTCACGTCACCACCCGCCCCATATTGCTCTTTTTTTTTCTTGAGACAGGGTCTCACTCTGTCACCCAGTCTGGAGTGCGGTGGCACAGTCTCAGCTTACTGCAACCTCTACCTCTCGGGTTCAAGCGATTCTCCTGCCCCAGCCTCCCGAGTAGCTGGGATTACAGAAGCCCACTACCACACCTGGCTAATTTTTTATATTTTTAGTAGAAACAGGGTTTTGCCATGTTGGCCAGGCTGGTCTCTAACTCCTGACCTCAGGTGATCTGCCTGCCTCAGCCTCCCAAAGTGCTGGGATTACAGATGTGAGCCACCGTGCCTGGCCCCCCATCACTCTTAAGTTCTGGCCGGACTGAGCATTTCCCTCCCTCCCTCCCTTCTCTCTCTCTCTCCTTTCCTTTTCTTTCTTTCTTTTCTCTCTTTCTTTCCTTCCTTCCTCTCTTTCTTTCCTTCCTTCCTCTTTCTTTCTTTCTTTCTTTCTTTCTTTCTTTCTTTCTTTCTTTCTTTCTTTCTTTCTTTCTCTTTCTTTTCTTTCTTTCTTTCTTTCTTTCTTTTCTTTCTTTCTTTCTCTTTCTTTTCTTTCTTTCCTTCTTTCTTTCTTTTTCTTTCTTTCTTTCTCTCCTTTCTTCCTTCCTTCCTTCTTTCCTTCCTTCCTTCCTTCCTTCCTTCCTTCCTTCCTTCCTTCCTTCTTTCCTTCCTTCCTTCCTTCTTTCTTTCTTTCCTCTTTCTTCTCTGTCTGTCTGTTGTTCTTTTCTGTTAAGACGGGGTCTTTCTCTGTCACCTAGACTGGAATGCAGTGGTGCAATCACAGGCTCACATGATCCTCCCGCCTCAGCCTCCTGAGTAGCTGGGACTACAGATGTTCACCACCACTCCTGACTAATTTTTTAATTTTTACTTTTTAGAGATGGAGTCTTATTATGTTGTCCAGGCTAGTCTCAAACTCCTTGGCTCAAATGATCCTCCCACCTTGGCCTCCCAAAGTGCTAGGATTGAAGGCGAGAGCCATTGCACTGGCCTGAGTATTTCTTTATTGCTTTAATACACTATTTTCTTTGCTGATTTCAGGCCTTCTCACATACTATTCACTCTGATTTCATTGCTTTAATTCCTTCTCCTAATCATCGATTCCTTTACTGGGCTAATTTAGATCTTAGCTTAGATGCCTTTTTCTCCTGGAAGGTTTCCGTATTCATATTAGGTTGATGGTTGCTATTAAGTGCTTCCCCTTTCAGAGTACTTATTGTGCATTACTACAGTTGTTTTATTCAACCATATTTCCTCCAGACTATAAGCTCTGAGTGGTGGGGGGTATGTCCACCCTTGATTTGCTGCTGAATCTCCAGCCCCCAGCACTTAGCAGGAACTCAGTAAATATTTTTGCATAAATTAATAAATGTATTTTGTGTTTACCTACAGTCTACTTCTTTTTTTTTTTTTTTTTTTTTTTTGAGAGAAAGTTTCCGTCTGTTGCCCAGGCTGGAGTGTACTGGCATGATGTTGGCTCACTGCAACCTCCACCTCCCAGGTTCAAGCAATTCTCCTGCCTCAGCCTCCCAAGTAGCTGGGATTACAGGCGCCCACCACCACGCCCAGCTAATTCACCACGCCTGGCTAATTTTTGTATTTTTAGTAGAGACGAGGTTTCACCCTGTTGGCCAGGCTGGTCTCGAACTCCTGACCTCAAGTGATCTGCCTGCCTTGGCCTCCCAAAGTGCTAGTATTACAGGTGTGAGCCACTGTGCCCAGCCAAAATCTACCAGGCTGCAGTGCAGTGGCGCGATCTCAGCTCACTGTAATCTTCTCCTCCTGGGTTCAAGCAATTCTCCTCCTCAGCCTCCTGAGTAGCTAGGACTACAGGCGCCCACCACCACGCCCAGCTAATTTTTGTATTTTTCTTGGAGACAGGGTTTTACCATGTTGGCCAGGCTGGTCTTGAACTCCTGACCTCAAGTGATCTGCCTGCCTTGGCCTCACAAAGTGCTGGAATTATAGGTGTGAGCCACAACGCCTAGCTGAGATTCGTGTTTTAATCGTTTTATTTGCAGAATGAACATAAATCATCTTTGATGGTAGAATTATCTTACCCGGGCTTATTCATCCATGTAGGAGAAATGACTGTTGGAGAAGTAAATAGTAAAAAATTGCAGAAAACTCAGAAAGACCAAGAAAGGGTGTGAGTTATATGGGCCGCATGAAGTTTCTTAAACTCAGGGGAAGGAGTGATTCAGATGGCCAAGAAGGATGAGTGTCTCATGGAGATGGGACTGGATTTAGTACAGTCTCTGAGAGAGCTTATTCAGTCTTCAGATTTGCAAGCCTTTGTCGAGCCCAAGCAACAAGGAAGGTCTTATAACATTTTTGTTAAACGTTGGAGTAGTGATCCTTTCCCGGAAGACAGTTCCTTCAAGCCCCACAGTTGCAGCCTGAGATCTTCACTATACTGTAGATCTGGGACCTCTGTGCTTTTCATGGATTCAAGAAAGGCGTTCTATTCCCTAAAAACCAAGAAAAGGAATGCAAAAATCTTGGAGAAAGAATCTTCTGGTAAAAGTCTCGAGGTTATACATCAAGACCTCAATAACTTGGATCCTGCTGACTCAGTTTTCTAAAAAGACCATCTGGTATATGGTGAAATCTTGCCTTTTCCCGTATTTCAATTTGTAGAGTTTAAACAGTTTTCTGCCAAAACTGCCCAAGAACATGTAAAAAACACAATTCCAGTGTATGTGTCTGCATTTGCAAACACTGGGGGAGGCTATCTTTTTATTGGAGTGCAAGACAATTTGGCAATATCTATTGGAATTAAAAAATACATTTACCCTTTAGGACTTACATATACTTTTATATAATACACACACACACACACACACACACACACACGCACACACATGTGCCTGCATACATACCAAATATACAAGGTTATTCATAACAGCAAAAGATTGGGGGAAAAATCCCAAGTGTCCATCAATAGGGACTAGCTGAATATAATACATCCATAAAAGAGCATGTTCGATGTTTAAAAAAAAAAAGAATAAGGAAGTTCTTTGTGTATTGATATGGAAAGGTGTCCAGTGTATATTGCTAAGTTATTCTCATGTCACGTAATTGTTCTTTGTTTGCCTGTGGCAAGCAGAAGATTTGTGTAATGGAGGGAGCCTCATACTGATCTGTAAGTGATGCAAGAATTCTGCTTCAGGACAGGTAGCTCTAAGGGTCTCTCAGTCCAAGATGGCTGAAAATTCACTGTCGAAAAAGTGGGTACTTACTGTATAAGAAAGGAGAAAATATTTGTTTGTATTTGAGTAAAGAAATTTTGGAAGCATAGGCAAGAAACTTTAAAAAAGCGTCTGTAGTAAGTGAGAAGGGTGAGACTGGGAAGGCAGGAAATGGGAAGATGGGAGTAGGAGTGCTTTGGTATTTGGCATGGAATATGTTCTAAAATTATTATTATTATTATGTGAGACAGAATTTCGCTTTTGTCTCCCAGGCTGGAATGCAATGGCTCAATCTTGCACCAAAATTACGGGCCAAAGTACCGGTAATTCCTGCACTTTGGGAAGCCAAGGCGGGCAGATCACTTGAGATCAGGAGTTTGAGATCAGCCTGGTCAACATGGTGAAACCCTGTCTATTAAAAATACAAAAATTAGCCAGGCATGGTGGCATATGCCTGTAATCCCAGCTATCCAGGTAGCTGAGACACAAGAATTGCTTGAACCCAGGAGGCAGAAGTTACACTGAGCCAAGATCGCATTACTGTACTCCAGCCTGGGTAACAGAGTTCAAAAGAAAAGAATAGAGATGTTCTTAGTGCACTAATTGTTAGAATTGATTGACAATAATTTGGCTTCAGATTCAACATTGTCAGTGCTTCTCTTAGAAGAAAGATAATGACTGTCTCAAACAAATTTTGTTTATAACTGGGGTTATTGGTACTGAAGAAAGTCGGGCCTGGGGTGGTAGGTCTGAATCAAGTAGCCCCAAAGACCTTCCTCTTTTTTTTTTTTTTTTTTGAGACAGAGTCTTACTCTAATCTTGTCTGCTTTATTTCATTAAGTTGATCTTTAATCTCTGATATCCTTTCTTTTGCTGGATCGATTTGGCTATTGATACTTGTGTATGCTTCACGAAGTTCTCGTGCTGTGTTTTTCAGCTCCGTCAGGTCATTTATGTTCTTCTCTAAACTGGCTATTCTAGTTAGCAATTCGTCTTACCTTTTTTCAAGTTCTTAGCTTCCTTGTGTTGGATTAGAACGTGATCCTTTAGCTCGGAGGAGTTTGTTATTACCCACCTTCTGAAGCCTACGTCTGTCAATTCATCAAACTCATTCTCTGCCCAGTTTTCTTCCCTTGCTGGCGAGGAGTTGTGATCCTCTGGAGGAGAGGAGGCATTTTGGTTTTTGGAATTTTCAGCCTTTTTGCGCTGGTTTCTCCCCATCTTCATGGATTTATCTATGTTTTGTCTTTGATGTTGGTGACTTTCGGATGGGTTGTCTGAGTGGATGTGCTGTTCCTTTCTGCTTGTTAGTTTTCCTTCTAACAGTCAGGCCTCTCTACTGCAGGTCTGCTGGATTTTGCTGGAGGTCTACTCCAGACCCTGTTTGCCTGGGTGTCACCAGTGGGGGCTGCCTGTTCATTCCTTTGGAAACTTCATCCCAGAGGGGCACATGCCAGATGCCAGCCAGAGTTTTCCTGTATGAGGTTTTTGTTGGCCCCTACTGGGAGGTGTCTCCCAGTCGGGATACACAGGGGCCAGGGAGGCCATCCTCCCTGGAGGCCATCTGACCCTTAGCAAGCTCAAACGCTGTGCTAGGAGATCTGCTGCTCTCTTCAGAGCTGTCAGGCAGGTACACTTAAGTCTTCTGACACTGCACCCACAGCCGCCTCTTCCCCTAGGTGCTCTGTCCCAGGGAGATGGGGGTTTTATTTATCTCCCCCAACTTCTTAACATCTCTAAAATCTGGATGTGTCTCATAATAGATACCATCTCCTACTCACTGTCATCTAGGTTGCAGGCATAATCAAGTTGTGTGAACACCTGGTGTGAATGAGAAAGCACCGGCAACAATGAACAATAAACAATTACCAATAAAATTTGAGTAATTTCATTTGAAATTACCACTTACAAATCTTGATTCTGGTTTGTATTCTGACACTGCCACAACAGGGTAAAAACATTCTTGTTTTTCTCCCTTTGGACCCCATGATCATTGAAATATATATATATTTTTTTCAAAACAAGATCTGGCTCTATCTCCTAGGCTGGAGTGCAGTGGCATAATCTCAGCTCACTGCAACTTCTGCCTCCTGGGCTCAAGCAATCCTCCCACCTCAGCCTCCTGGGGAGCTGGGACTATAGGCTTGCACCATTGCGTCTAGCTCATTTTTGTATTTTTTCTAGAGACAGGGTTTCACCATGATGCCCAGGCTGGTCTTGAACTCCTGGGCTCAAGTGATCACCCATCTTGGCCTCCCAAAGTGCTAGGATTACAAGAGTGAGTCACCGTACCAAGCCTAAAATAAGTTTATAACTCTGTAGCACAAGTATATTCTCATGTCATGTAATTGTTCCTTGTTTGCCCATGACAAAGAGAAGACCTTTTGTAATGGGGGGAGCCTCAGATTGATCTGTATATGATGCAAGAATGTTTCAGGAAAGATGGCTTCAAGGGTCTCCCAGTCGAGGACTGCAGACAATTAACTACCAATAAAAGCTTTTTACATGACTCCCTCTTCTCTGCAAATATCGTGCTAATGAGTACCTTCTTCCTGGGAAGGCTCCTGCTACCCCCATCAGTGGGGACTGTTTAGGGACATTTGGAGATTCATACACTTTGAGAGTAGGATGGGGAACAGGACTCATCTTTTTCAAGCAGCTGCAATGAGCCAGACACTTTATGTTACTTCATTTATTCCTCTCCATAGGAAATGTGCTATTCTTAGTTTTGTTTTACAAATGAGAGAGCAAAGTCTCAGAGAGGTTAGGGAATTTCCCAAGGTCAAAGGTATAATAAACACATGGGTTTAGATGAGGCTTACCAGATATTTCAAAGCTTCTTTTCCTTTATAATTGTAACATAATGTTTATAGAAGAATATTTGAAATATCTGTAATTAATAATCAAATATATTAATCAATTAATTATAACTAATTGTCATAATCTGTATGATTCTTCTGCTTCCCCTAATTTATCATTCTTTTCACATCTAGTGCCACCAGGACATTTGCGATGTACTCTGGAATCCCTCTGGAAGGAGCTGTCCTCACGGCATGAAGGATTAGAGGAGTTAATAAATAAGCAAACACAACCTTTCTCCTGGGGAATTATGATCCTCTCTAGAAGCTGGGCTGTGGACCTGAATTTGCAGGAGAAGCCAGGAGTCATCTGTGATGCTCTGCTGATAGCATGGAACAGCCCTGGCAGGGCCAGGACTACCGCACTTGCACTGCTCTTACTTGGAAGCAGAACCTGGTGAACCTGGGGGGGCTACACCCGGAAGGTGTGTGTCAGGGCCAAGGTCCTCTGCCTGAGTCCTGAGAGCAGCGCAGAGGCCTTGGAGGCTGCAGTGTCTCCGATGGATTACCCCACGTCCTATAGCCTTGCGGGCACCCAGCACATGGAAGCCCTGCTGCAGTCCCTCGTGATTGTCTTGCTCGGCTTCAGGTCTCTCTTGAGTGACCAGCTCGGCTGTGAGGTTTTAAACCTGCTCACAGCCCAGCAGTATGAGATATTCTCCAAAAACCTCCGCAAGAACCGAGAATTGTTTGTCCATGGCTTACCTGGCTCAGGGAAGACCATCATGGCCATGAAGATCATGGAGAAGATCAGGAATGTGTTTCACTGTGAGGCACACAGAATTCTCTACGTTTGTGAAAGTCAGTCTCTGAGGAACTTCATCAGGTAAGCAATTGGACTTATGTCTCTAAGCATTATTTAATCTGGGTTTAATTTTCTCTGCTAAGTAACCTTGTTCCTTGAAAATTAAGTGGTAAAATTATCTGCGACAACAAACTGTGTTTAGGAGAGCAGAATGGGGTAATTTTTTCTACCTTTTTTAGCTAAAGAAAACTGACTCAGGTCGTTTTTCATTTTTTTGAGACAGAGTCTTGCTCTGTCACCCAGGCTGGAGTACAGTGGTGCCATCATGACTCACTGCAGCCTCAACCTCCTGAGGTCAAGCATTCCTCCCACCTCAGGCTCCTGAGAAGCTAGGACCCAGTTACATGCCATCATGCCTGGATAATTTAAAAATATTTTTTGTAAAAACACTATGTAGCCCAGGCTGGAGTGATCATAGTTCAGTGTATCCCTGAACTCCTGGGCTGAAGTGATCCTCCTGCCTCAGCCTCCCCAATTGCTGGGATTATAGGCATGAGCCACTGTGCCAGGCTCAATTGGGTTTTGATGGTGCCTGCCTACCTCTGCAATCTGGCTTTAGCTAGCTGGGACTTACTTCATTAAAGATCTGAAAATCCACCCAGCCATGGTAAAATAAAACAAAATGCTTTTAAAATTTAAGTTAACTTTTTATTTTAGAATATTCATAGACTTACAGAAAAGTTGCAAAGATAGTACAGAAAGTTCCTGTGTACCCCTCACTCAGTTCCCTCTTTCATTACTACATTACTGTGGTTCACTTGTCACAACCATGGTACAGTGCTGTGAACTAAACTCCACAATTTATCTGGATTTCCCAGTTTTCTCCTATTGTGCTTTGTCTGTTCCAGGATCCCATCCAGGACACCATATGACATTTAGCAGTTATGTCTCCTTAGCTTCCTTGGATCTATGATAATTTTTCAGACTTTATTTTTGAAGATCTGGATAGTTTTGAGAAGCACTGTTCAGGCATTTTGTAGAATGTTCCTTTTGGGTTTGTCTCATGTTTTTCTCATAGTTAGGCTGGAGTTACAGGTTGTCAACTTAAAAATCACACAATTTATACGTTTAGAAAGGAGATTTTATTTATTATAAAGTGTTACAACCTGCAGGCTGGCCATCCTGATTGGGGGGAAGCTTAGGCAGAAAGGCAGCACTTTGAGAGAAGGGAGGATGGAACAGGGATTTGTGCTGAATGGCTTGGGAAACTATACATATTCATCAGGTTATAGGAGGAGCTATGAATACTCCTGAGAGGGGGTTGTGCATATGCATGGAGAGTAAACATGCTTATCGTGTGTATTGTCCCACGTTCACTTTTTAGTAGAGACAACTTTTTTGTTTTTTTGAGACGGAGTTTTGCTCTGTCACCCAGGCTGGAGTGCAATGGTATGATCTCAGCTCACTGCAACTGCTGCCTCCTGGGTTCAAGGAAATTCTCCTGCCTCAACCTCCCGAGTAGCTGGGACTACGGGCGTGTGTCACCATACCTGTCTAATTTTTGTGTTTTTAGTAGAGACGGGGTTTCGTCATGTTGGCCAGGCTGGTCTTGAACTCCTGACCTCAGGTGATCCACCTGTCTCAGCCTCCCAAAGTGTTGGGATTACAGGCGTGAGCCTCCGCGCCCAGCCAATAGAGACTTAACTTTTATATGTATTACAATTGGACCCTATATGTTTTGACTTTTATATCTATTACAATTAGACCCTATACATCAAAAGTCTTTTCAGGACAAGAAGGCACTCAAGTGCTCAGACTCGAAACCAGCCAGAACCTGTCCACGGTTGGTGGTCTTGTTATTAGGAGAAAGTTACAAAATCAGTCTCTTGTCCAGTCAAAGCTGTAGTTATGACTGGTGGAGCAGGGGGTCAGTTGGTTCATGTCTGGCAGTGGATGAGCTGCAGTTGTTTTAATATTGCTTATCTCCAGGCCAGTGCTTGTTTAGCTGATAGAAGAAAAGAAAAAGCTTGTGGCCATTAGAACATAGTTTATTCTTTAAGTGTAGGGATGTGTGACTTAACTTGGTCCAATTTATAACTTGGTATCTTATTGCCACAAAGAGACTGTTTCATCAGTCTTATAATGTTTATTTTAATCTGAGTGCTGGTCAGTTGTTGTGTCTAAACTGCAAAAGAGAGCGGTTATAATGAGGTGCAGCTGACCGGCCATCCCATCATGCTTGCAAATTCAGCTTTTAAGGTTTTTCTGGGGTCCCCTTGGCCAAGAGGGGTTCTGTTCAGTGGTTAGGGGGCTTAGGATTTTATTTTTCATACTCAAGGTTTTCAAGAGGAGAACCACAGGGGTGAACTGTAATTGTCATCATATCATATCAAGCTTGTATGCGATCAACATGTCTTATCATGTTGATATTAACCTTGACCACATAAGTCAGGAAGTGTTTGCCAGGTTAATCCACTGTAGTTACTTTCCCTCCCTCAAATGTCATAAGTGCAGTTCACACTCAAAGGGTGGGGATTGAAGTGCCACTTCCTTCATGTGGGGAGAGAGGATGAAGCTATTATACATATGTTATTTGGAAGTCTTCTGTATAGGAGACCATTTACTCATTCATTCAATCCTTTACTCATATGAATGAACTTACAGGTACTTATTTAATATTTTGTGTTATATTTGAATACTACATTATTTATTTAGTTGCTCAAATTGTTCTAGTATTAGCCATTGGAAGTTCTTTCTTTTTTTATTTATTTTATTTTGCTTTAAGTTCTGGGATACATGTGCAGAACATGCAGGTTTGTTACATAGGTATATATATATATATTTTTTTTTTTGAAATCTGCATGTCTATTTTATTTCCATTAGAAAAATATTATCTATATTAAATTTTGGTCCACTTTCTTCTCCTTGACCTCAAATTTAAACACTTAAATTTTACTCAAGAAAGAGCAGAATCACATACCTGACATGAAAACTAAATCGTTCACATCATTAGTTTGAATTAGATATGTTCTTGATTATTTCTCAGGAATAATTACTCTTCTTTCCTACCTGTTATTTCTCTTTTATTTATATATGTGCCATGGTGGTTTGCTGCACCAATCAACCTGTCATCTAGGCTTTAAGCCCTGCATGCATTAAGTATTTGTCCTAATGCTCTCCCTCTCCTTGCCCCCCTACCCTCTGACAGGCCCCAGTGTGTGATGTTCCCCTTTGTGTGTCCGTGTGTTCTCATTGTTCAACTCCCATTCATGAGTGAGAACATGCGGTGTTTGGTTTTCTGTTCCTGTGTTAGTTTGCTGAGAATGATGGCTTCCAGCTTCATCCATGTCTTTGCAGAGGACATGAACTCATTCTTTTGTATGGTTGCATAGTGTGTATGTGCCACATTTTCTTAATCCAGTCTATCATTGATGGGCATTTGGGTTGGTTCCAAGTCTTTGCTATTGTAAATAGTCTGACAAAGGTCTAATATCCAGGGTCTACAAGGAACTTAAACAAATTTACAAGGAAAAAAAAAACAACATCAAAAAGTGGGCAAAGGATATGAAGAGACACTTCTCAATAAACATATGTGTGCATGTGTCTTTATAATAGAATGATTTATAATCCTTTGGGTATATACCCAGTAATGGGGATTGCTGGGTCAAGTGGTGTTTCTGGTTCTAGGTCCTTGAGGAATTGCCACACTGTCTTCCACAATGGTTGAATTAATTTACACTCCCACTGACATTGTAAAAGCATTCCTATTTCTCCACATCCTCTCCAGCATCTGTTATTTTCTGACTTTTAATAATCGTCATTCTAACTGGCATGAAATGGTATCTCATTGTGGTTTTAATTTGCTTTTCTTTAATGACCAGCGATGATGAGCTTTTTTGCATATGTTTTTTGGGTGCATAAATGTCTTTTTATTTGAGACAGAGTCTTACTCTGTCACCCAGGCTGGAGGGCAGTGGTGCGATCTCGGCTTACTGAAACCTCTGCCTCCCGGGTTCAAGCAATTCTCCTCCCTCAGCCTCCTGAGTAGCTGGGATTAAGGGCACCCGCCATGGCACCTAGCTAATTTTTGTATTTTTATAGAGATGGGGTTTCACCATGTTGTCCAGGGTGGTCTCGAATTCCTGACCTCAAGTGATCCGCCTGCCTCAGCCTCCCAAAGTGCTGGGATTACAGACATGAGCCACTGCACCTGGTCATAAATGTCTTCTTTTGAGAAGTGTCTCTTCATATCCTTTGCCCACTTTTTGATGTTTTTTTTTTTCCTTGTAAATTTGTTTAAGTTCCTTGTAGACCCTGGATATTAGACCTTTGTCAGATGGGTAGATTGCAAACATTTTCTCCCATTCTGTAGGTTGCCTGTTCAGTCTGATGATAGTTTCTTTTGCTGTGCAGAAGCTCTTTAGTTTGATTAGATTCCATTTGTCAATTTTAGCTTTTGGTGCAATTGCTTTTGTTTTAGTCATGAAGTCTTTGCCCATGCCTATGTCCTGAATGATATTGCCTAGGTTTTCTTCTAGTGTTTTTATGGTTTTGAGCTTTACATTCAAGTCTTTAATCCGTCTTGAGTTAATTTTTGTGTATGGTGTAAGGAAGGAGTATAGTTTCTGTTTTCTGCATATGGCTAGCCAGTTTTCCCAGCATAATTTATTAAATAGGGAATCCTTTCCCCATTGTTTGTTTTATCAGTTTTGTTGAAGATCAGATGGTTGTAGATGTGTGGTGTTATTTCTTAGGTCTCTGTTCTGTTTCATTGGTTGATGTATCTGTTTTGGTACCAGTACCATGCTGTTTTGGTTACTGTAGGCTTGTAGTATAGTTTGAAGTTAGGTAGTGTGATGCCTCCAGATTTGTTCTTTTTGCTTAGGATTGTCTTGGCTATGTGGGCTCTTTTTATGTTTACAGTAGTTTTTTTCTAATTCTGCGAAGAAAGTCACTGGTAGTTTGATGGGAATGGCATTGAATCTATAAATTACTTTGGCAGTATGGCCATTTTCACAATATTGATTCTTCCTATCCATGAGCATGGAATGTTTTTCCATTTATTTGTGTCCTCTCTTATTTCCTTAAGGAGTGGTTTGTAGTTCTTGAAGAGGTCCTTCATGTCCCTTGTAAGTTGTGTTCCTAGGTATTTTATTCTCTTTGTAGCAATTGTGAATGGGAGTTCACTCATGATTTGGCTCTCTGCTTGTATACTGTTGGTGTATAGGAATGCTTGTGATTTTTTTTTCTCTGCCCCAGCCCTAAAATCAGCCATTTCTCCATGAAGCTCTGGTTCCTTTTATTGAAGAGTGGCAAAACCAAGATCTGTGCCCTCACTGCTATTTGTTTGTTTGCTTAATTTGTTGATGTTGACTATTCTGGCTTTTGCCAGATGTCACTGTATATGGCTGCAGTGCCCATGGCACACATTAGCCATGTGTAGCAAATTAGTGCTTGCTATGTGGCTGGTCCAAATTGAGATGATATGTAAGTGTAAAATATACACTGGGATTCAAAAACTTAGTGTGATAAAGAATGAAAAATTACATGAATCATTTTAAATGGATTACATGTCAAAATGATAATATTTTGGAAATATTTAGTTGAATAAAATATTTTATTAAAAGTAATGCTGCCTATTTATTTTTACCTTTAAAAAATGTGCTTACTATATTAAAATCACATTTATGTATTGCATGATATTTCTGTTGGATGGCACTAGTATATGGATCATTAAAATAGGTCTGCTAATTGTTAAAATTAATCTGCTCTTCATTAGACTAGACCAGTGGCTCTTAATAGAGTGGGGGTGGGGGTGGGGGTGGTGGATTTTGCCCTCCAAGGGACATAATATCTGGAGATACTTCCGATTGTCACCACTTGAGGGGAGTGTGTTAATGGTACCTAGTGGGTGGAGGCCAGGGATACTGCTGAACATCCTAGAAGGTACAGGATAGCCCCCCACAAGAAAGAATTTTCCACCCCCTAATCTCAATAGTGCCAAGGCTGACAAATCCTGTACTATAAGAAGAAGGAGTATATTTCTATCCTCCTTAAATATGTATTCCAGAATGGAAGGGCAGAACTGGTTAGAGTTTTAATCTGATCACAGTGACGGAATGTTTTGCTTTAGGACAATTAATGCTGATGCACTGAGGTTCTTATATGCTGGGGAGCTGGAAAACGGAATGAAGAATCTTAGGGGATTCCATGCCCCCAGTAAGGACCCCAGTCTTTTTGATGCTGAAGTAATAGAGTTGCAAAAACTGTTCTTGTGAAGTGGTAGTGATATGTCGAAGACAACTAAGGGAAGTAGTTTCCTCAGAAAAGTAGACTATCTTCAGTGGATATTAGAAAATAAGGACATTAATGTCTCTCAAATTCTATGGTCCTATGTTGATCAGTTTCAAGATGTTACTAAGTATTTATATAAATCTAGTAGAGGGGGTCTCTAAGAATCCCAGGGAAAAATTAAGAAATTAAGCCCAAAACATCTAATTCTTTAAATATGCGAACTCTTTAAGAAACAGTGGCGGGGTGCAGTGGCTCACGCCTGTAATCCCAGCACTTTGGGAGGCAGAGGCTGGTAGATCATGAGGTCAGGAGTTCGAGACCAGCCTGGCCAACATGATGAAACCCCGTCTGTACTAAAAATACAAAAATTAGCTGGGTGTGGTGGCAGGCGCCTGTAATCCGAACTACTTGGGAGGCTGAGTCAGGAGAATCGCTTGAACCCGGGAGATGGAGGTTGCAGTGAGCCAAGATGGTGCCACTACACCCCAGCCTGGGCAACAAAGAGCGAAACTCTCTCTCAAAAAAAAAAAAAAAAAAAAAAAAAAAAAAAAAAAAATTGCTGGGCGTGGTGGCTGTGCCTGTAATCCCAGCTATGCGGAAGGCTGCGGTGAAAGGATCATTTGAGTCTGGGAGGCGCAGGTTGTAGTGAGTTGAGATCAAGCCACTGCACTCCAACCTGGAGTGACAGAACAAGAATGTGTCTCAAAAACAAACAAGCAAAAAATCAAAACAGACAAATAAACAAAAACAAAAACACTCTCCAGGCATGGAGAAAATAATATAAACTCAGTGGTAATCCTATACGCATGACTCTCTCTGAAACTTGCACAAATATAATAAATGCATTAACGATTTTAATCTTCAGAACCCTGAATCTTGCTTTCGGAGTGCCTGTCCTGCAGGCGTCGGGTCTGCGCGGCTCCCTGTGCTCAGATGGTTCGTGAGCATCAGCTCCTTTCCCCCACCGCCGCAGTCCACACTCCGTGTTCTGGGGAAAAGGCTGGGTCGGAACGGAGCTGTCGCCGCTGAGGTATGCGGAGCCCTCTTCATCGGGTACTGCATCTACTTCGACCGCAGAAGACGAAGTGACCCAACTTAAAGAACAGGCTTCCAGAGGAAAGAAAGAAACAGAAGCTGGCCGAGGAGAGAGTTGAGCTTTCCAAGTTTGCTGACCTTAAAGATGCTGAAGCTGCTCAGAAATTCTGCCTTGAAGAGACACAGCTTTGGTGAAGAGATCCTAGCTCAAGGTGTAGGCCACCTGACAAATCCAAGTGCTGTGTGTGGACAGCCACAGCAGTTACTGCAAGTGCTACAACAAACTCCTCCACCACCAGTGATCCAGATGCTTCTGACAAAGCCCGTACCAGTTAATCAGACACTTCAGCGCTTGGCTGAAGACAATGTGGAATGAGAAACAAATGTCAACATAATAAAATCTCAGTTAAAATACTTTAAAAATTCTTTTTTTTTTTTAATTATACTTTAAGTTCTAGGGTACATGTGGATAATGTGCAGGTTTGTTACATATGTATACTTGTGCCATGTTGGCGTGCTGTATACATGACGACCCATCAACTCGTCAGCACCCATCAACTCATCATTTACATCAGGTATAACACCCAATGCAATCCCTCCCCCCTCCCCCCTCCCCGTGATAGGCCCCGGTGTGTGATGTTCCCCTTCCCGAGTCCAAGTGATCTCATTGTTCAGTTCCCACCTATGAGTGAGAACACGCGGTGTTTGGTTTTCTGTTCTTGCCATAGTTTGCTGAGAATGATGGTTTCCAGCTGCATCCATGTCCAAAAATTCTTAACTTGGTAGTTGAGCATAAGGGCAAATATGCTTGTTATGAGCTATTCTATGCTGAAATCTACCAAAGTTAATGTTTACTTTGTGTAAATCCATTTGGTCTATTTTTTCCAGTGAAAAGCATATTTTGATGGAGATCTTTTCACTTTATAAGTACACTATGAGTTACTGAAATATCACAGATTTTGTTCATTTCTAAAACATGCGATTATAATGTACATATGGCCTTGCTTATGTTAAAAACACCCAGTGGTCAGTGTTGAAAAACAATATGAGGGGTGGTCTCCTCCCTTAATCTCAAAAAAAAAAAATTTTCTAGAAATTAAAGTTTCCACATGGGAATCAGACTCTTTACTCATCATAATGAAATCCTTGAATTATACTGTTTCCATTGCAATAATCAAAAATTCAAAGGCCATACTAACTGGAAGCAGACTCAGAAAATAGAAACAGGAAAACAATGGCTTAATTTAGTACATTCAATATTCTTGATATCCTTATCATTAACCATAATTTAATTAAAGTAATATATTTGCTCCTTAATTTTTCAACATTGTATAAAGAATTTTCCATCCAAAGTAACGTGAGGCGGAGCTACCTGAATTTCAGTGGCGATAAGACAAAAATATTTTGACCCACAGCTTTTGCAGGACCACTCTGAAGGAAAGTTAACCCTGTGAGGTTTAATTTCTATCTTCCTTGGCCTACATTTTTTCTAAGGTAGTGATTTTTGGTGACCTGAAACCCAAGCTGCGCCTGTCCTTTTCAATGACTAAGTGGTTACAAACCAAAAAAGATTGAACACTGACTGACGAGGGAGAGCTGGCAACTCTACTTCCTGTGTTACTTCTCAAAGTGGGGTCTGGGAACACCCTGGGGTACTTGGATCCACAGGATATGCACTGGCCTCAGAAAGGCAATACCATCCAGTGTGGTGAGGGTGCAGGGACACCAGTGTTCTCACTACTGCTGCTGAGACTGTGAAATGGTACAACTTTCTGTGGGAAAAGTAATATTCATTACAGTTTACAATGCAGGCCCTTCGACTCAGTAATCCTACTTCTAATTATTTATACCCGAGCAATTGTGCACACACATAAGTGCATATTTGCTGCAAATCTCAGCTAAAGTCATATTAGCTAAAGGTCTTTAATTAGGCTTAGGGTTGTTATCCACATTTCAGAGAGTATAAATACTACCATTCATTATTAATGTTAAGGCAATGTTGCTAAAAATTGTTTTTACACCTTAGGTTAGGCATGTGCAGGAATTCAATGGCTACAAGTTACATGGCATTAGTCTGGCTTTAGCTATATGATGAGGAAAATTAGGAAGTCCTTTATAAGATATGTCGTGTTTGGTAAGGACATTCTAAGCAAATTAGGAAGGCAGGTGCATGGAAGAAAAAATGGTATTCATACCTCCTCCTCCAGAATATCACAAGCCAAATAGATGTGGGACATGACTACTTGATGGGACTCTGATTTTAACTTCTTGGATTGTAAGCTCCAAAGTTTCATACAGCAGTTGTCAAATCCAGCAGCAAGCGGCTTGCTATTGGGGGAGATTTCTGCAGTGTTCAACAGCTGCTAGGTGTTATAGACGGCATAGAAGCAGATGGTAGTGAGGGAGGGAGGCCCATCCTTGACTTGCTTAATGCTCTCCTGTAAGACCTCCAGGGCAGCCTCCTTCTGCAGAATAGGGCTGGGCGTGTCAGGGGCGTCCAAATCGTTATTCTCACTTGGGGAGGAGCTGCCACTTGCATACAGCTGGTAGTCTGTTGTCTTGGCAGGCTGCACGTCCAGATGAATATGTAAGGTGAGGACTTTGCACAGGGCGATATTGTTGTCACTTTGGAGGTAGCAGATAAGGTAGTTGTAGCTGTCTTCTTGGAGACGGACCACCTACTTTTAATCTAGGAATACTCGAAGCTTGAAGTTAGATAGGATGTCCTGGATAGTTTGAGTGGTCTGTAGCTGCTCAGTGACCTCCTTCTGGCTAGCGTTCTGCAGAAACATTCCATGGAAGCGGCTGTAAAAACTTTCCACTGTGCTCTTTGGACCGTTCTGGACCAGGTTGAGATGAAGGTAGACAAAGAGAGGGTAGAGGAGAGGCTTCACTTCGTGGCTATGCTGTGAATCGGAATCGATGAGAAAAAATTCCGCTGTCGTCCAAACTGTACTTTATATTGCTGGGATTCTGCCTGGGGGCAGACAAGGGGCTGCAGACATTATGTTGGCACAACGAGATTCTGATTGTACTGTGAGATTGGCCACTATCTCTTCAGCAGTCTGTGGCAGCCGCGGTCCTTGCTTCAGGGGACCCTCTGAGTCCATGTACTGCCAGCGTTTGAGGTAGCAAGACACTACCATCTGGATCTGCTCTGTACGCACTCATTTCATGACTGAACATCCCAGGCGGCTCCGGCTCCTCCCACCGCGGCCCCCCGCAACCTCCACCTCCCGGATCGAGTTGCTTCCGCCTCCGTTGTCTCTGCTCCGACTGCCGGCTCAGCTGGGCCTCCGAGCCCCGCGCCCCTCTGCCCCCGCCGCCGCTCTGGGCGACCGCTCCCTGACTCTTTCTTTTAATTATTATTATTTTTTAGAGGGTCTCGTTATGTTGTACAGGCTGATCTCAGACTCTTGGCCGAAGCGATCTTTCCACCTTGGCCTCCCAAAGTGCTGGGATTACAGGCATGAGCCACCTCGCCTGGCCCAAGAATCCTTTCTTTACTAAGATTTTTCATGAAGATTTAGAGGGTCTTAGTATTATTTAGTAACAAAAA
Organism: Macaca thibetana thibetana; assembly: GCF_024542745.1. NCBI lineage: Eukaryota > Metazoa > Chordata > Mammalia > Primates > Cercopithecidae > Macaca > Macaca thibetana. Next base: position 30,161,600 of record NC_065593.1, on the reverse strand, counting down.
TACAAGAAAATCAAATGTAATGCTTCTAAAGTTATACCCTTTGTTAAAATTGTTTCATGAATCCAAGGTTTACACAATGCTTATGAATCTTCTCCCTGATTCTCCCTGGGGTGAAATAAACATTTTCTTTGAAAATCCAAAGAAGGCATTTTCAAGACTGTCGGATTGCTTTGGAACTTCTAAAATAACTACACTTAGTTACCAAGTCAGACCAGTGTATTCCCTGCACTAAATAGAACAGTATGAGAATATAAACGTGGCCTTCCACTAAATGGGGTTATAATGGAAAGAATATTAGCATGCTATCTTCCCTGCTCAGCCTCCTGAGTAGCTAGTACTACAGACAGTGCTGCTAAGCCTAGGTGGCTAGTTTTGTTTGTTTTTGTTTTTTGATGGAGTTTTACTCTTGTCGCCCAGGCTGGAGTGCAGTGGTGCATCTCGGCTCACTGCAACCTCCGCTTCCCGGGTTCAAGCGATTCTCCTGCCTCAGCCTCCCTAGTAGCTGGGATTATAGGTGTGTGCCACCACGCCCAACTAATTTTTGTATTTTTGGTAGAGACGGGGTTTCGCTATTTTACCCAGCGCTAGTCTTGAACTCCTGACCTCAGGCGATCCGCCCATCTCGGCCTCCCCAAGTGCTGGGATTACAGGCGTGAGCCACCGCGTCCAGCCTAGTTTTGTTTTTTGTAGAGACAGGAGTCTAGCTTTGTTGCCCAGGCTGCCTAGGCTCAACCAATCCTCCCGCTTTGGCCTCCCAAATTATTGGGATTACCGGCCTGAGCCACTGTGCCCAGCCTACAGTGGCTTTTGATACCCTGGGAAAACACAGCTAATTACGTGCGCCTACAGAGTTATTCCATTTGTACCGTCAGAGTAACGTTTTCAGCCGTTCTATTTCTCTGGCAAAACATTTTGGGCCCTCGGTGACTTTTTGCTGAATGGGTGACCCGCTCCCTGCACAAAGCCAAAAGAATCACTTGAGAGCTGAGGGTCTGGGGAGGCGCAAAGAGAAGGCTGAGAAGGCGATCTTGCTTTCATACACCTGCAAAGGGAAAGAGGAGCGCTGCACTCTCTTATTCCTGGGGAGGACAGGAAAATGCTGCCACCGTGGAGACAGACGACTACTGCGTGGACTTTAAATCCAGGGTGGGCGTGGGGCAGCGCTGGGGCTGGATCTTCCGCCCCGCTCCTTCCAGGGAGAAGGGAAGGGAGTCGAGGTCATGAGGGGAGGGAAGGGAAAGGAGGCGCCGGAGGGACGATGGGGCGGTGGGAAGTCGGAAGAAGGAAGGGTCGCGAGGGAGGGAAACAGGTCCAGGAGGAAATGCGGGGCTTCATTTTTTAAGGTGGTAGTGGATGCGCTGGTGGTTGTACACTTTTTTGTATATCTGAAATATTTCATAATTAACATTTAATAAATCTTTTTTTTTTTTTTTTTTTTTTTTTTTTTTTTTTTTTTTTTTGAGACGGAGTCTTGCTCTGTCACCCAGGCTGGAGTGCAGTGGCCGGATCTCAGCTCACTGCAAGCTCCGCCTCTCGGGTTCACGCCATTCTCCTGCCTCAGCCTCCCGAGTAGCTGGGACTACAGGCACCCGCCACCTCGCCCGGCTAGTTTTTTGTATTTTTTAGTAGGACGGGGTTTCACCGTGTTAGCCAGGATGGTCTCGACCTCCTGATCCGCCCGTCTCGGCCTCCCAAAGTGCTGGGATTACAGGCTTGAGCCACCGCGCCCGGCCAAAATCATTGTTTTTTGAGTGGGTCTCACTCTTATCGCCAAAGCTGAAGTGCAGTGGTGCGATCACGGCCGATGCAGCCTTGATTTCCTGGGCTCGTAAGATTCACCCACCTTGGCCTCCCAAAGTGTCGGGATTACAGGCGTGAGCCACCGTGCCTGGACTAAGGAATAGTTCTGAACCTCATTCCCCAGGGATGGCCACAGGTGGTGTCGCCAGGATGTTTCCCTGGTAACTGGTCACGTCCTTAGTTCCCAGGGCTGCTCTCCTGCGTGCTGTGACAGCCATTTCGGGGGTGGGGGCGACCTCACTGCGCACCCAGGAATAGGCGAGACCTCAGCATCGGTCTGGTCTCGGTTTCCTGGTGGGGAATTTAATGCTCCTGAAGGCGCTGTAGACACTGTCATGTCTTGGCGTATTTGTTTTGTTTTGTTTTGTTTGTTTTTGTCTTTTTTTTCGAACCAGCTTTCTCCAGTCTCTTTCGCTCACGCTGCGCGCTTCAGATTCTGCCCTCATCCCAGCGGGTCTGGGGGTCCTCACCCTGACCAGTTGTTACTGGGTGCAAAGGCCAGCGCCCGTTGGTGTCAGATCTCGGTCTAATCCTTGCCTGCCCCGAAAAGGGTTGGGTGGGCACCAATCTCTGCCGCTCGCAAGCAGAAGCGGACTGGTGGGGGTGGGATGGGGTTAGGAGGTGGGCGCGGGCCTAAGCTTCTGAGCGCAGCACCCCACCCCGGGCAGAGTCAAAGAAGGCGCCGGGAGTGGAGACACCTGCAGCAGGAGTCTCAAGTCCCACGCTATTGCCCTGGGGGATTGTTTTGGCCTGTGTTCTGGAGATGTCACAAACTGGGCGGGAGACCACAGCTGCAGGAAAAGGCGGCCAGTGCACAGAGCCTGCACTCTATTGCTTTATATGTTACTCTAAAAATAGCTATATTGAGCTATAATCGACATACTTGAAACTGCATGTATTCGAAGTGTACAATATGAAGGATATCGACCTACCTAGAAACCCTTGAAACCATCAGGGCACTTAAGACAATGAACCTACGGGGAGGACTGGGTAAGGAGAGTGAAGCACTTGCTAGTCCAAAATTGAAGGGAACACCAAAGAAACACCACCTCTCAGTGAACAAGATAAACAACATTTAAAAAATCAAAATTAATGTGGCCAGGCGTGGTGGCTCATGCCTGTAATCCCATCACTTTGAAAGGCCAAGGCGGGCGAATTGCATGAACCCAGGAGTTTGAGACCAATCTGGGCAACATAGCAAAGCCCCATCTCTACAGAAAACAAACAAAAATGAGTCAGTGTGGTGGGGCGCCCCTGTAGTCCCAGCTACTCCAGTGGCTCAGGATCATCTGAACCTGGGAGGTGAAGGCTGCCTTGAGCAGAGATCAGGCCACTGCACTCCAGCCTGGGTAACAAAGGGATACCGTCTCAAAAAATAAAAATAACTAAATAAATACATCAAAATTAACGCAAAAATTGGTGATGAATAAAACATAAAAATGTTAAACAAACACAGGCTCCAACCCTGCCTTTGCCTGGCCATGTGTCACTTTCCTCACCCCCGTCCTGGCCCTGAACTAGTCCTCCTCCCACCACAGAAGCCCTCCCTCCCCTGCTCCAGCATGCTCCCTTCCTGCATCCTAAATCAGGTGCCTGTACATTGCCTGCTTCTGGATCCTCCCGACTGTCCCATTGGTTTGCTGGTCTATTTGTGTGCCCAGGCACATTGCTGTCGTATTAGAGCTTTCTTGTTTTTCAGGGTTGTTCAGCTATGTGTGCCTTATTGCACTGCCCAAGGCCTCCAGCACAAGCCGCAATGGAAGTGAAAGTAAAGAGTATCCTTGCCTCATTCCTATAACTCCTGGGAGAGTGTTTAATATTTCCTCATTGAGTGTGATTTTTAAAAGTTTGTGTTTTATCAATAACCTTTAACAGATTAAGGATATTTCTTTTTTTCTAAGAAATAATTTTCTTGATCCTTTACTATACAAAATTTATTCAGATTACACCCATTTGAAGTGGTAAGATCACAGCTAGAGAACAGGTCACCCTGTAACAAATCTATTTACAAAATCCGTCATAAAAGCTTTTTTTGTTGTTTTTTACATTATATTACATATTTTCTTTTTTAAACTAGCATACAGCACAAAGCTAAACTGATTAGTAGTTTGCCCACTCCCAGTTTTGGGAGAAATACTATCTTTTTACAAAATCACGTACCCCGTAGGAAAAGAAATTCCCACACCCTGACAATTGCCACCCGACTTACTCTGCAAGCCATCTTCCTTCAAATCCCTCCTTCTCATACACACAAGTTGTCATGCACACATTGAATTCTTATTTTCTTTTTCCAGAAAGCTTAAGCTTTAAATACTACAATTTTATTTACAGATCTACACGTACAACAAAAACGAAAACAAGAACCACAACAAAGACACAGGAAAAAAAAAAAAAAAAAAAGAAAACAAAATAACACTCTTAAAACATTACAAACCAGCTAGAAAGTATTCTGGTAATGTTTACAAATTAATTGCTATTTTTGTACAAAATTACTAAATAATGAAAATGTGAGTAGACTACATATCAACTTAAATAAAACGATTGCTATGCCCAACTCTCATATAAACACATACCTAACACTGTTTGACAGCTCATGTGTTGCCCTTTATACATTTTATGTTCTAAGGTTCATGCAATCATAATCTGCACACTTGTAACTTTTAGCCATTTTGTGTGTGAGCTTTAATAGCAGCAACTCAATGGTACCAGGAAACCTGCATACTTAGTACTTAAAGTAATGCAAATACTGTAGTACTAACCCACTTTGTGTGCCGGATACTAAGTCAAAAAGAAAATTACCTAATGCAAACAAAATACAGTATGGACATCTAATTAATGTACACCAGTTAAGCCCAGTAACTGGAAAAAAATCTTATGCGTGAAGGAACTTTTAAGACTTATTAGTATTCCTTTCATTTTTAAAACAATAAATACAGCGTTACATTATGAAAAATTTCAACAAAACACACAACAACCTGGCCAGGTGAGCTCAGTCTTTAGACTTTGGAAAAAAATCAGCTTTCTGCAGCTGGCAAAGAGAATTACACTAAGCTGGAAGCAGAGGCAGTTAACCAGATGAGATAAATATGGGAAATGGGGAAAAGTTTGTCATAAATGGTTTCCTATACAGGAAAAAACCCCACAGTGCATTTCCAGTAGGCACTTGACACAAAGCTCCCTCTCCCTCCCCCACCCCAATGCTTCATCTAGAACCACACCGACATTTTCTACCAAGTCCAGTGTGTGTGAGGGGAGGAAGCCAGGGATGGAAGCTGAAGAAGAAAAAAGGAAGATAGTCTGCACCTTTGTTTTTCTTCCCAAAAGTACACCCACGCATACGCACACACAGAGTTTAGAGTGCTGGTGTCATCTGCCTTGACCCCACCACCACTTTGCATATTGTGGAAATCTACCTGGAGTAAACTGGCTGGGGCTCCTGTGGTTTTGTGTGTGTGTGTGTGTGTGTGTGTGTGTGTTTTTCCTAAGGGGTATATTCAATTCAATTAAACATATGAATTGAGTGCCTACTACATGTCTACCATTGGGTCAGGCACATAGCATTTCAATTTAATTGTTCGTTTTGAGGTTTGTTCTTTATCTGACCCCCTCATCCCGCAGTCCTTAGCATCCAAGGAATGGACCCGAGATACTACCCCATATTCCCAGTGGGAGATGACCACTGCCACCTGCCTGAGGGAAAGCCATTCTTGGACATAACTGGTAGGATTTGCAGCTGACACAAAGCCTCCAACTGGGACACCATTCCTGAAGAGTAAAGTAGGAGACGCCCTGGCATTGTTTTGGTTCATTTTCTACGTCCCCGACTTACCTTGGTCCAACTTATTCCTTCATAGAGGAAGGGGAACAGGGTCTGCCCAGAACTATTTCACCCCCCGACACAGTGGGAGCTCCCTGTTCCTGCCAGCTTAAGGAAATGCCACTCACACAACGGGGATGTCTTTCTCCCTAGAGGTCTCTCCATCAGACCCCACCCTGAGAAATGGTTTCCCTGAGTGCGGTGTTAAGAGAGCCCTTTCTCCTATCACAGGGGTCCGGGAAGCCCAAGGGTGGAGGGACTCATGCCTGCTGCTTCACCTCACCTGGTTCTCCTTTCCAATGGGCCACCCATGTCAGCAAGCCACAGGACTGACTCGCTTCAAGCTCCTCCTCCTGGGAATGGAAGGACAATGGAACAAAGCCCCTTGCAGAGGCTGACAAACCTTAGATCACACAGGGTTACATGTTCTGATCAGTACAGGTTCTCTCCCTCTGCTTAAGTAATGTGAATTTGCAAAAACCGCTTCAAAGTAAACAATTAAATTGAAATGACGATGGGTACCACAGGAATGCTTAAATGTCCCCCATTGCTGGGGGCACTGGGGAGGAGGGGGCCGGTGGCTACGGAGCCCTTTGGAGGAAGGAGGAACAGGAAATGGTGGAAGTGTTGGTGGTGAGGATCTGGATGTCGGATATTTCTTTCTATTCCTAATTTGCTAAGGGTTCTTTTTAAAAATCATGACTGGTTGTGGGATTTTTGTCCCACTTGGAGCATAAGATGCTGTGCTGTATAAACTGTAATAATGTTCCACAGCTTGGTGTTCCTCTCTGGAAGTGGATGATAGTTTTCTGCCCCATTGATATTAGGCTTGGCAAGGTGACTTGTTTTGACCTATGGAATAAGTGCAAACGTCAGGTGTACTCTTTCTGAGCGTAACTTTCAAGAGTCAAATGCTTTTCTGGCATCTATTGAAATAATCGTGTGGTGCTCCTTTTTTCATTAATGCAGTGAATAGGCTGATTGATTTTCACATCTAAATCACTCTTGGATACCTGGAGTAAACCTCTGTTGGTCTTAATACAATTTTGGGGGTACATTGCTGCATTCATTTTACATATATATGTGTGTGTGTGTATATATATATAGACAGGGTTTCACTCTGTCACTCAGGCTGGAGTGCAGTAGCCTGATCACGGCTCACTGCAGCCTCAACAGCCGAAGTTCAAGTGGTCCTCCCATGATAGCCTCCTTAGTAGCTGGGACCACAAGTGCACTGCCACCACGCCCGGTTATTTTTAAAAATTATTTGTAGAGATGACGTCTCCTTATATTGCCAGGCTAGTCCTGAATTCCTGGGGTCAAGCGACCTTTCTGTCTCCTCCGCTCAAAGTGCTGGGATTATAGGGGTGAGTCACTGCGACGGCATAGGAACAACATCGTAATCTTTTTGCTTACTTCTTGGACGCCTTCTTGGTGCTCTGGGAAAATCCCTGCACTAAATTTTTTAAGTCAGTGACTGAAGAAGAGTTTCCTTACTTCAGTGAAACTGTTTCCTTAGAGCTGGCATGAGAATCAGATGAAATGAAGAAAAGCACAGCTATGTACTTTGTTTTGTTTTGTTTTGCTTTTGAGACAAAGTTTCGCTCTGTCGCCCAGGCTGGAATGCAGTGGCGCAATCTAGGATCACTGCAACCTCTGCCTCCCAGGCTCAAGAGATTCTCCTGCCTCAGCTTCCCGAGTAACTGGGATTACAGGCGCGTGCCACCACGCCCGGCTAATTTTTGTATTTTTAGTAGAGACGGGGTTTCTTCATGTTGGCCAGGCTGGTCTTAAACTCCTGACCTCAGGTGATTCGCCCACCTCGGCCTCCCAAAGTGCTGGGATTACAGTCGTGAGCCACCGGGCCCTGCCAGCTATATACTTTCAATGTATGTGCTCATTCAATGTGAAGAAGTACTCTGCCTCTACCTTGAGATTCTAGATGGGACTTTCAATGGCAGGCCCTTAATTGAGTCCGGAGTGGGATGGAGCTAGGGAGAAAGGGCAATTCAGACTGGTGAACTCCTCAGTTAGTGAGTCACTTTGGTCTGTGTGCATTTCAAAAGGTATGGGTTTTCGCAACAATTCTTAGACGTGTTGCCTGGAGAATTCTGTATTATCGTAATTATCATAATTACCCACGAAAGCAATGTGGCAGGAGGGCTGTATCCAGTTGGAGGAGCCACTGGAATGTCCGAAGCCAACTAATGGGCCTAGATGGCCGCAATATACTCCCTACACCGCAAGGGGTCCCAATCTGTCTGTCTGGGAGCAACCCGCTCCTCGCACCTCCCTCCTCCCCTGTGCAGTAGCAGCTGCTCTCCCCGCGTTTCTGGCGTCAATTGCGCTTTCAAGCAAGCGGATAGCAGTGCTGGGTCAATTTTGCAAAGGCGCAGAGTCCCTAAAAGCGCGTGCGGCCACCACTTCCGGAGCGTCGGAGCATGGACTGCCCAATAGAAATGCAGCTGAGGGAGGGGCTAGCCGCTCATCAGACGCCGACAGCGGGAAAGTGGATAAGAACTCAGGTCCCCTTACTCGGTGAAGAGTGCACAGAAGTGGACGTCTCCAGGTTCGTTCTTTCTTTGTTCTCTTTAAATGACTTTTTTTTTTCCGCTTAGAAAATACAAATAGGTACAGACGAAACGGGAATTTCCGTTGATCCCGCAGAGCTATTCACGTGGGCGTTTAACTTTCAGTTGCTCAAGGGAAGGGCGCTGGCACCTGCGGTGCACTCGCGCCTGCAAGGTATCCTGTTTCCAGGGAATTGTGCGGAGATAAATTCGTCCCGTTCCATTGCCAAACCTTCCAGCCTCCGTTTCTTATTCCCAGGGGGGTCTGTTGGCTCCGGGACGAGGTGGGGTGCTGCCAGCGCAAAAAAAAAAAAAAAAAAAAAAAAAAAAAACCTGCCGGGGCTGCTTTCTCTCCTTTCTGAGCATTTTGGCTCCTTGGCTCCTGTCTCTGTAGCAACGTCTGTCAAAACCGCAGGCTGTGGTGGACTTAGCAATGTCAGACTTGAAAGCTGTGGGTGACAAAACTTCTGCCCCTGCGTGGGCTGGGGAGCGCCTTAAAAAGCCGCAGGGCGGGCGAGGGGAGCCGCAGGGAGAGCCGCGGGGATCTGCGGTGTTGGAGCAGAGCTAGAGAAGCGGGGAGTGCTGTATGGACAGGCCAGACTTGGCAGGTATCCGTCGGATGGGGGTTGCCCATCCTCCTGGAGTCCTGAGCATTCAGGGAGTTGGGGAATGGGTTATTTAGGGAAATGTGACCGGGCACTGACGAACTGCGTCGCTAGATCCTGAAAGAAAAAAACCAGTCACCCTCTTGCGCTGCTGATTTATCATCTAGAAGAGGGGAAGGGTGAGAGCAGTGCTGTCCCGAACTAAATGCAAAATGGTATCCGAGGAGGGCAAATCACAAATCACGCTCCATGCTTTTTGTTCCCCAGGAGGTGGCTCTTATGCTTCCTGTTCCACCCTTGGGGGTTGTAGTTCTTTCCAACCTGCTGTTCTGGCATAACTCTAAGGAGATATGAATGCCACCCCCATTCCCATTAAAGATAGCCAACAATATAGCCTAAATCGTGAGTTCTGATAGAATTCTGATAGAATTTCCCCTATAGTCAAAAGTATAAAGGATTTCAGTGGAAACATCTAACCTGTAAACCTAGACCCAAGGTTTAAGGGAGGCCAGTGAATTTTAGGCCCTAGGGATTTGGTCGGCTCAGTCCCCAGCTCATTTTTATTTATTTTAATTAATTAATTAATTAATTAATTAATTAATTTTTAGCATTGTGGTCCAGATGTATGCCTGAAGCCAGAGGTTTTGAACCATGGAAAGTTTTACATGGCTGCAGGTGTTGGACTGGAGTGGCCAGGATCCCAGGCTAGTCCACGAGTGCTGAGTCCTCTATAAGATGGCTCAACTGAGCTCCCATGGGTTCCAAGTTTCCGAGGGGTATGGGCACCCTCCTTAAGCAATCTGAGGGTGAGATGTGATTTCTGTCCCCTTCTGTGTATGGTGGGTAAACCAAAAGGGTTCATCCAGAGCAAGGCCTGATGCAGACAGTGCAGGAAGGTGGGCAGGGAGGAAAGGGGACAGGACTCCAGTTACAGAGGCTGCAGGAAGAATTGGAGAGCAGGGGCTGCTTGGCCAGGCATTACCGGAAAATGGTAGGGCTGGGGCTGTGTGACTGGGCAGATGTGGAACCGATTCCCCTGCTGCTTTTGCGGGAGTAAAAAGAATGAAGACTCTTTTCTGTCAGGTCAGCATGGAAGGTGGACTCGCCCTTGGGGCATCCTCGTGTCTAAGAAATATGAAGAAATTGGGTCTAAAGGATGCTAATTGTGGTAGAGTACTGTGGAGAAAGTTTGGCATGGTGGGATCATACATCTCCCTTTGCTTTTTTGTGTAACTTTGCCACATTAAGAGTATTATTACTTTTTCTTTTTGAGTCAGGGTCTCACACTGTCATTCAGGCTAGAGTGCAGTGGCATGATCATGGCTCACTGCAGCCTTGAACTCCTGGGCACACACAATATTCCTGCCTTGGCCTCCCAAAGTGCTGGTGTTACCGACATGAGCCAGTACACTTGGCCAAATTTTAAATTTAAACTTAAATGACTGTGCTTACCTGGCTTCACTGTTGTTCATCTACCAGGAGTTGAGTCTCTTTTCTTAGATTCTCTGTCATTTGTGATAATGTGGATGAATCTGGAGGATGTTAAGTGGAGTAAGCCAGGCAGCCAAAGATAAATACTGCATGATCTCACTTATATGTGGAATCTAAAAATAATTGAACTCTTAGAAATAGAGAGTAGATTGATGGAGTGGGTGGAGGTGGGTTGGGGAAATGTTGGTTAAAGGATACAAAATTTCAGTTAGATAGAGGAAATAAGTTGAACAGCTCTACTGTAAACATAGTGACAATAATTAATGTGTTTTATTTTTGAAAATTGCTTAAAAAGTAGAGTTTAACTGTGCTCACCACAAAAAATAAGTATGTGAAGTAATGCATATGGAAATTAGCTCAATTTAGCCATTCCATAATGTACACATTTTTCAAGAAAACATTTTGTACATAACCAATATATGTAATTTTGTCTGTAACTTTAAAAACACAAAAACCACACAACTATATTAAATATTTTCAAAGAGATAAAGGAAAACATGGACAAAGAACTAAAGGAAATTAGGAAAAATTTATGAGCAAAATAGGAATATCAACAAAAAATAGAAATTGGCCTGGCGCTGTGGCTCATGCCTGTAAGCCCAGCACTTTGGAAGCTGAGGCGGGTGGATCACCTGAGGTCAGGAGTTCCAGATTAGCCTGGCCAACAGGGTGAAACCCTGTCTCTACTACAAATACAAAAAAATTAGCTGGGCGTGGTGGCGAGCACCTGTAATCCCAGCTACTTGGGAGGCTGAGGCAGGAGAATCGCTTGTACCGGGGATGCAGAGGTTGCAGTGAACTGAGAGTGCCACTGCACTCCAGCCTGTGCAAGAAGAGCAAAACTCCATCTAAACAAATAAACAAACAAACAAACTAGAAATTTTAAAAAGGAGCCAAATGGAAGCTGTGGAACTGAAAAATAACTGAATGGAAAAAATTATTATATTAAAGAGTTTCGATAAGAGATGTGAGCAGGCAGAAATAAGAAAATCAGTGAACTTGAAGGCAAGACAATACAACTTATCAAGCCTGTGGAGCAGAAAGAAAAGAATGAAGGCGATGGGTGTGGTGGCTCATGCCTGTAATCCTAGCACTTTGGGAGGCCAAGGTGGGCAGATCACCTGAGGTCAGGGGTTTGAGACCAGCCTGGCCAAATGATGAAACCCCATCTCTACTAAAAATACAAAAATTAGGGGGCCTGGTGGCACATACCTATAATCCTAGTTACTTGGGAGGCTGAGGTAGGAGAATCACTTGAACTCCGAGGCAGAGATTGCAGAGTTGAGATTGAGTAATTGCACTCCAGCCTGGGTGAAAGAGCAAAGCTCCATTAAAAAAAAAAAAAAAAGAAAAAGAAAAAAGCCTACAGAGCACAAGAGACTTGTGGAATAATGTCAAGGACACCAATATATGCATTATATTAACCCTAGAAGGAGAAGAGAGAAAGGATCAGATAAATGATTTGAAGAAATAATGGCTGGAAATGTCCCAAATTTTATGAAAGATGTGAATCTACAACTCCAAGAAGCTAAATTAATTCTGAGTAGGATAAATCCGTAGAGACCTACATCAAAACACATTATAATCAAACTGTCAATATGCAAAGATAAAGGGAGACTTTTGGAAACAGCAAAAGAGAAGACACTCATCATGTATAAGTTGTCCTCAATAGGATTAACCGCCAAGTTCTCAGCAGAAACATTGAAGGCCAAAAGGCAGTAGGGAAAAGGCTGATATATTTAAAGTACTAAAAACAAAAACAAACAAACAAACAAAAAGCAAAAACAAAAAAACTATCAACTGAGAATTCCATATCTGGCAAAAACTTTTCAAAAACGAGGGATAAATTAAGACATTCCTAAACAAGAGTTCAGAGAGTTCGTTATATTGGACCTGCCCTACAAGAAATGCTAAAGGGAGTTTTTCAAGTTGAAATGAAAGGACACTAACCAGTGACTGAATGCCACACTGAAAATATAAAGGTGAAAAAGACTGTTTCTTGGGCTTCTGCAGCAGCTCCTCCCCCACTGAAGGTGAGATGGAGGAGTGCATGCTTTCTTGTTGCCTCTGCCCTTAGCCCTACCCTCTGGCTCTTACTTTTAAGCACCATATACTGGACTGCAGCCTGAACTACACCACCAAACAATATTACATCACTACAACAAGTAATGTCTGAGAAAGCCACTGCACAAACCTATCTGCAACAAGGGAATCTGTACAGAGCCTTGGCACTCTGAAAACACCCAGAAATGGAGTCATATATTGGAGCCATATAATGGAGGTATATACCATGGTAATACCCCCAAGGGAAAAAAGAATAAAATATCAAGATGACCCATCTAAATAACAGCAAATTCACAAACAGGGGAAACATCAACTCTCTCAGATAAGAAAGAACCAGTGTGAGAACTCTGGCAATACGAAAAGCCAGAGCATTTCTTCTCCTACGAAGGATCCCAGTAACTCCCAAGCAGTGAATCGTAATCAGAATGAAATGTCTGAAGTGACACATATTGAATTCAAAAGATGAATGGCAAAGAAATCCAAGAGAAAGTTGAAATCCAACACAAAGAAAACAGAAAAATGATCCAAGGTTTGAAGGATGACAAAGATATATTAAGAAGGAAACAAACAGAACTTCTGGAATTGAAAAATTCACTACAGGAATTTCAAAACAGTTGGAAGTGTTAACAACATATGAGATGACACAGAAGAAAGAATGTCAGAACTCAAAGACATTTCCTTTAAATCAAACCAGTTAGACAAAAACAAAGAATATATAAAAAAGAACAAAGCCTTTGAGAAATATGATATTATGTAAATTGACTAAGTATACAACTTATTGGCATTCCTGAGAGAGAAGAGACAGTAAGCAACTTGGAAAACATAGTTGATGATATAATTCAGGAAAATTTCCCAATCTTGCTAGAGAGGTAGACATGAAGATACAAGAAATCCAGAGAACTCCTTTGAGAAGATGCTATACAAGATGACCATCTCCAAGGTACATAGTCATCAGACTAGTCAAGGTCAATGCAAAAGAAAAAAAATCTTAAAAGTAGCTAGAGAATAGGGCCACATTACCTAAGAGGGAAACCCATCAGACTAACAGCAGACTTCTCAGCAGAAACTTTACAAGCCAAAAGAGAGTGGGATCCCCTTCTTAGCATTCTCAAAGAAAAGAAATGCCAGCCAAGAATTTCATATTCTGTCAAACTAAGCTTCATGAGCAAATGAGAAATAAAGTATTTCCCAGGCAAACAATTGCTAGGGGAATTAAGCATCATCAGACTAGCCCTACAAGAGATGCTCAAGGGAGTTTTAAATATGGAAACAAAAGAACAATACTTGCTACCAGCACATAGCCCACAAACCCTGTAAGGCAACTGCACAAATGAGACTACAAATCATTTAACTAACAGCACTATGACAGAAATAAAACCTTACATATCAAATTAACCTTGAATGTAAGCAGCCTAAATGCCTCACTTAAAAGACACAGACTGGCAAATTGGATAAAAATATAAGACCCATCCTTCTGCTGTCTTCAAGAGAGTCATCTTGCATGTAATGACACCCATAGGCTCAAGGTAAATGGATGGAGAAATATCTATCACACAAATGGAAAACAAAAAAGAGCAAGGGTCACTATTCTTGTATCAGATAAAATAGACCTTAAGTCAACAATAGTAAAAAAAAAAAAAAAAAAAAAAAAGGACAAAAGAGGTCACTACATAATGATAAAGGGTTCAATTCAACAAGAGGACTTCACTATCCTGAATATATACACACTCAACATTGGAGCACCCAGATTCATAAAACAAGTACTTCTAGACCAAATAAAATACTTTGACAGCCACATAATGATAGTGGGAGACTTCAATACCCCACTGACAACATTAGAGAGACCATCAAGGCAGAAATCTAGCAAATAAATTCTAGACTTAACCAGTTGGACCTAATAGACATCTACAGAATACTCCACTCAACAACCACAGAATATACATTCTTCTCATCTGCACATGGAACACACTGAAAGATTGATCACATTCTGGGTCATAAAGCAAATTTTAATAATTTCAAAAAAATCAGAATCATACTAAGCACCTTCATGGACCACAATGGAATAAAAATAGAAAGCAATACCAAGAGGAACTCTCAAAACCACACAAATATGTGGAAACTAAACAACATAATCCTGAATGACTTTTGGACAAACAATGATTTTTTTTTTTAACTTTTTAACATTATTATGATAATGAAAACATGTAATAATTACCTTTTGTTTTTGAGACAGGGTCTTATTCTGTTACCCAAGCTGGAGTGCAGTGGCATGATCTTGGCTCACTGCAGCCTCCACCTCCCAGGCTCAAACAGTCCTCCCATCTCAGCCTCCCGAGTAGCTAGGACTACAAGCATGTGTCACCGTGCCCAGCTAATTGTATTTTTTGTAAAGATCGGGTTTTGCCATATTGCCCAGGCTAGTCTCAAACATCTGGGCTTAAGTGATCCACCCACCTCAGCCTCCCAAAGTGCTGGGATTGCAAGCATGTGCCACCATGCTTAGCTGTAAGCAATGAATTTAAGTCAGAAATCAAAAAGTTTTTTGAAACAAAATAAAATAGAGATACAACATACCAAAACCTCTGCGATATGGCAAAAGCAGTGTTAAGAGGAAAGTTTATAGCACTAACTGCCTGTATTAAGAAATAACACTCCAACCTTGCACCTAAAGGAACTAGAAAAACAAGAACAACTAAACCCAAATCTAGCAGAAGAAAATAACTAAAATCAGAGCAGAACCTAAAGAAACTATGACTCAAAAATTTATACAAAGGATCAATGAAACAAATACTTGATTATTTGAAAGGATAAACAAAATTGATAGTCTACTAGCTAGATTAACAAAGAAAAAGAGAAGATCTAAATCAGCACAATCACAAATGACAAGGATGCCATCATGACCAATCCCACAGAAATATAAAAGATTTTCAGAGACTACTGTGAACATTTCTATGCACATAAATTAGAAAATCTAGAGGAAATGGCAGGGTGTAGTGGCTCACACCTATAATCCCAGCACTTTGGGAGGCTGAGGTAGGTGGATTGCTTGAGCCCAGGAGCTCAAGAGCAGCCTGGGCAACATGGTGAGACTCTGTCTCTACCAAAAAAATTAAAAAAGTTAGCCAGGTATGGTGGCACATGCCTGTAGTCCCAGCTACTCAGGAGGCTGAGGGTGGAGAATCATTTGAGCCCAGGAGTTCGAGGCTACAGTGAACCTTGATTGTACCACAGCACTCCAGCCTACGTGATAGAGTGAGACCCTGTTAAAAAAAAAAAAAAAAGAAGAAAGCAAGAAAGAAAGAAAGAAGGAAATAAAGAAAAGAAAAGAAAATCTAGAGAAAATGGATAAATTCCTGGAAACTCACAACCTCTAAGAATGAACCAGGAAGAAGCAGCAATCCTGTACAGATAGATAATGAGTAAGGAAATTCAATGAGTAATAAAAAATCGACCAACCAAAAAGAGCCCTAGACAAGATGGATACACAGACAAATTCTACCAGAGGTACAAAACGACCTGGCACCAATCCAACTGAAACTGTTCTAAAAAATTGAGTAGGAGGACTCCTCCCTAAATCATATTCTATGAAATCAGTATATCCTGATACCACAATCTGACAAGGACACAAGAAAAAATAAAACTACAGGTCAATATCTCTGATAAACATAGATGCACAAACCCTCAGCAAAATTCTAGAAAACTGATTCCAGCAGCACATCAAAAAGCTAATTCACCACAATCAAATGGGCTTTATTCCTGGGATGCAAGAATGGTTCAACATACGCAGATCAATAAATGTGATTCACCACAGAAACAGAATTAAAAGAAAAACTATGTGATCATCTCAATAGACACAGAAAAAGCATTCAATAAAATCCAACATCCCTTTGTGATTAACAACTCTCAACAAACCAGACATTGAAGGAACAGCCCTCAAAATAACAACAGCCATCTATGAGAAAATCCACAGCTAACATTATACTAAACAGGAAAAATGCTGGAAGCATTTCCCTTATGAACTAGAATAGTATCATGACATCTACTCTCACCATTCCTATTCAACATAATACTGGAAGTCCTAGCCAGAGCAATCCGGCAAGAAAAAGAAATAAAAGTAATCCAAATAGGAAAAGAGGGAGTCAAATTATCTGTCTTTGCTGATGATATGATTGTAGACCTAGAAAATCCTGAAGATTCTGCCAAAAACTCCTAGACCTGATGAATGACTTCAGCAAATTCTCAGGATAAAAAATAAATGTACAGGCCGGGCACGGTGGCTCATGCCTGTAATCCCAGCACTTTGGGAGGCCTAGTTGGGCAGATCACGAGGTCAGGAGATTGAGACCATCTTGGCTAACACAGTGAGACTCCGTCTCTACTAAAAAATACAAAAAAAAAAAAAAAAAAAAAAAAAAAAAAAATTGGCCGGGCATGATAGTGGGCGCCTGTAGTCCCAGCTACTCAGGAGGCTGAGGCAGGAGAATGGCGTGAACTCAGGAGGTGGAGTTGGCAGTGAGCCGAGATTGTGCCACTGCACCCCAGCCTAGGTGACAGAGCAAGACTCCATCTCAAAATAAAATAAATAAATAAATAAATAAATGTACAAAATCAGTGGCATTTCTATACAACAATAATGTTCAAGCTGAGAACCAGATAAAAAACATAATCCCATTTATAGTAGCCAAAGGAAAATAAACTTAAGAATACACCTAATCAAGGAGGTGAAAGAACTTTACGAGGAGAGCTATCAAACACTGCTGAAAGAAATCACAGATAACACAAACAAATGCAAAAGCATTCCATGCTCATGGGTTGGAAGAATCAATAACATTAAAATGTTCACACTCCCCA
This sequence comes from Macaca thibetana thibetana, assembly GCF_024542745.1. Taxonomy (NCBI): domain Eukaryota; kingdom Metazoa; phylum Chordata; class Mammalia; order Primates; family Cercopithecidae; genus Macaca; species Macaca thibetana. Next base: position 30,144,402 of record NC_065593.1, on the reverse strand, counting down.
AAACAATCTACAGATTCAATGCTATTCCTATGAAATTACCAATGTTATTTTCACAGAATTAGAAAAAATGATTTTAAAATGTGTATGCAACCAAAAAAGAGCCTGAATAGCCAAGGCAATCCTAAACAAAAAGAACAAAATGGGTAGGGAGCCTTACATCACATTACTGCATTTCAAACTACACTTCAAGGCTACAGTAACCAAAACATAGTACTAATACAAAAATAGACACGTAGACCAATGGAACAGAATAGAGCCCCCTGAAATAAAGCTTCACACCTACAACCAACTCATCTTTGATAAAGTCCACCAAAATAACCAATGGAGAAAGGACACCCTATTCAATAAATGGCTAACCATATGCAGAAGAATGAAACTGAATCCCTATCTCTCACCATATACAAAAATTAACTCAAAATTAAGACTTAAATGTAAGACCACAAACTATAAAAGTTCTAGAAGAAAACCTAGGAAATACTCTTCTAGACATTGCCTTAGGCAAATAATTTATAATAAAGATGTCAAAAGCAAATGCCACAAAATCAAAGATAGACAAATGAGACCTAATTAAACTAAACAGCTTCTGCACAGCAAAAGTCTCAACAGAGTAAACAGAGAACCTGTAGAATGGGAGACAATGTTTGCAAATCATGCATCCAACAAAAGACTAATATCCAGAATCTATAAGGAACTTAAATGAATCAGGAAAAAACCAAACAACTTCATTTAAAAAATGAGCAAAGGGCATGAACAGAAACTTCTCAAAAGAAGACATACAAGTTGCTAACAAACGTGAAAAATGTCAACATCACTAGTCACCAGAGAGCTGCAAAGTGAAATCACAATGAAATACCATCTCATACTAGTCAGAATGACTATACTAAAAAGTCAAAATATGTAGGAAAAATTAATGAAAAATCAAGAGTTGGTTTTTTGAAAAGATCAAGATTGACAAACCTTTAGCTAGACTAATGAAAGAAAAATCTCAACTAAAATCAGAAATGAAAGAAGGGACATTACTATTGATTTTATAGAAATCAAAAGGATTATAAGAGTGTACTGTGAAAAGTTGTATGCCAACAAATCAAATAACCTAGATGAAATGGACAAATTCCTAGAAACACATCACCTACCAACACTGAATCAGGAAAAGCCAAAAAATCCGAATAGACCTATGTCTAGTAAGGAGATAGAATCAGTAATCAAAAACCCAACCAAGAAAAGCCATGGACCAGATGGCTTCAGTAATAAATTTTACCTGAGTAAATATTTTTTTGTGCGCCTCTGTCAATATAAACAATTTGAATCAACCCAAATCAGCATTATCAGCACCATCCTGGCAATCCAATCTGACTTGATCCTGTGAAAGAAATCCTGCTCCAGGTGGTGAGAGCAATGCACTTGCCAGGCTATTCTCCTGGAATAGGACCTAGCCATGAGGTCCTAGGACAACCTCACAGGCACAAGTCCCAGGGTTTCTTGGGTGAAGAGCCATTGAGTTTCCCAAATGGAAGGAATGGGGATGTGGGTAGTTCTGTCCAGTCTGGGGCACCCTGCCAGGATGACACTGCTGGTGCTGATTGGTACCTGGCACTGAAAATGGCTTAGATAATTTCAAGGAGGGCATTCCAGAACACAGAAAGTGCTTTGAACCCCCTGAGGTTCAATGTCTAAGGTAGGAACTGAACCAAAGCTTCTCCTTCTGGTATCTTAAATGATTAGGACTCCTTGCTTGATTTCCTGCAGTTTGAAAACAACTGAAAAGATAAAGAAGATAGAAGGACTAATATTTTAAAATTTTACACAAACCTTAGATTTAGTAGCTTATTAAATAGGACAATTTTTATTAGGTAATGGGAAAAAATAGATATATGAACAAAAATGAGGAAGTTTTACAATCAACATTTATGTAACTATATTATAAAGTAAATTATATTTGGATAACTATGAAATTTTTGATTATACAAAGTGTGAGTCTGATTACCTCTTATATTTTTAACTCCCACATAAAGTAATATCTATGAATAGTTAACCCATTTATGCTGGAGGTTGCGAACTATTCAAGTAGTCATAGAAAGACATTTAACTCAAAGTTGAAAGAAACTATGTTGCTGCAGTTTTAGGAAATCTTATTAAAATTGGGAAAAAATGATGTTCACTAACCTGAATATCCAAAATGTTATCAATAGCACTATAGGACTATAAAGTTATTACTTTAAACACATTCCAGTGAGAATTATTATGAGGTCAAACTTTATGTTTCTAAAGTTTCTATATAAAATTTCTTTAATTTCTAAAATTAAATTAATATTTGAGCTCATTCATTTCTGTATAGAAGTTAAATCCTAATTATTTGCTATGTTTTCATTAACTATGAATTTTATGTAATTCTGAAATTATTTATTAGAATAAAATAATTGCTTGAGTGAAAAAAAAAAAAAAAAGAAAAGAAAACAACTGCTCTGGCCACTTCACTGCTTTGTTTCTAAATATTTCCCTAGATCTATGGTGAAATTAGTGCCAAGTACAAGTACAAAGCTCAGTGGGAGTAGCAGAGAGTGAAGGACAAATATGGGAGTTCTGGGATGGATGATAAAGAGTTTATCAGGCGACAAAGGTGGAGGAAAACGTTAGTCTCAGAGCACACCTATGCAAAAGCACAGAGTCCCCAAATCACATGTGGAGTGGTGACTACTCTGGTGCACAAGGAGTTGTGTCATTTATTGAACATCTAGTCTGGTCCCTGTAAATTGTTAAATGTTATATGGAATAGATGGTACTTTTTCCCTCTGTATGTTACTACCATGATTTGCATATAAATTCTCTTGATGTAACCCCAGTTGTCCAAATGATCTGGGGCCTCAATTTTATTATTGTTTACACATGATCAGAAATTTATAGAGACACAGGTGGTATCCACAACCTTAGCTGAGTATCTGCATGATATTGGTCTAGCAGTGGACAGGAATATTCTGACCCCTTTATAGCCCTTTCCTAGTGTAGTGATTACTACCTATGATGGACTTTACTCTCAACTGTCTCTAGGCCACTTGAAAAACCTACAATATTTTTAGATTTTCGTCTATAGCAATACAGTGATCCCAATAGATTTTAAAGGAAAAGAGCTAATGGATTAGGTATACATAGACTAAAGCACACTGTCTTAGTCTAGTCAGCCTGCCATAACAAAATACCATAAACTGAGTGGCTTTTAAATACCAGAAATTTATTACTCACAGTTCTGGAGGCTGGGAAGTCCAAGATCAAGATACCAGCATCATTGGATTCTAGTAAGCACCCTCTTCCAATTGCAGACTGTCAACTTCTTCTGTGTTTTTCGTATGGCAGAAGGGGTGAACTAGTGTTATGGGATCTTTGGGGTGTCGATTTTCTGGCCAGAAACCTCTGTGGCTGGTGGCACCTTTGCCAGAGTTCTTGTCCTGTGTCCAGGAAGAATGAGGTATGCAGACAAATGAAGGGTGAACAAGACGAAGATGAATTTTATTAAGTGTTAGGACAGCTCAACGGAGACGTGCAGTGAGTAACTCCTCTCTCTGCAGGCAGGTCATCCTGTGGAATGTTCAGCTGTCAGCAGAGGGGAGGCCCTGGGGAGGGTAGCTTCTCTCTGCTACTGGTCCTTCCTACGTCTGCTGCTCTCAGCAGAGAGGAGGCCCTGGGGACAGTTGCTCCTCTCTGCAGCTGTAGTCCCAACGTCTCTGCAGGTCTCTGAAGCTCTCAGCAGAGAGGATAGTTCCTCTCTGCAGCTTGTTGTCCTGTCCTCTCCTGCTATCAGCAGAGAGGGTAGTTCCTCTCTGAAGTTGGTCCTCTCTTCGTCTCTTCCTCCTCTGACCCTGCTCTGGCTGAGCCCAAGGCTTTTATGGACCTCAGAGTGGAGAAAGTGTGTGCCATCAGTCCACATGCAGCCCCAGAAGAGGCACCACAAGCCCCCACAGTCCACAGGACTGGCAGCCCGGTCCCCAGCCTTCAGGCCCTGAAGATGTGGCCCTACCAGGGACTACTTCCTTTGACCCAGGAATCTGTCTGCCTCCCACTACCATTTATGTCTCCGGAATTTGGCCAGTCTTTGCTCTCAGACCAGAGTGGGCATTGGTAGCAGGGAGAAGGAGAAGCCAGGCAGTGGGAGCAGCCACTTCTGAGCCTGCGAGGGCAGGGGAGTCTTCCCAGGCCCCAAGATTGCAGGGATGCCTGAATCTGCAATCTCGACTTGGGTGACTGCAGCTGCATGGGGCAGGGTTGTGGGGCAGGATTCCAGCATGCTCCTTAGAGCGGAAGGCCTGGGTCTACAGTGGTGGTCTGGGTGGCTGCAGAAGCACCTGGGAAGCTCACATCCCGGCTTGGAAGAGGCAGGGCTCCCATGGGCTCCAGAAAGTGTGCAACCCTAACTGCACCTCCCTGCTTCTGCCTTTGTGATGGCAGGCTGCCATTGCTAGCTTTCTAAGGTCCCTTTTAGAAGAGTACTAATCTCATTCATGAGGGATCCACCCTTTAATCTAATCACTTCCCAAAGGCCCCATCATGTTGGACATTAGAATTTCAACATATGAATTTTGGGAAGACACAAACATTCAAGGTAGGGCACAGGTGTTTTGTATATAAGAATATTACCTTGACTGGGCATGGTGGCTCACACCTGTAATCCCAGAATTTTGGGAGGCTGAGGCAGGCGGATCATCTGAGGTCAGGAGTTGGAGACCAGCCTGGCCAACATGGTGAAACCCTGTCTTTACTAAAAATACAAAAAAAAAAAAAAAAAAAAAAAATTAGCCAGGTGTGGTGGCAGGTGCCTGTAATCCTAGCTACTTGGGAGGCTGAGGCAGGAGAATCCCTTGAACCCAGGAGGCGGAGGTTGCAGTGACCTGAGATTGTGCCATTGCACTCCAGCCTGGGCAACAAGAGCAAAACTCCGTCACAAAACAAAACAAAACAAAACAAAACAAACAAACAAAAAAACCAATATTACCTGTAGGGTCCAGTCCTACAGGGTCTGTGGGTTTTTCTCCTCATGTGTGGAGATGAGACATCATAGAAATAAAGACACAGGACAAAGAGATAGAACAAAAACAACTGGGCCAGGGGGACACTACCACCAAGGTGTGGAGACCAGTAGTGGCCCCGAATGCCAGGCTGCACTGTTATTTATTGGATACAAGACAAAGGGGCAGGGTAAGGAGTGTGAGCCATCTCCAATGATAGGTAAGGTCATGTGAGTCACGTGTCCACTGGACAGGGGGCCCTTCCCTGTTTGGTAGCCAAGGTGGAGAGAGGACAGCTCATGCCATTATTTTTTCTATGCATTTCAAAGACTTTTAGTACTTTCACTAATTCTGCTACTGCTATCTAGAAGGCAGAGCCAGGTGTACAGTGTGGAACATGAAAGTGGACCAGGAACGTGACTGCTGAGGCATAGCATCACAGGGAGATGGTTAGGCCTCCAGATGGCTGCTCCACAAGAGGTGGTGGAGCAGTCTTCTCTAACTCCCCTGGGGAAGGCAGACTCCCTTTCCCGGTCTGCTGAGTAATGGGTGCCTTCCCCAGGCACTGACGCTACCACTAGACCAAGGTCCGCTAGGTAACAGGTGCCTTCCCAGGTGCTGGCGTTACCAGTAGACCAGGGAGCCCTCTAATGGCCCTGTCAGGGTGTGACAGAGGCTCACACTCTTGTCTTCTGGTCACTTCTCACTGTGTCCCTTCAGCTCCTATCTCTGTATGGCCTGTTTTTTTCTAGGTTATAATTGTAGAGCAAAGATTATTATAGTATTGGAATAAAGAATAATACTACAAACTAATGATTAATGATAATCATATAGAATCATATCTATAATCTATTTTTAGTATACCTATTCTTAATTCTATATTTTTTCTTTATTATACTGGAACAGCTAGTGCCCTTGGTCTCTTGCCTTGGCACCTGGGTGGCTTGCCGCCACAACTACCTCATTTAAAACATGGATGTTTGATAGGGAAAGGGCACAGTGAGTTGTTCTACTTTGCTTGAGATCAATGCCCAACATTTGTGAATCTAATTCATTCTTATAAGAATAAAAAATAATTAAGATTTTTATTGCTGGACTCTCTTAGACCCTATCTGGCAGTTTTCCAAAAGGATTTCCCATAAAAGGAGATAATCAATGAAGGTAAAAGCTGAAATTACTAAAATAAAAAGTAAAGCAGAAATAATATGTATGACTAAAACCTGGTCCACTGGGAAGATAAAAACGTAGAATCCCTCCAGGGATTTACTTAAAGAAAGAAAAGAGAAAACAAATTGTACAATATTAGTGATGAGAAAGGACACAAGGACATATAAAGACAAAATTAAAATTATTAGAATAAGATCATATAAAACAGTTGTAACAAATTTGAAAATTCAGTAGGCGTATAAATTATGACCGCCTGAGCTCAAAATTTGTCAGAAATTAGTTATCTCAGACTCATATACTTACCAGTCTAGTGGAAAATATACAGTAAAGGATTTTTCTGTGTTTGCCTCATAATGCAGAATGTGCTGTCTCTCTGGTTTAGCTCCTATTCTAACGACTCTGTCTATTTTACAGAAAAGAACTTCTGCTTGGAAACTGCTTAACTGCTGGGAAAATGAACATCAGTATTGATTTAGACACAAATTATGCTGAGCTGGTTCTAAATGTGGGAAGAGTTACTCTTGGAGAGAACAATAGAAACAAAATGAAGGATCGTCAACTGAGTAAACAGCAGAATGAAAATATCTCACGAGCTGTGTGTGCTCTGCTGAATTCTGGAGGGGGAGTGATCAAGGCTGAAGTTGAGAATGAAGACTACAGTTACAAAAAAGATGGAATAGGACTAGATTTGGAAAATTCTTTTAGTAATATGCTGCCATTTGTTCCTAATTTCCTGGACTTCATGCAGAATGGTAACTACTTTCACATTTTTGTGAAATCATGGAGCCTGGACACCTCTAGTCTGCAGATTGCCACGTTGAGCTCCAGTTTGTACAAGAGAGATGTAACGTCTGCAAAAGTCATGAATGCTTCTGCTGCACTGGAGTTCCTCAAAGACAAGGAAAAAACTGGAGGGAGAGCATATTTAAGACCAGAATTGCCCGCAAAGAGGGCCTGTGTTGATGTACAAGAAGAAAGTAACATGGAAGCCTTGGCTGCTGATTTTTTTAACAGAACAGAACTTAATTATAAAGAAAAATTGACCTTTACTGAATCCACACACGTTGAAATTAAAAACTTCTCAACAGAAAAGTTGTTACAACGAATTAGAGAGATTCTCCCTCAATATGTTTCTGCATTTGCAAATACTGATGGAGGATATTTATTCGTTGGTCTAAATAAAGATAAAGAAATAATTGGCTTTAAATCAGAGAAGAGTTACCTTACTAAGTTAGAAGAAGTAACAAAAAATTCCATTGGGAAACTGCCTGTGCATCACTTCTGTGTGGAGAAGGGGACGATAAATTACTTATGCAAATTCCTTGGAGTATATGATAAAGGAAGTCTTTGTGGATATGTGTATGCACTCAGAGTGGAGCGCTTCTGCTGTGCAGTGTTTGCTAAAAAGCCTGATTCCTGGCACGTGAAAGATAACAGAGTGAAGCAGCTGACCGAGAAGGAATGGATCCAGTTCATGGTGGATTCAGAACGAGGTTGAGGAAGGAGGATTGGCAATAAGGACACACTTGGCTTGGGTGGCAGGAAGGTTTTATTGTATCTTTGGGATTAGGGACGAGATTAAAAGTCTTCAAATTTCGGCCGGGCGCAGTGGCTCACGCCTGTAATCCCAGCACTTTGGGAGGCCGAGACGGGCGGATCACGAGGTCAGGAGATCGAGACCATCCTGGCTAACACGGTGAAACCCCGTCTCTACTAAAAAATACAAAAAACTAGCCGGGCGAGGTGGCGGGCGCCTATAGTCCCAGCTACTCGGGAGGCTGAGGCAGGAGAATGGCGTGAACCTGGGAGGCGGAGCTTGCAGTGAGCCGAGATCCGGCCACTGCACTCCAGCCTGGGAGACACAGCGAGACTCCGTCTCAAAAAAAAAAAAAAAAAAAAAAAAAAAAAAAAAAAGTCTTCAAATTTCAGCATCTAATTTACTAATCTCTGGTGGATATAATCAATACTTCCCTGCCTCTTGTTTTCTTCTACACACTTAGAAGACAGATATTTCATACAATAAGTAAATATCTACTCTTAGTAGCCTTATCTGATGCAAAGATCTAGATGTTTCTTCTCTACCACATCTTTGCTCACTTTCAAGGAAAGCCTGTTCAATTCTTTTCCTTTTTCTTTCAGAGCTTAGTTTCTATAACTAACCATTGCTTTCTTTCGGGAACACTTACTCTTTTACTTACTTGCTCTTTCATCTTTCTTTACCCCCTTTCCATTTATTTCCTGTAAAGCCTTTTCCCTCTTCCTCTCACATTTATGAGCCAAAGAGTAACCCTAAGTTGTACCAATGAGCGAAGAATAATGCTGAGATTTTATCTGGTTTTGGAAAAGGAAAGACTCCAGTGAAATTAGACCAGAACTAGCAATTTAACAAAAATCTCTGAAAATGCAAGCTTGTCCCTCAGAATCTGCATAAAACCCAGCTTTCCTTCACTAGCCATCACATTCTTCTAATTTTAACTTCTTTTAAAATAAAGTCAGTTATATGGCAATGTATTAAGTTGCTATCAAAGCATTTTTACTGTTAATTTTCATTCCAAGTATAGAGTGTTTCAGCAGCATCAAGGGTTAATTTTACAATTTGTATCTGACCTAGGAATCTAACCACAATATGTAACCACAATATCTAATATTTTGTATTGGGAATGCAGGGTCAGTTCTAAGTAGAGTCTTCATTACTTAGGTTGAATCTCTCTTGTGCCAAATTAAGAGTGTGATTTTGTTTTCTAATATTATTCCATAGTATATGAAGAACTACCCTCTCCAGCGAGTACATCATCACCTGTCTCCCAGAGTTGTCCTCTTCGTGAATATATTAACTTCAAAATTCAGCCACGGAGATATCACCTTCCAGGTAGTTTAATTCTGGCTTCCATGGAGTTGTTGGTGCGACTATGTTTAAACCTCCTTCTCTTCAAACTAGCTCTGTCTTGACATTTGTTATGGAAGCACATTCTTGTGTTTATGGAAATTCTTTGGTGTTTTTAGTCATTGAATTTGTCAAATTCTATTTCTTTAGCTTTGGATTATAATTTTCTTGGTGTAATAGAAACTTCTTTACTTGAAAATAAGAGCAACCCAATTCAGCTTAGTTTAAGCAGAAAAGGAAGAATATACATCATGTCACTGAGCAGTCTGGACTGGCACCCAGCTTCAGGCATGGCTATATTCAGTTACTGAAGAAATACTCAGCATCTCTGATTTATTCACCTGTTGTTGTTGATAGGCAATGAGTTACTTCCTGTTTTCTGCTATGTGAACAGTGTTACCTTTAATATTCTTATTCAGTCTTTTGATGCATACGTGCAAGAGTTTCTCTTGGGTGCCTAAGTAGGGGTAGAATTGTTGGTTCAGGCAGTGTGTGAATATTTAAGTAATAAGATAATGCCAATAAGATAATTTCCAAAGTAGGTGGCTCACTTTACTCCCACCAGCAATATATTGGAAATGCCACATCTCTTCCAATGCCTGACTTCTCTCTTCATCTTTCTGCTTGTTCACCTCTTGAACTTCTTTTCTCCCTCAGTCAAATGGGTATAAAATGCTATCTCTTTTTGGTATGCCTTTCCCTGGTTATTGATTGGGTTGAGCACCTCTCCATATGCTTATTGCCATAGAAGATATTGTATCTTCTATGAAGTGGCGATTCTGTCTTTTGCTCATTTTTGTAATAGGTTTTGTCTTTTACTTACTGATTTCTAGGAGTAATTCACATATTCTAACATAAAATTCTCATTTAGTCACAGATATTACGGATTTCAGATGTCTTCTCCAAGTTCATGACTTGCATTTTTTCTTTTTGCAAGGCATATTCTCCTTAGTAGTTTTAAATTGGATATAGTCAAACTTACCATTTGAAAATGTTGTGGTTTAGTGCTCTTTGTGCCTTGTATAAGAGATCTTTCCCTACCCTGGGGTTATCAAGATATTTCTGTTTATTTTCTTTTAAAAATTTTAAAATTTTGCACTTAACATTTAAATATGTAATCCACATCTATAAGCAGTGATGTAGGGGGCTATTTCATTTTATCCCATGTGGATAACCACTTTTCCTAGATCCAGTTACTGAAAACTCAGTTTCACCCACTGATCTGTCACGCTACCTCTGGGATATTACTACATACAATTGACCCTTGAACAAAGGGGCTTAAGGGTATCAAACCCCTGATGATTTTTATCCATTGATTTCAATTTTCTGAGCCTGTAAGAGAATCAGGATATCTTTATCTTTTCATCTATTTTATCTTTTGGGGCTTTTAAAAAAGATATTATAGTAATTTTAAAGTCCCTCTTTGATGACTCCAATATCTGAAGCACTTGCCAGTCTTTTTCTCTCATCCAGTTTTTCTCTTATTTTCTAGTAATTTGTTCTGATTTTTATCCTGTCTCTTAATTTTGTATAGTATCATGGATTACAAATTGTAGAGACTTCAGTAGATGTTGCATTTCTCCAGATAGGGTTACACATTTTTTTTTTTTTTTTTTTTTTGGCAGGCAGGTAGAGCACCAGTGATTACTTTTATTCTTTTGAAGTTTTGTTTTATGCTTTTCTAGGTATAGTAGCTTTTAATTTTGCACAATTACTAGGTCATGGCTCTTCTGGGGTCTTAAAGTCTGGGATATTTACCAAGACCCCTCTACTTGGCTGGGAGTTGAATTCCAATTTGTGTCTCCTGAGCACCATGAAGCTGATGAAATTGATGTTCAGCTCTTTAATCTCCCAGTTGATCAGTTGATATTTTCTCCTTTCCTTTCCTTTCCTTTCCTTTCCTTTCCTTTCCTTTCCTTTCCTTTCCTTTCCTTTCCTTTCCTTTCCTTTCCTTTCCTTTCCTTTCCTTTCCTTTCCTTTCCCCTTCCCTTACCCTTCCCTTCCCCTCCCCTCCCTCCCCTCCCCTCCCTTCCCTTCCCTTCCCTTCTTTTTGTGACAGGGTCTCACACTGTTGCCCAGGCTGGAATGCAGTAGCATGATTACAGTTAACTGCAGCTAATTTTTGTATTTTTTGTAGAGACAGGATTTTACCATGTTGCCCAGGCTGGTCTCAAACTCCTGGGCTCAAGCAATCCACCTGCCTCTGTCTCCTAAGTGCTGGGATTACAGGCATGAGCCACTGCACCCAGCCCCAGTTTATATTTTCTTCTGTGTTTCATCTCACCTGTATTAGCCAGTGAGTTGAGGGAAATTTGTAGGTAGATTTTGGCTTCTCTGCAGTTTCATCTTCTCTGGGATTTTGCTTCTGAAATCCCAGCTCCTCTGGCCGCCCTGAATTCTGACCTCTTTTTTCTTTAGCCTAGTAAAACTGCTGATTTCTGTGTGGGCTCTATTTACCAATGCTGTGATATGGAAAATCTCCTTAGGGAAAAAGCAGAGGTGAATGTGAAGCTACTTCCTGTGCTTCTTCTCTATTAAAGATTGTAGACCTTTAAGTCCTGCTTGTATTGGTTGCTCTCCAGTCCTTTAAATAATAGTTTTATGTTATATATATACATATATATATAAATTTTTTTAAAAAAATATATAAATGTATATATTTTTTGAGACAGGGTCTCACCCTGTTGCCCAGGCTGGAGTGCAGTGGCATGATCTCAGCTCACTGCAGCCTCAACTTCCTGGGCTCAAGTGATCCTCCCACCTCAGCCTCCTGAGTAGCTGGGACTACCAACATGCACTACCATGCTTGGCTAACTTTTTAACCTTTTTGTAGAGAAGAGGTCTTACAATGTTGCCTAGACTGGTGTTGAACACCTGGGCACAAGTGATCCTCCTGCCTCTGCCTCCCAAAGTGTTGTTATTACAAGTGTGAGCAACCATGCTTGGCCCTGATACACTTTTACACGCTTTTATAGTTGCTTTTGGTGGGAGAATTAATCTGATACAAGCTGCTTTGTATCCATGGCTTAAGTTGGAAGTTCTCAATCTTTTATAATTTATCATTATTTCCCCATCTAGGGCTATCAGAAAAGATAACTTGTACTCCAGAAACCCTCTGCAGAAATCTGTTCTCACAGCATGAAGGACTTGAGCAATTAATATGTGAAGAAATGGGCTCTGTCAGTAAGGGCTCACTAATCTTCTCTAGGAGCTGGTCTTTGGATCTGGGCTTGCAAGAGAACCACAAAGTCCTCTGTGATGCTCTTCTGATTTCCCAGGACAAGCCTCCAGTCCTATACACCTTCCACACGGTACAGGATGAGGAGTTTAAAGGCTATTCTACACAAACTGCCCAAACTTTAAAACAGAAACTGGCAAAAATTGGTGGTTACACTGAAAAAGTGTGTGTCATGACAAAGATCTTCTACTTGAGTCCTGAAGGCAAGACAAGCTGCCAGTATGATTTAAACTTGCAAGTAATTTACCCTGAATCCTACTATCGGACAACAACTCGAACAGTGAAAGACTTGGAAGAGGCTCTTTCAAATATCTTACCTGAGGAGAATCAAATCTTTTTGTTTGTTTGTTTGTTCATTTTGTTTTTGTTTGTTTGCTTTTTCTTAAGATGAATCTCGTTCTGTTGCCCAGACTGGAGTGCAGTGGCATGATCTTGGCTCACTGCAACCTCTGCCTCCTGGGTTCAAGCAATTCCCTGCCTCAGCCTCCTGAGTAGCTGGGATTACAGGTGCCTGCCTCCACACCCGGCTATTTTGTTTTGTATTTTTAGTAGAGATGGGGTTTCACCATCTTGACCAGGCTGGTCTTGAACTCCTGACATCGTGATCCACCCGCCTCAGCCTCCCAAAGTGCTAGGAGTACAGATGTGAGTCACTGCGCCCGGCCAGAGAATCAATTCTTTTACAGACCAATTCGCCTTTGACATTTTCCAGTGTCTCCCAGATAATCAGTATAGAAAAGGATGTTTAAATCTTGTCCAATGCTCACTTGGATCATGGAAGATGGACTGGGCTACAGAGATATTTTTCATTATATATTTGATAACATTCTCTAATTCTCTAAAAATATGTCTTTGAAAACTTTGCAAGTTAAGCAACTTGACGTGATGTTGGAAAACTGGGATTAGCCTATGTTCACTTCTTCGTAAGTTCTTTATAGATATTCCTTAAGGGATATTAGGAAAATTCATTATCTACACATGTTTTGCCATACCAAGATATCATTTGACTATAAAGGAAATATCCAACATTCTTATCCAATGGACATGGAAAACATAGTTCTCTAATATCTTCTTGAAAACTACATTGCAATGAAATTCAGCCAATGAAGAGATTAATCAAAATGGAGAACTTGCCGAGGTGGGTGGATCACTTGAGGTCAAGAGTTGTCACAGGCTGGAGTGCAGTGGTGTGGTCATAGCTCATTGCAGCCTTGACCTCCTGACATCAAGAGATTCCCCTGCCTCAGATTCTTGAGTAGCTGGGACTACAGGCATACACCACCATGCCCAGCCAACTTTTATATGTTTTGTAGAGACGGGGTTTCCCCATGTTGCCCAGGCTGGCTTGGAACTCCTGGAATTAAGCAGTCCTCCTGCCTCAGCCTCCCAAAGTGCTGGAATTATAGGCACAAGTCATTGTGCTTGGCCCTCCATTAATTTTTAGAATGGCATAGGTAGTGGTAACTACTGTTAAATTTTCCTTCAGGCATGGGAGTGTGGGGTGTATGTTTTGGCTGAGACAAGGAGTATGCCAGGATGATAGGCTAAGCAGACAGTACACTCAGAAACATAATAGAATCCCTGATATCAGAGGGAAAAAGGCCAAATGTTCTGTGTCCAGTTTGTGCCTGAGAAGAGACAGTCCATGGATGTCACTGGGGCGAAGGTTTTTGTGTCTAGGGTGATGCCATGTCTGGTGCAGGAGTAAATTCATCTCTGATGGTAAGCTGGATCGGTGTCATCTGAGGCAGCATCATCTCCAGTCCTTTCTCTAAACACCACAAAATTTACATGAAGACTGGAATCACATCATGCTGTTTCTCTGCTTAAAATTGAGCTCCTACGCAGGAAAATGTCATCTAGGATATAGGTCTTGAGTGTTTCTTTTAAGTGGATACAGACTCAGGTTGATGTGGGGCTTAGCATTTGCCATGATTGATTGAAACAATGGCTTGTATGGAGGGTTGGTGCCTCCAGATGGTAAAACAACAAAAGCACCCACATCAATAGTAAGATCAGCAGGCTGAGCATGACAGCTCATGCTTGTAATCCCAGCACTTTGGGATGCCAAGGAAGGTGGATTGCTTGAGCTCAGGCATTCAAGACCAGCCTGGGCAACATGGTAAAACCCTGTCTCTACAAAAACCATAAAAAATTAGCTGGGTGTGGTGGCGTGTGCCTGTGGTTGCAGCTACTCGGGAGGCTGAGGTGAGAGGATTGCCTGAACCCAGGAGGTAGAGGAGGGGAGTGATTCATGATCATGCCACTGCACTCCAGCCTGGGTAACAGAGTGAGACCCTGTCTCAGACGAAAACAAAAAGCAAGAACAAACAAACAAAACCAAAAAGATAAACAAAACAGAATGGTGTGCAGCTGCATTTGACAGAGTTTTGGTTTTTCTTGCTTGCTTGTTTTATGGTTGAAGTTTAGGCTCAAACGGGTCTCATATCAGATAAGCAGCTGCCTAGCCCATTGGACAATCACTATTAATTGGTCCCCAGAGAATATACACACTTGCTGTGTCCCCCTGATGGGAGGGGTTTGATATTGAAAATCTATAAAATTAAGTTAAAGCCTGGGGCAAGATAAAGACACATTGAGAGGTCCGTTTGTTGGACTGGAACTTTAAAAGAAGTTGTTTGGAGAGACTCTTATGTTTCTCAGTTAAAATGGCTATTTGGGACCTATTAGAGTCATGAAAGTTTTATTGAATGCCTCTTTCAGGAGCCCATTCAGGGTGTATTTTGCAATGTGAAATGTCTGCCTTGGTTATCACCTCGGTAATTGTAAGGCCTCATATGGTGGCCTTAATATACACAGGCATGTGATTTTGGATATCTAAGAGGAAAGAGGTTCTTAGTGTTCCTTAATCTAAAAGGGACAATTCATTAGGCAATGGCTCAACTCTTCATAAAGAATGTGGAGATGGGGCCATTTGTTGGCCAGGGCATCCAGCATTCAGTAATATTCCAACTAGCTCCATCACGTATGGTGGTTGGCAGTGGCATTCATATAGTTTGTGAACTTCTACTGCTCTTCACTCAGTCAATCCAAAGGAGCTTCCCAGGTAGCCAAGGGGTCTGGGGGAGAGGTGACCTCCTCCAGCACTATGGCATCTGGCAAGGGACCAAGGACAGGGGACGTCACTCCCTTCTGCGTGTGAATATGCTAGAGACCCCAGGACTTGGTAGCCTCCTTGAGACAGGATAGAGACAAACCTGGGCCCTCTGAGGGGCTGAGCTTACAGGGTGCTGTTTCCATGACCGAAAGCATAACAGGTAGCCAGGTATGGAGGGTCACGGACTCAGAATCTGTGAGAGCCTCTATGTCCAGGAGAGCCCAGTATAGAGCTAGTCATTTGTGGTTTTAATGGCATATAGCATGAGGCTGAGAGCACTCAGGCAATTCGTAGCCAACACAGGTGGCCTAGACTTTAGGAGGCATGAGTAGAGCTTGTTAAAGTCTCCTCAGTAAAGGAATCTCTGCAGGCACCAATGGGTGTGTCTGTTGGTATTAATTTGGATAGCTTGTAGAGCCTTTTTTTTGAGGGGGCCACATTTAAAGTGGGTTGATTTATAAGTTACAGTATCAATGAGATTAAGTAAAATTTGTAAGTGAAGAATATTTTGCCATGAGAACACAAAAAGGATGAAAAGATGTTGCACTTTTATGTCCATATGAGTAGACTAAATGACATCTCCTTGGAGGAGGTTATTAATGTAATATCATATCTGTGCTCCCAGAGGAAGATGCATGCACTTAAGATCTTGTCTGTCCCTGTCTCTTTAAAAAGAAGGCCATCTGAAAAAGCCATATACTGTATGATTCCAACTATATGACATTTTGTAAAAGGCAAGATTATGGAGACAGTAAAATGATCAGTGGTTTCCAAGGATTAAGGGAGTGGGAGGAATGAATAGTTGACCCACAGAGGATTCTTAAGGCAATGAAAATTCTGTGTTTGATACTATATAATGGATATATGTCATTATACATTTTTCCGAACCCATAAAATGTACAAGAAGAATGAATGCTAATGTAGAAGTTCCAATGGATTTTGAGTGATTATGATGTATTAATTTAGATTAATTGATTGTAACAAATGTACCACGCTAATGGGAGATATTGCTAATGGGGGAGGCTATGCATGAATGCGGGCAGTGGGTATATGGAAAATCTTTGTACTTTCTGCTCAATGTTGCTGTGAACCTACTCTAGAAAAATTAAGTATTAAAAAGGATCTTGTCTGTAAGATGTGTGCATCAATGCAAAATTATGAAGGTACCGAGGTGTAGCCTGCAAGAGGTATATTGTGTCTCTTCCACAATAGAGGCAAACTACAGTGGAGTCTGTTGAAATTGGCATGGAATTGAACATATTGAACATATTAGCCAAGTCTGTAAGAACAGAGTATTTAGCAGTTATTGACTGGATAGAGTTGGTAATTTTAGTCATATTAGATACTGGATATGAGGCCCTAGTAGATAAGTCCACAGCATTAATGTTGTAGTCCTCCACCGTGAGGTGCCTGCTGCTTATTATTTTCCAGGTTTAAGAACAGGCAACACTGGGCTGTTAAATGGACAAGCAGCAGGGAATAATTATCCCCTTTATCCCTTTTATGTTATATAAATGAGGTTTTAGGTAACAACTTTCAGTCCTTCAAGGGCCTATTTTAACTTACCTTGAATGATATTAACTATTTTAACGGGATTTATATGATCCTATTTTATCAAGCCAATTTTGAGTGCCAAAAATTTAATTTTAATTTATTACTTATTGTGTCATGGAGTCTATGTTCAATGTGAGATACTTTAAGGCACTGAGTACAACAACTATGGGCAATTCAATCAAGATATAAAATAAGGCATAGCTATTTTTAAAAAGTGATTTAGCTATCTTTTAAATTTATTTGGGGTATAATGTTTAAATTTGTTGGAATCTCAGGCATAAGCATAATTTGAGTATTTATTAAGTCCATGAGGTTTCTCAATTGGTGCATTTTGGCAAATGTTAAAGTTAATTTAGAGCTTTCAGTTCTGGCCAGGCATGGTGGCTCATGCCTGTAATCCCAGCACTTTGGGAGGCCGAGACAGGCAGATCACTTGAGGCCAGGAGTTCAAGACCAATCTGGCCAACAGATAGCTGGATGTGGTGGTGCACTCCTGTAGTCCAAGCTACTTGGGAAGCTGAGGCAGGAGAATCACTTGAACCTGGGAGGCGGAGGTTGCAGTGAGCCGAGATCACGCCACTGCACTCCAGCCTGGGTGACAGAGTAAGACTCCATCTCTAAAAACAAAAAACAAAAAACAAACAAACAAAAAAACCCTTACAGTTCTAAATGCAATCACAACCTTATCTATCTTTTTGTTGTATAAATTCTTTGGTATATAAATTTTGGATTTCCAATTGGGTGAAATTATGGATGTTTGTTTTAATTTAGATATACGTTTGATATCTATATCTATGTACATGTACAATCTATTCATTATGTCTATATTAACCTAAAAGCTCATCAATGACAGATTAGATAAAGAAAATGTGGTACATATACACCATGGACTACTATGAAGCCATCAAAAAGAATAAGATCATGTCTTTTGCAGGAACATGGATGGAACTGGAGGCCATTACCCTTAGCAAACTAACTCAGGAACAGAAAACCAAGTCCAGCATCTTCTCACTGATAAGTGGGAGCTAAATGAAAGAACTTATGAACACAAAAAGGAAACAACAGACACTGGGGTCTATTTGAGGGAGAAGGGAGAGAAGCAGAAAAGTTAACTATTGGGTATGGGCTTAATACCTGGGTGATGAAGTAATATGTGTTAAAAAACCCCATGACACATGTTTACCTGTGTAATGAGCCTTCACATGTGCCCCCAAACCTAAAATAAAAATTACCAAAAATTATATCTACATATAATTCAGTTGGTTATTTTTTTTTCTCTCCCTGTGCTATAGTTTGGATGTTTGATCCCCTCCAAACCTCATGTTCAAATTTGATCCTCAGTGTTGGAGAGGGAGCCCAGTGGAAGGTGTTTGGGTCATGGGGGAAGATGTCTCATGAATAGATTAATGCCCTTTCTTGGGGTGAGTGAGTTCTGACTTTATTAGTTCCCATAAGAGCTGGTTGTTAAAAAGACTCTGGCACCTCTCCCTACTTTTGTTTCCTCTCTTGCCTTGTGATCTCTGCACACACTGGCTCCTCTTTGACTCCCGCCACGAGTGGAAGCAGCCTGAGGACATAACCGGATGCAGATGCCCAATGTTGAACTTTTCTAGACATCAGAATTGTGAGCCAAATGCATCCTTTTTCTTTATACATTACGCAGCTTCAGGAATTCCTTATAACAACACAAAATAGACTAAGGCACCCTGAATTCAGGTTATTATGATTTTTTTTTTCTATTCCTCTCCCTCAGGCTGTTACAAAAAAAAACAAAAAACAAAAAACAAAACTGGGACTGCAACATACTCCCAAACTGAGAAAGTGCCAAGAAACCAAAGAATGGCTGAGACAAATCTAGGTTTGTAAGTAGATGAATTTATTAGGACTTACATACAAGGTATTCCTGGGTGGCAGCAGGACAGCTCCAGAGATCTGCCCCATCATCCAGCCCTAAGCTTCTTTTAAGCAAATATTCTGGCTCTTTGCCTACTGTTTGCAATGAGACTGTTTTCCTTGGTATGTTCCCAGACACATTCTGGGATGTTTGGGTTCTTAGGGATACCTACTCCTCAGGTAGGCATCATGGCCTTTGCTCAGTGCTCAGCCTTCAGGGTGCGAGCAGCAGATATGAACCCTTAAGTAATCTGGTCGGGGATCCATCACAAACAACCCCCTAGTTTTAGGTTGTTTTAGTTTCTATCTTTGGCTCATAAGAGGAAAGAATGGAGGAGAAATGGACACGGTGCTTCTTGACAGTAGCCTTTCCCTGCGGTCCCCTTTCTCCCACGTTTTCATTAAACAAAATCTTTTAGAGTGGCTTGTATCTCTAGGGTAAAATTTTCCTTCTCTCTTTTACTCCTTTTGGTCTCCTTTATCCCAATCATTTTTTTCCTCTTTTGTTCTCTTGGATATTTACCTGATAACTCAGGTAAACACAGATTCAAGGAGCTAAGCAAATCCCAAACAAGACAAACTCAAAGAAATTTGTACCAAGACAAATTTTAATTAAATTTCTGAAAACTAAGGACATAAAATATATTTAAAGCAGCCAGTGAAAACACCTTCTTTATAGAGAATAACAATTTGAATGACGGTGGAATCACGGAGAACAGAAGGAAATGTCATAACATTTTTCAAGTACTGAATAAAAGGAACTCTCAACTCAGAATCCTACACACAGAGAATGTTTTCTTTAGGAATGAAAGGAAAACCAAGGCATTCTCAGATGAAGAAAAATAAGAGAATTAATCGCCATCACGAAAAGACCTACTCTAACAGAGCAGCTAAAAAAAGTTATCTAAACAGAGAGGCAATGAAAAAAAAAGAAGGAGTTACGGAACATAAGAAAAGAAGAAAGAACACAATAAATAAAAATATGGGTAAATGCAATAGGCTTGCTTTCTCTGCTTGAGTCTTCTAAATTATGTTTGACAGTTGGAGTAAAAATTATAACATTCTCTGATGTGGTTTTACATGTTTTTAGAGGAAATATTTAATATAATTTTATTATAAATAAGGAAATGTGGCTAAAAGACATGACTGGAGGTAAAATTTCTATATTTCAGTAGAACTAGTAAAATGACACCAGTTCACTGTGAAAAATTATGTATGTATAATATAATACCTATTACAGCTTTTATAATTACTATAAAAGCTATACAAGGAGATACACTAAAAACATAATAGATAACTCAGAATTCTGCGCAACATTCATAACCCATAAGAAGGCAGGGAAAAGAAAAAATATTAAAAACACAGAGAAGAAATAGAAATCAAAAAATAAAATGGCATACTTAAGCCCAAACATATCAATAATTATATAATATATAAAGGGTCTAAATATACCAATTAAAGAACCATTTGGCAGAGTGGATTAACAATCATGACCCACTGTATGCTGTCTATAAGGAACTCACTTCAAATGTATGAAAGTTGAAAATAAAATGATGGAAAAAGACATATGTAGGACCAGGCATGGTGGCTCACACCTGTAATTCCAGCACTCTGGGAGGCCAAGGTGGTGGATCAATTGAGGCCAAGAGTTCAAGACCAGCCTAGCCAACATGGTGAAACCCCATCTCTACTAAAAATACAAAAATTAGGTGGGCTTGGTGGTGGGCGCCTGTAAGCTCAGCTACTTGGGAGGCTGAGGTGGGAGGATCACTTGAACCTGGGATGCTGAGGCTGCAGTGAGCCAAGATTGTGCCACTGCACTCCAGCCTGGGTGACAGAGCAAGGCTTCGTCTAAAAAACAAAACAAAGGCGAGCAGGCATGGCTATACTAATATCAGATAAAGTCAAGAAAATTACCAGAGACAGATAGGGACAGTATAATAATGATGAAAAGATCAGTTAACCAAGAAGATATGGCAATCTAAATGTATGTATATCGAACAACAGAGCTGCAAAATATGTGACACAAAAAGTGATAGCACTGAAAGGAGAAACAGACTTCGCAATTGTAGTTAGGGACGTCAACACCTTTGTACAGTACCTTGTAGTAGAAGTAGACCAAAAAATCTATAAGGCAGATTTGAGAGCAGCCTGCACAACACAGCAAGACCCCATCCTTAAAAAAAAATTGGGGGCGGGCGTGTTGGTGCACGCTTGTAGTTCTAGCTACTTGAGAGGCTGAAGTGGGAGGCTTGCTTGAGTCCAGGAAATGAGGTCACAGTGAACTATGATCATGCCACTGCACTCCAGCTTCAGTGACAGAGTGAGACCCCATCTTAAAGAAAATCTGCAAGGATACAGAAGAACTTAACATCACCAGTCAACAGGATCTAACGACATATATAGAACATGCTACCCAACAACAGGAAAACATATATTCTTCTCAAATGCCTATGGAACATTTATCAAGATAGAACAGAACCTGAGCCATAAAACAAAGCTAAACAAATGTTAAAGAATTGAAATTATACTTAGAGTGTGTTCTATGACCAAAATGGAACCAAACTACAAATAAGTCAGGCAAACAAGATTAGAGGAAAAAAGAAGTAAAAAGAATGAACAAAACCTCCAAGAAATATGGGATAATGTAAAAAGACCAAACCTACAATTGATTGGGGTACCTGAAAGAGGTGGGGAGAATGGAACCAGGTTGGAAAACATACTTTAGGATATCATCCAAGAGAACTTCCCCATCCTAGCAAGACAGGCCAACATTCAAATTCAGGAAATGCAGTGAACCCCAGTAAGATATTCCATGAGAAGATAAACCCCAAGACACATAATCGTTCAGATTCTCCAAGGTCAAAATGAGAAAGGCCAGGTCACCTACAAAAAGAAGCCCATGAGACTAACAGCAGACTTCTCAACAGAAGCCGGAAGAGATTGGGGGGCAATATTCAACATTCTTAAGTAAAAAATTTCCAGCCCAGAATTTCATTTCCGGGCAAACTAAGTTTCATAAGCAAAGGAGAAATAAGATCCTTTTTAGATAAAAAAAAAAAAAAAAAAAAAAAAAAAAAAAAAAGCTGAGGGAATTCACAACCACCAGGCCTGCCTTTGCAAGAGCTCCTGAAGGAAGTACTAAATATGGAAAGGAAAAACCATCACCAGCCACTACAAAAACACACTGAAGTACTCAGCCCAGTGACACTATGAAGCAACCATATAAACAAGTCTACAAAATAACCAGCTAGCATCATGATGACAGGATCAAATTAACACATAAGAATATTAACCTTAAATGTAAATGGGCTAAATGCCCCAATTAAAGACAGAATGGTAAGCTGGATAGAGTCAAGACTCATTGGTATGCTGTATTCAACAAACATAGGCTCAAAAGAAAGAGATGGAGGAATATTTACCAAGCAGATGGAGAGCAGAAAAAAGCAGGGGTTGCAATCCTAGTCTCCGATAAAACTTTAAACCAATAAAGATAAAAAAAGACAAAGAAAGGCATTACATAATGGTAAAGGGATCAATGTAACAAGAAGAGCTAACTATCCTAAGTATATATACATCCAATACAGGAGCACCCAGATTCATAAAGCCAGTTCTTAGAGACCTGCAAAGAGACTTAGACTCCCACACAATAATAGTGGGAGACTTTAACACCCCACTGACGATATTAGACAGAACATTGAGACAGAAAATTAACAAAGATATTCAAGACTGGAACTCAACTCTGGATCAAGAGGAGCTGACAGATATCTACAGAACTCTCCATCCCAAAACAACAGAATATACATTCTTCTCATCACCACATGGCACTCACTCTAAAATCGATCACATAATTGGAAGTAAAACACTCCTCAGCAAGTGCAAAGCAACTGAAATCATAACAGCCTCTCAGATCACAGCACAATCAAATGAGAACTCAAGATTAAGAAATTTACTTAAAAATCACACAACTACATGGAAATTGAACAACCTGCTCCTGAATGACTCCTGAGTAAATAATGAAATTAAGGCAGGAATCAAGAAGATCTTTGAAACTAATGAGAACAAAGAGACGATGTACCAGAATCTCTGGGACGCAGCTTGATTAGGGTTCTTTTAGAGGGACAGAACTAATAGGGACAGAACTATTATATATATATCCTAATATATATAACTCGTGTATATATATATGAGTTTATTAAGTATTAACTTTCACAATCACAACGTCCCACAATAGCTTATCTGCAAGCTGAGGAGCAAGGAGAGACAGTCCGAGTACCCAAACTGAAGAATCCGAAGATGTAGGCCGGGAGGCTAGGCCTGTCTCTCCTTTTCACATTTTCCTGCCTGCTTTATATTCACTGGAAGCTGATTAGATTGTGTCCACCAGATTAAGAGTGGATCTGCCTTCCCCAGCCCACTGACTGAAATTTTAATCTCTTTTGGCAACACCCACACAGATACACCCAGGATTAATACTTTGTATCCCTCAATCCAATCAAGTTGACACTCAGTATTAACCATCACAAGTCCCCTCTTGTCAACTTGAATCCATACACATCTCCATTTGAGATTATACATAATCTTCAAATAAAGACAATAATGAAGTCATAATTCTGATTAGCATAATACAACTATCCTTCGTACAACCAGAAATGCACCAATCCCTAACCCAAATACTATTACATAAAGTTAACAATACTTAAATGCTGATATGAAGTAAATAAATCTTATGTCACGTGATAAAGGAAAAGGAAATAAAATGAAGATATTTTCTTAGTACAAGTGTATACATGCACAAACATGTTTTTAACAAAAGAAGGAGGAAATACTCATGACAATTACAGCCTTCATTTCTGCAGCTGGTCGTGGCCATAGCTGGTATTGGTGACTGCTTTCTTCTACTACCCATTCTGTATTCTCCTTGTCTTCTGCAAGCACCTCAGCAGGTCATGGTTTTTTTTTTTTTTTTTTTTTTTTCTCCCTGGTGGAGTGACCCAAACTTTCATTCCTGAAGGGTCTGGACCATTTGTAGTCCTGCCTGGATAGGGCTGTTGTAGTTTCCCATTGACCTTAATCACAGGGCATGGTAATACTAAGAGACTCCTTAGTGGATCTCCTGTATTCCATGAGTACTCTTCCTTACCTCCATTGTGGAGTGGTAGACTGATTTCATCTTGATAGTTTGGGCCAATCACCCCAGCCAACACTGCAAGTCCCTTCTTAGTCTGACTTAAAGGTAGGAGGAGCCCAAAGTGTCCAGGTGGCAATCTTAACTTCCAGTTTAATGGAATCATTGTTGTGTCTCCCGGTAGCAGCATTCATCCCTCTGTAGCTAGGACGTCTAGGCCAGTATAACCTAATGTCGCGGGAACAGAAAGCAAAAATTTTGCTAGTGGATCACTAGGGGTGATGGTGAGTGTGCCGCTTCCACTTTCACCCCTTGATTCCTGGACCAGTG
The DNA here is from genome assembly GCF_024542745.1 of Macaca thibetana thibetana. Lineage (NCBI taxonomy): Eukaryota > Metazoa > Chordata > Mammalia > Primates > Cercopithecidae > Macaca > Macaca thibetana. The sequence goes on along the minus strand of NC_065593.1, from coordinate 30,120,096 downwards.
AATCCTGGCTATTGGAGAAACAGTACCATATATCGGATGCTGATTCAGAGCATACACAGCCTTTTGGAGAACTCTGCCCCAGCGCTGCAAAGTATTGTCACCTAGCTGGCATTTTAATTGTGACCTTAAAAGGCCATTCCACCGTTCTATCAATCCAGCTGCCTTAGGACGATGGGGAACATGTTAAAATCAGTGAATTCCATGAGCATGAGCCCACTGCTGCACTTCTTTAGCTGTAAAGTGAGTGCCTTGGTCAGAGGCAATGCTGTGTGGAATACTACAATGGTGGACAAGGCATTCTGTGAGTCTATCGATGGTAGTCTTGGCAGAAGCATTGCATACAGGATAGGCAAACCCATATCTGGAGTAAGTGTCTATTCCAGTGAGGACAAACCTCTGCCCTTTCCATGATGGAAGAGGTCCAATATAATTAATCTGCCACCAGGTGGCTGGCTGATCACCCCAAGGAATGGTGCTATATTGAGTGCTCGGTGTTGGTCTCTGCTGCTGACAAATTGGGCACTCAGCAGTGGCCATAGCCTGGTCAGCTTTGGTGAGTGGAAGTCCATGTTCCTGAGCCCATGCATAACCTCCATCCCTGCCACTATGGCAACTTTGGTTGCCCAGATCAATAAATTCAACCTGATCCAACTCTATGTTCCTTCCACCATTATCCCATGCGCTTAATATCCATTTCCATGCCTGTTCTCCAGATTGCTGTTTATATAAATTAGGGAACTCAGACAGTTCTTTTTGAGTGTATTGCATCTCCTCATGGGTCACACTCTCAACCTCACCTCCAGGGGCCTGAAGGGACTTTAGTCTAGTTATAAGTCTAGAAGCAAACAGCAGTGTTGGAGTGGCTCCTGAGGAGGATCAACATTATCTTGCCTGGCAACTGCCTCAGGGAAGGCCATCACTGTTGCCTCAGGCAGCACAGTGTTTATCTCCTCAGATAAAGGAGGAAAGGCTGATGGCAGCATGGGTTGAGGAGGGGATGTTGCCACTACTTGGGATGGGGAAGCTGCTCCTTCTCACAAGTTTCATCAGAGTTTACAAACTCAGTGTACCCAGCTTCATCAGGGTCATCCCACATGTCCCCATTCCAAGTTGCAGGGTCCCATTCTTCTCCAATCAATGCCCTCACTTTAACAGTAGACACCTGAGGAGGCTGTGCATGCACCTTTTGTTGCAGGTCAGCCACTCGCACCAGAGCTTTGTTTTTCCGCAATTTCAGCTCTTTCTCTGCAGGAGATAAGGCTGTAACTCAGAGCAATCTTAGGAGATTTGAGGCTCAGTATCTGCTTCTGAAGCCGGGAGACAGAATCCCTGAGCTCATCATTTTCTTTCATCACTTTGTCTACTGCACTTAGGAGCAACCAATCCACTTCATTATGTTCCTTGGTTCTCCACATATGGTCAAAGGTATTATGTATAGAGTCACTAAACTCCTTGCCTCTCACGAGCGGTGACTCAGGAGTGCCAAATGCATTTACTTTGCACAACTCTCTAAACAGTTCATGCCAAGGACTGTCAGTGTTCTCCATATTATTAGAAGCAGAGTCCTTAGCATTTTTGGGTCTAATCGTATTAAGCAGCCAACTCCAGAAACCCCTAAATCAATGAAAAAATTCCATCCTTAATATTCTGTTCCTTTAGAACTACTCCTGGTACCAAAATCTGTATTAGTCAGGGTTCTCTTAGAGGGACAAAATTAATAGGATATATATATATATGTGTGTGTGTGTATGTGTGTGTGTGTGTGTGTGTGTGTGTGTGTGTATATATATATATATATATATATATATATAAAGGGAAGTTTATTAAGTGTTAACTTACACCATCATAAGGTCCCACAATAGGCTGTCTGCAAGCTGAGGAGCAAGGAGGGCTAGTCCAAGTTCCAGAACTGAAGAACTTGGAGTTCGATGTTCAAGGTCAGGAAGCATCCAGCACAGGAGAAAGGTGGAGGCTGGGAGGATAGGCCCGTCTCGTCTTTTCACGTTTTTCTGCCTGCTTTATAGTCACTGAAAGCTGGTTAGACTGTGCCCACCAGATTAAGAGTGGATCTGCCTTACCCAGCCCACTGACTCAAAAGCAAATCTCTTTTGGCAACACCCTCACAGACACACCCAGGATCAATACTTTGTATCCTTTAATCCAATCAAGTTGACACTCAGTATTAACCATCACAGCTATACGTGGCTATTTATAGCGGTTCTATTTATAATTAACAAACCCAGGAAACAACCTGAATGTCTTTCAATGGGTTAGTGGTTAAACAAAAAGTGGTACATCCAAACAATGGAATACCACTCAGCGATCAAAAGAAATGAAAAATTAATAGACACAGCAGGGAAGAAACTCAAAGATATTATGCAAAGAAGCCAATCCCAAATGGTTACGTACTATTTGATTACAGTTATACAACATCCTGGAAAAGACAAAACTAGGGATAGAGAACAAATCTGTGCTTTGCAGGGACTGGAATTGGGGGAAAGCATTAGTGTGTGTGTGTGCGCGCACACGCGCGTGTGTTGGTGGCTGTATTTTTTTTTTTGTGGTGCTTACATGATTCTAAGCATGTATTAATAGAACTATACATAAAAGGTAAATTTTACTGTACATGAAAAAGTAAATTCTACTGTATTTATGTTAATACTAAAAAAGGCATGCGAATGTGAAATGTGAGCTGGGAAAAAGAAGGCATCTCATATAAGATGAAAAAGAAAGTGAGTAACCTAATTTGCAAAGGCATAATTTCTACTTATGGAATCTGTGCTTAAGAAGGGTTCCTATGTAATTGGTCAGGCCTTGGATATATTGGTCATATCACCACTGCCTAGTCATTTTCCAGCTGTCTGTAAGGGAGAGGTTTGTTAACACCCATAACAGAGTGGGAACATCATGGTTTTGCCTTTTTTTTTTTGGAAGACAGGGTCTTGCTTTGTTACCCAGGCTGAAGTGCAGTGGCGTGCTGGGTTTAAGTGATCCTCCTGCCTCAGCCTCCTGAGTAGCTGGGACCACAGGCGTGCACCACCATGCCTGGCTAATTTTTGTATTTTTGGTAGAGACGGGGCTTCACTATGTTTCCCAGCCTGGTCTCGAACTCTTGGATTCAAGTGGTCAGCCCACCTTGACCCCCACAAAGTGCTGGGATTACAGGTGTGAGCCACTGCACCTGGTCCCTATATTATCTTTAAAAATTTACTGATTTTGTATTTTTGTATTTATGTTTTTATTTTAGCAGAATAGATTTTGGAGGACAGAATGCAAATTAATATTTTTTCTCTAGGGATAGCAGATATCTCAACACAATTTATAAAATAGTCTCTCCTTTCCCCACTTAACTGCAATGCCACCTCTGTCATAGATTTTTCCATCAATATGTGAGTTTGAGGCTCTGTCATTTATTCCATGCTCTATTTTTTCTAATTATTATTGCTATATAAGAAAATTTGATGTCTGCCCACAACGTGCTTTTTCTTTTGAAGAGTGTTTCGGGTCTTATATATAAATCTATAATCAGCATGTAATGTTCTAGGAAAATACTGCTGGGATTTAAAATGGAATCTTAATGGATCTACTCATCAATTGAGTGAGAATTATTTTTTTTTGTTTGTTTTTGAGATGGAGTTTCTCTCTTGTTGCCCAGGCTGGAGTGCAATGGCATGATCTTGGCTCACTGCAACCTCCGACTCCCAGGTTCAAGCGATTCTCCTGTCTCAGCCTCTCAGCCTCCTGAGTAGCCGGGATTACAGGCTAATTTTTTGTGTTTTTAGTAGAAACAGGGTTTACTCATGTTGGTCAGGCTGGTCTTGAACTCTTGACCTCAGCTGATCCACCCGCCTCAGCCTCCCAAAGTGGTCTTTAATATATTGGGTTTTCCAATCCATGGACATGGTATATGATTTAATGTATTTATATATTTATTATTTTTCAATAAGGTTTTATAAACTTTCCCATAAACACCTTTCAGATGTTTTTTTAAAAATTTCCCAGCACTCACAGTGGCTGCCTTATGCTCCCTCAAAGATCTTTTCCATTTGTTCTCCTAGCCTCAGGGGTGATGGCTCTTTTCCATAGTCACCTGCATAATACTGTGGTGTTACTTTTTTGCCTTTTCCATGATTGAGTTAAAAAGTCTTTATATCTAGTGAATAGTTCTTCATTTTAAAACCTCTCTGTTCAAAATAACTGGTCTTCTGACAGGACCCTGACTAACACAGAAACTGTTCTTTAAGGCGATCCCAGTTAACAGATCTCCAAAGATGGAATTTTAGTATTGTTAGGTTGTGTCTTTAGGTACTAGTTCTTTCATCTAACATTGTGCTGAAAGTCCTGGCCAATGCATTATACAAGAAAAGGAAACAAGAAAAGTATCCAGATTACAAAGGAAGAAATAAAACTCTCATTATGCACACTTAATATTATTGTATTCTTAGATGACCTAAAAGAACAGAGATTGATCATCAAAATTAACTACAAAGTTTAGCAAAGTTGGTTTAAAAAAAAAAAAAAGCATACAAAGTCAATTGCTCCTCATTCTTTTATGTAGATCTGAGTTTCATCCTAGTATCATTTTCCTTCAAAATAAAGAACTTTGTTAGGCCGGGGGCGGTGGCTCAGGTCTGTAATCCTAGCACTTTAGGAGGCCGAGACGGGTGGATCACCTGAGGTCAGGAGTTCAAGACCAGCCTGGCCAACATGGTGAATCCCCGTCTCTACTAAAAGGGCAAAAATTAGCTGGGCCTGGTGGCGGGAGCCTGTAATCCCAGCTACTCGGGAAGCTGAGGAAGGAGAATCGCTTGAACCTGGGGGGTGGAGGTTGCAGTGAACGGAGATCAGGCCATTGCACTCCAGCCTGGGCAACAAGAGCAAGACAACAAACAAAACAAAAAAACAAACAAAAACAAACAAGACAAAACAAACAAACAAAAAAACACGTTAATGGTTTTTGTAAAGATCTGCTGGTGACAAATAAGTTTTTTTTCTTGGGGCGAGGGGGTTCTGAATAGGTCATTATTTTGCCTCCATTTTGGAGGACTTGTTTTGTTTTTGGTGGTCATAGAATTCTAGATTGACAGTCTTTTTTTTCCCAGCGCTTTACAGATGCATAGTTCTGGATTCAGCACAGGTTTGCACAATGTATAAATCACATTTTAAAGAAAAATGGAAAAACTGGAATATGATAATATGAAGATTTATTGAAATAGAAAGGTGGAAGTCATTGAAAAAAGCAGGTTAAGAACAGTATGTACAGTGTGACTTTAATAAAAATGTATTACATATACGTTTGTGTAATATATATGTATGATCCGTGAAGATATATACAATAAGGTGTTAATAGTAATCAGTGGTAATCTCTGGGGCGGAGGGCGAGGGGATAGGAGTACGTTTTATTTTCTCACTTTAGCCTCCACTGGAGCTTATATTAATCAGCCTGGTGTTAACCGCCGCTTCCACTCTTGGGCTACTCCGCATCAGTGAGAACTGTGCCGGTGCGCGGTGCTTGGTCAACCCCGGTAACCGTCACGCTGCTCGCGTTACAAGAAAACCAGCCAGGGTTCTGCTGGTTCTGTGCCTTTAGCACCTGCCGGAGTCCAGAGTATTTGGATTTCGTAGTCCTCCTCTCCAAGGGGTTGACCGAGCACAGCGCACCGGCCGCCGCCACATCCCACTCTGCAGAGCCACAAATCCAGCCAGGAAGCGAGCGCCGCCCGATCCGCGCATCCGTCGCATTTTGACCTTGGGTTCCCGGGTCTCAAGGCCCACTTTCTGGGGCAGACGGTGGGGAGAGAAGCCCAGGTTGGGGTCTGGGCAATTCCAGTGCCGTGGAAGGGGAAAACCCGGGCGAAAGCTTGGCTGGACCCTCAGAGGAGGGATCCGGGGAAGGCGGGACCTCAGGCTGTGGGAGAGGAGAGAGAGATAGGGACGCAGCCGGGCGGAGTGGGAGTAAGAAAGAACTAAGAACCACCGAAAGCATCAGAAAACTTGGCGCTTCCGGACAATTTCTTTCTTTCTTTTCTTTTTTGTGACAGGCGCTCACTCTGTCGCCCAAGCTGGAGTGCAGTGGTGCGATCTCATCTCACTTTACCCTCTACCTCCTTGGGCTCAAGTGATCCTCCCGCCTCAGCCTTCCGGGCATTTGAGACTACATATGAGCCCACAGACGCGCGCCACTAAGCCCGAGTAATTTGTTGTTGTTGTTGTTGTTGTTGCAGAAACGGGGGTCCCACTGTGCTGCCCAGGCTGGTCTCGAACTTCTTGGCTCAAGCCATCAACCCGCTTAGGCCTCCCAAAGTGCTGGAATTTCATAGGCCCGAGCCACCCACCAGGCCTTCTAGGCAGCGTGGCAAAGTGTTGCTGGACTTTGCAGACACTCCCATTGGCGCCTCCATGCCCTGCGTGGGACCCACTGGTTCGTTCATCCCCTGAGTGGGGCGTGCTCAGGGAGGAGCCAACCATTGGTTATAAGGACCGGACCTTGGCGCCTCCAGGGAAACGCGGTGTGGCCTTCCGACGCGTTGGAGCTTGAGAGGTAAGAGACGGTCCCTGCTCCTACCGGGACTGCGGTGCTCCCGCTTGTACCCAAGCCCCGGGGTATAGTCCAGCACGACCCTGGACTGGCGATGACTCGGATGGGGAGCAAGCTAGGAGAGCCACCCCCGGCCCCCAGCTCCAGCCAGGGGATGGAATGGGGGCATTTGTGTGCTTCTCCCCTGCCTTTGGAGTCCAGCTAGTTTGCTGAGCAAATTCCCTAAAAGGCTGACTATGAGGACTTGATCGCGGGTGGAGGCGGGGCGGTGGGGAGGGACGGTGCGGGGAGCGAAAGGGGTTGGAAGGCGTCGCCGGCGGCTTGGCGGGCCTTACCTGCGTTCCTGTTCCGGCTGCAAAACAGAAAGACCCTGCCCAGCAAGCAGCGGTTTCCTCGGGGGCGGAGCAAACAGGCAGAGCCGAGTGCGTCCTGGAGGCTTCCACCGTCGCGAAGTTGGGCCCTTTGTTTCAGGGTTCTTGGCATTGACTCACTAACCACCGTAAATTATTGTTCTTAATCTAAGAGTTAAAAAACAGAATTAGGCCTGGTGCGGTGGCTCATGCCTGTAGTCTCAGCACTTTGAAAGGCCAAGTGGGAGGATTACTTGAGCCCAGGATTTCGAGACCAGCCTGGGCAATGTAGGGAGACCCTATCGCTGTGAATAATAATAATAATAATAATAATAATAATAATAATGATAAATTAACCGGGCCTGGTGGCGCGCACCTGTGGTTCCAGCTTTTCCAGAGGCTGAGGTAAAAATCGTCTGAGCCTGTGATCGCGCCACTGCACTCCAGCCTGGGCAACACAAGAAGACATTGTATCAAAACAAAAACAAAACAAAACAACAAAACAGAATTAGAATTGCCATTATCCTGTACCGCTGGCAATTAGAATTGCAAAACCCATTACCCTGTGATTACCCTGTAATCTAGAAAGGGTACAAATGAGAAAAATGAGAAAATGCCTCCTTCCCAACAACGTCTGTAAAATACAGAGACGCTATCTGAGAAGGACAAAGAGCTCCGTGTTTCAGTTTCCCAAGAGGGGGCTTCTGTCGCAGCTGTTTCCTTCAGTTTCGTTTCTGCCTGAAACTAGCTAGTTCCCACCCAGTTTTCCTCAGTGGATTGGGGCGGGGGCTTGGGAGTGGATGGGAGGATTTGTGTTGTTCTGATTTTACCTACAGTATACCTGTGTAGGAAGTGAAACTTTCCATCAATTTCCACAGAGAAGCAAGGGCAAGAATTATCTCGAATTACTCCGATCGACGCATGTGTGCAGGCTGTTACCCAACAGCCATCCATTGCCCCCAGGGGCTTCTCATAGGCCCCTCTCCACCTCCCCCCTCCCCCCACCTCCTGTTTCCTGGATTCTAGGGTATTATTTCTACGTTTAACTAACAAACTCTAGTACTGTATGTTTACTTTGTGTCGAGTAGCATTTTAAATGCTGTACATATATTACCTCATTTACTTCTCACTATAACTCTGTGAGGCAGCTTTTATGGCTATCATTGTTTTGCTTAGGTACAGAGAGGTCAAGTAAATATCCCCAAACCACACAGCTAATAAATGGCAGAGCCGGTATGTGAACTGGGGGGGTTCAAAGAAGTCTGAATCGACCCCTGAACTGTGCTGCCTCTCTCTACATGTTTCTGCACACAGGTCCTTCATTCAGGACTGATTTTGGTGGAAGAAGACAGCAGGTGGCGGGCATTCACTGTGCTGGTGGGAAGTCTGGTTATATTAAGAAAGGGATTCTGGCAAAGTTATTCTGTAAATAAAACAGAATCCGTTGTTTTTGTTAAATATATTGGTAAACTTCCTGATTTTTTTTTCCCCCTGAATTCTCAATTTGTTATTGAATAGTTCAATTTTATTTAGGGTTTCAATTTTATTTAGGAAACAATATCTCTATCTTACAAAGAATCTGCAAGTGGCACTGATTATAATACCTTTATACCCAAAGGAAGAGCTGGGATAGAGTTCCCTAAGACTTTTCTGCCTGCAAAAGATATGGGTGGGGTTGCCATTTGAATACAGTTACCAATGAGAAACTATCAGCGTATCTAGGCTTTAACAATAAAGTTCATGGGGGTAAAGAGAAAAGATTTAACTTTGAAGTCCCCATATATCAAAAAGAATATTTTACAAGTAACTTGACAAAGATGCTTCGGTGGTCTTGGAATGCAAGACAGAATCCTGACAGTAGAAATTTCTAGGCAAGGGTCTTAATTAGGCAAAGTGGTAAGATTGTGAATGTCCCAGCCTTTATTTCTGAATCTTGACCTCTGAACTCTGCTGCCTCTCTCTACACATGTTTCTGTGTACAGGTACTTCAGGACTGATTTTGGTGTAAGAAGACAGCAGGTGTATACTTAATGCTATTTCCTTACCTCTCATTCATTCCTCAACCCATTGTAAAATAATGTCAATTAATATAGATTACCTTACTGAACACCTGTGAACCAAAGCATAGTTTTAAATGCTTGCTGTAAATTATCTGAGTTAATCTTCATAGTAACAGTCACAGGTGGCTGCACCATGTTTTATAGTAAGAAAATAGAGTTAGAAAGAGTAAATATCTAGATTAATAACAGCACTAAATGACAGAACTGGAATTCAAGCCATCTTCATTGACTCTATTCTCCAAGACCTTAGCCCCTGGTTTATTGTCTCCTGATGCCCATTTCCCAGGTGTCTGAACAGCATTTTTCAAAGTTACTGTTAACCTTAATTTTACTAAACCTAATAACACTTTCCAGTCGTTACCTAGCTGTATCTGTCAGCAGTATTAGACATCTTAAAACCTCGGCAGGTGACCTTGTTCCAGGCTTTGTTAATACCAAATACCCTTGATTTTTCTCCTACTTCTTTGATTTCTCATACTCAGACCTTTCTACAGTCTCCTTTTCAATGTGTTCTTCTTTTACTTATCTTCTAAAGTTGATGTTCATGGAGAATCTGTTCCAAACCTAGATGTTCTCATGCCGTGGTACACATGCCCCTCAGGTGATCCACTACCTCCATGTTTCAATGCTGATGACTTCACCTGGCCAGTTCTAGTGCATCCTTTAGGTCTTGGCTTAAATGGAACCTACTCCCGGAAGTCTTACTGAACCATGGTCTCCAGATTAGTTCAGATACCCTATTCAATGTGTTTTCCCTCTTAGAGGCCATATCACACATGATGGTAAAGGCTAATTTCATTAGTTCCCTTCCCTGCCAGCCGGTCAGATCCTGAAGAGACTACACCTGTCTTTCTTGCTATTGTCTTCTACCAGCATATATTAGACAGGTTTTAAATATTTTCTAGTAAGTGAATTGCAGGCCTGTAACAATTTTTTAATCAAAAATGAAACAACTTTTCTAATACTTTAAGGTGCAAGTTCAACATGGAGGCAAATCACTGCTCCCTGGGTGTGGATCTATCTTACCCAGACCTGGTCATCGATGTCGGAGAAGTGACTCTTGGAGAAGAAAACAGAAAAAAGTTGCAGAAAACTCAGAGAAACCAAGAGAAGGCGAGAGTTATACGGGCTGCATGTGCTTTATTAAACTCAGGAGGAGGAGTGATTCGGATGGAAATGGCCAACAAGGATGAGCGTCCCGTAGAGATGGGACAGGATTTAGAAGAATCCTTGAGAAATCTTATTCAGTATCAATATTTGCAGGCTTTCTTTGAGACTAAGCAACAAGGAAGGCGTTTTTACATTTTTGTTAAATCTTGGAGCGGTGACCCTTTCCCTAAAGATGGTTCTTTCAGTTTCCGCATTTGCAGCCTTAGTACTTCATTATACTATAGATCTGGCACCTCTGCGCTTCCCATGAATTCAAGACAGGCATTCGATTTCCTGAAGACCAGAGAAAGACCGTCCAAATATAATCTGATTAATGAAGGGTCTCCACCTACTAAAATTATGCAAACTGTATACCAGAACATATCTGACCCAAATCCTGCGTATAAAGTTTTCCAAACCGACACTATTGAATATGGTGAAATCCTATCTTTTCCTGAGTCTCTATCCATCGAGTTTAAACAGTTCTCTACAGACCACATCCAACAATATGTAGAAGATACAATTCTAGAGTACATCCCTGCATTTGCAAACACTGAGGGAGGCTATCTTTTCTTTGGAGTGGAAGATAAGAGTAGGAAAGTCCTGGGATGTGCCAAAAACAACGTTGACCCTAACTCTTTGAAAAATGTAATTGCAAGAGCAATTTCTAAGTTGCCCATTGTCCATTTTTGCTCTTCCAAACCTCCGGTAGAGTGCAGCACAAAAATCATAGAAGTGTTTCGCGGGAAAGAGTTGTATGGTTATCTCTGTGTGATTAAAGTGAAGGCATTCTGTTGTGTGGTGTTCTCGAAAGCTCCCAGGTCATGGATGGTGAAGGAGAAGTATGTCTGTCCCCTGACAACTGAGGAATGGGTAGAGAAAATGATGGACACAGATCCAGGTAAGAGGGAAGCAGATTCTCCCTCCCTAACCTTTCTACCTCTTCCCCAATATCACTTCCTTCTTTATTCTCTAAGCTTGACCTTCTCACACCCACTGAAATTTACTTTCTCTAAATCTCCATGCTTTTCATAGATGGTAAGTTTTATTGCGTGAGAAAAAACCAAAATGAGATATTTTGTGAATGGTGATTTCCCACAAAGGAAGAAGTAAAGGAAAACCCTGGAAATTGGTTCCTATAATAAAATCATTGAATTGGAATTTGCTGGAGCCTCATAATAATGATTAGCTCATACCTCAATTTAGCATAAAGTCAACTCTGGGAGACAAGGGCTAGTGTTGGTTGAGGTTTGTTTAAGTGGGATTAGTGGAGGTGCATGCACAGGGATATAAAAACCTGATGATTAGGACTTAAAGAGAGTGTTTTTTTTTTCACTGCAATTCAAGCAAAGAACTATTCAAACATGGAAGAGGGAGCATTATATTGCATGGGGAAACATCACTCAAAGTTCAAAAAAGGGCTTTTAATGATGAGTCTTTGGGAACCTGGACATAGAGTCAAGAAAGAGTAAAGCGCCAGGCACGGTGGCTCAAGCCTGTAATCCCAGCACTTTGGGAGGCCGAGGCGGGTGGATCATGAGGTTAGGAGATCGAGACCATCCTGGCTAACCTGGTGAAACCCCGTCTCTACTAAAAAATACAAAAAAACTAGCCGGGCGAGGTAGCGGGGGCCTGTAGTCCCAGCTGCTCCGGAGGCTGAGGCAGGAGAATGGCATGAACCCGGGAGGCGGAGCTTGCAGTGAGCTGAGATCCGGCCACTGCACTCTAGCCTGGGCGACAGAGCGAGAAAAAAAAAAAAAAAAGAAAGAGTAAAGCATCTGACTTCGTGGCCTGACTTGTACCATGTTAGATGCAATTTAGACACAGCCTTGAACAGACTATTGCAGTAGTGAGACATGAAATCAAGTAGTGTAAATTAAAATGTTCTTTCTTTCAGAGTTTCCTCCAGACTTTCCTGAGGCCTTTGAGTCTCAGTTGAGTCTATCTGACAGTCCTTCACTTTGCAGACCCGTGTATTCTAAGAAAGGTCTGGAACACAAAGCAGATCTACAACGACATTTATTTCCAGGTACTAACTGCCAGTTTTTACATCAGGACAGAGGGAAGTCATTTAATACATTTCGTGGAAAACAAATCCATGAAAGATTGTGTCCTGCAGATCCAGGTGTATACAGTGACAATGTCACAAGCCTCTCGGGGATGAGTTTCAGGTACCTTTAGAAATCATCAGGCCCATTGGTTACCACATCTGGCTGATTATTAGAAATGCCATAGGAGGTAGTTAAACATGCAGATGTCCAGGCCCACACCAAGAACTTATAAATGCTTAATTTCCAGAGATAAGGCCTGGCCATGTGCATTTGTGCAAGCTTCCCAAATTATTCTGATGCCCTGCTGGGTTTGGAAACCAGTGATCTAGTACAACTACAGGGGCACAATGGAATAATCAGCCACTTCTGGTCTACTTTTCTAGGATGGAGGAATTATGTCTGTAAAAGGAATAAAAATGTTCACCTGGTAGAATATAAGAATACAGAAAAACCACAAATAATTTTCCTTTGGAAGAGGCTAGAGGAAACAGCTCACTAATGCTTCAGAGGTAGCACCAAATAATAATTCAAGTCCATAGACAATGTTAGGTAACCCCTCTCCCTGCTGCCCAAACATTGTTTTAGCAAGGTTTTTTTTCTCAGAGTTCCTACTTACAAAATGAAACTTAAATTTCTCAAGGAGGGAAATGGCTTAACTTCACATATTGAATATATTAAGTATAAGATTTGACAGAAGAATATGATACACAAATATCCTATGTATGTCCAAACATTTATCAAGGGCAAGGTAATTCATATATTAGACCTGCCTTAGGTCTGTTTACCACCAAATAGTTTCTTTACTTACCTGAGATCTTTATAGTCATTAGCTTATCAGAAAGGTTTTTAAACATTCCACATAAGAATCCAAGATGCAAGAGTAATTGAATATACGGCTTTCACTTTCTCAGGCTCAGTAAATTACATTTCAGTTGACATGCTCCACTGTCCATGAGATACATAGAAGGGTGACATCATTTGTTTTACCAGATTTGTAGGGTGTGAGTTAAAGAGAGATGCACCAGGCCGGGCGCGGTGGCTCACACCTGTAATCCCAGCACTTCTGGAGGCCGAGGTGGGTGGATCATGAGGTCAGGACATCGAGACCATCCTGGCCAACATGGCGAAACCCTGTCTCTACTAAAAATACAAATAACAGCTGGGCGTGGTGGTGGGTGCCTGTAGTCCCAGCTACTCAGGAGGCTGAGGCAGGAGAATGGCGTGAACCCAGGAGGTGGAGCTTGCAGTGAGCCGAGATTGCGCCACTGTACTCCTGCCTGGGTGACAGAGTGAGACTCCGTCTCAAAAAAAAAAAAAAAAAAAAAGAGATGCACCAGAAGGAATTTCTGTTAAAGTGTACGATTCTTTGGGGGGCTTTCCTCTCCCTTTTAAACATAACATGTGATTCATACAAAATCACACAAACACAGTGAAAACATCTTTCTGTTTTCTTCATGTCTAGTCCCACCAGGACATTTGCGATATACTCCAGAGTCCCTCTGGAAGGAACTGTCCTCACAGCATGAAGGACTAGAGGAGTTAATAAACATGCAAGTGCAACCTTTCTCCCAGGGAATTGTGATCCTCTCTAGAAGCTGGGCTGTGGACCTGAACTTGCAGGAGAAGCCAGGAGTCATCTGTGATGCTCTGCTGATAGCACGGAACAGCACCCCCATTCTCTACACCGTTCTCAGGGAGCAGGATGCAGAGGGCCAGGACTACTGCACTCGCACCGCCTTTACTTTGAAGCAGAACCTGGTGAATGTGGGGGGCTACACCGGGAAGGTGTGTGTCAGGGCCAAGGTCCTCTGCCTGAGTCCTGAGAACAGTGCAGAGGCCTTGGAGGCTGCAGTGTCTCCGATGGATTACCCCGCGTCCTATAGCCTTGCAGGCACCCAGCACATGGAAGCCCTGCTGCAGTCCCTCGTGATTGTCTTGCTCGGCTTCAGGTCTCTCTTGAGTGACCAGCTCGGCTGTGAGGTTTTAAATCTGCTCACAGCCCAGCAGTATGAGATATTCTCCAAAAACCTCCGCAAGAACAGAGAATTGTTTGTCCACGGCTTACCTGGCTCAGGGAAAACCATCATGGCCATGAAGATCGTGGAGAAGATCAGGAATGTGTTTCACTGTGAGGCAGAGAGAATTCTCTATGTTTGCGAAAACCAGCCTCTGAGGAACTTTATCAGGTAAGCAGCTGGATCTTCCGTCTTTAAGTATTGTTTAATCTGGATTTAATATTCTCTGCTAAGTCACCTTCTTCTTTGATAATTGAGTGGTTAAATGATCTGTGATAACATACTGTGCTCAGAGGAACATGATACAATCATTTTCTCCCCTTGTTTTTTTAGAGAAAACCTGAGTGTGTTCTTTTAATTTTTACAGTGATAAAAAAATCTGCCAAGCAGAGACCCGGAAAACTTTCATGAGAGGATACTTTGATCACATTCAACACATCATCATTGACGAAGCTCAGAATTTCCGTACTGAAGATGGTTACTGGTATGAGAAGGCAAAAACTATCACTCAGAGAGAAAAGGATTGTCCAGGAGTTCTCTGGATCTTTCTGGACTACTTTCAGACCAGCCACTTAGGTCATAGTGGCCTTCCCCTTCTCTCAGCACAGTATCCAAGGGAAGAGCTCACCAGAGTAGTCCGCAATGCAGATGAAATAGCCAAGTACATACAACAAGAAATGCAACTAATCATAGAAAATCCTCCAGTTAATATCCCCCATGGGTATCTGGCAATTCTCAGTGAAGCTAAATGGGCTCCAGGTGTTTCAGGCAACAAAAAGATTATTAAAAACTGGACTATGGAGCAAATAGTGACCTTTGTGGCAGACACCTGCAGGTTCTTCTTTGAAAGGGGCTATTCTCCGAAGGATGTTGCTGTGCTTGTCAGCACCACGAGAGAAGTGGAGCACTATTGGCATGAGCTCTCGAAAGCACTGAGGAAGAAAAGGGTTGTGGGTCTCAGTGATGCGTCTGATATGTCGGGTGATCGCATTGTTTTGGACAGTGTCCGGCGATTCTCAGGCCTGGAAAGGAACATAGTGTTTGGGATCCATCCAAGGACAACTGATCCAGCTATCTTACCCAATATTCTGATCTGTCTGGCTTCCAGGGCAAAACAACACCTATATATTTTTCTGTGAAGTGACTATTAGGAAGAGCTCCAAACCAAAATGCTATGTAAATGTCTATGGGTGATAGTCTGCTGATGGTAGAAACCTTTCTTTTTAGTTCACAAGTCGGTTAGAGATTTGGACAGAGCTGACACAAAGAGTTTGGAGCTCCCCCATTTCTGGCTCTCCTTTCGGGGATTCCTCCCCCAGCTCTTTTCACCAGCGGTGGTTGCCCCCCATTCTGACCCCTGACTCTTCCAGCCAGAAAGATGGTGGTTTTCTAAAGGAACTTTAGCTGCCCTGCACAATGCAGATCTGTGTCTTGCACTCTGGGTAAAAGCCATAAAAATAAGAAACTCAGCCTGTGACCTTTCCTCCAAGGCTGGAGTTCTTTTTTTACGTGACTTCATGTAGTTTGTTGCTTTTAAAAATTTGTGCAGAATCGTTTTCTGCAGAAGCATGATCTGTTAGTAGCTTACAGGCCTAGCAGAAGCGATTGTTTCCTGAATTCTTGACATTTATCTTTGCTGTATTCATTTAGGGCTTGGGGGAGTCCCAAGATAATTCAGTCACTGTCAGATTAATAATTTTGTCAGAACAAAGAATATCGTTATGATTACTTAATCCTTAAAATTGTAATCTCCAGAGCTTGTTCTCAGAATGGCCCAGACCCAGGCTTAATTGTAATAGTGAACATTAATGATACATTTACAGAGAAATTATAGGCCAAGAGAAAATCCTGGCTTTTAGTAGAAGTTAATATTAGAGACCAAAATCTGGTTCTGAAGGTGTATATCAGCCCTAAGGTGAACGAACTTGGGAAAGATTGTCTTTAAAAATCAATGAATGTTAGCCGGGCACGGTGGCTCACACCTGTAATCCCAGCACTTTGGGTGGCTGAGGCAGGTGGATCACCTGAGGTTGGGAATTCAAGACCAGCCTGGCCAACGTGGAGAAACCCCGTCTCTACTAAAAATACAAAAAGTATCTGGGCGTGGTGGTGCATGCCTGTATCCCAGCTACTCGGGAGGCTGAAGCATGAGAATCACTTGAATCTTGGAGGCAGAGGTTGCAATGAGCTGAGATCATGACACTGCACTCCAGCTGGGGCAACAGAGTGAGACTCTGTCTCAAAAAGAAGAAGAAGAAAAAAAGCAGTGAGTTTATGTTATTAAGTTGTAACATCTCAGCTTAGCTCTATGCATTAATCTATAGCATACCTACTTAAGTTTTATGTCATTCTTGAATTGTGATTTTTTTTTTTTCTATCTGCTCTCATAGTTTGGTGGGCCACTGTTATGGACTGAATGTGTCCCACTGTCACCCCTAAATTCCCATGTTGAAGCCCCAACTTTCAGTGTGTAGCTGGGGCTGCTAAGGAAGTAATTAAGGTTACACATAGTCACAGTGGAGAATCTGATCTGCCAAGATTGGTGTCCTTATAGGGAAAGACCCCAGATAACTTGTTCCCTTCCTCCCTGTGCACACAGACAAGAGGGCATGGGAGCACACAGAGAGATGGCAACCACCTACAAGCTAGGAGGGGAAGCCTTATAATGAACCACCCCCCGCTGGCACCTCTGTCTTGGACTTCCAGCCTCCAGACTGTGAGAAATAAATTTCTGTTGGCTCAGCCGCCCAGTCTGTAGTGTTTTGTTATTGCAGCCTGAGAACACAGCTGTGCGATCATTCATCAAACTAAAAACACTGATACTTAACAATGCTAATGCAATTACTTATTTGCTTTTCAGTCTCTACAAAACATTCTAAAACACTAATCTAAATACTAACAATAAAATATTTGCATAACTAATGAAAATTAAGAAACTACATGCCCAGTATTCCATTTATGAGTAATCCTATTTGACTGATTTCCCTCCATATTATAAGTGTTGAACTCTTCTGCCGGTCTTCCTCTTATTTGTGTTAACTCATGGAATTCCAGTTATCTAGCCTTGAAATTGTAGGCTCTTCTAACTTGAGCAAAAACTGACAGATCAGCAAAATAAGGAGAAAAATATTTCTTTCTTCTGGCTGCATTAAATGAGATATAGCCCAGCACCAAAACTCTATCTTTGTAAATGTTCTTAGTAAACTCCCTGGTCTTTGGAGTTATTTCAGCCTTTGAGAGTAATTCTTTAAAAGTCTAATTCTGACTGGTTGAGTCTATATGATTTATTGGCCTAGTAATATTTGAAACAGTATCATATTTTAAAATGTATAAACACTTTTGAATTTTTGTTTAGACCAAAGAGGATTACTGATGCTTTCTTTTTTCATATTAATGAGGAAATGTTTAGCTTATATGTTTATTGCATTTCTGTTTTAAATAAAAAATTGAGAGTTTGTGTCTCATTAAACTGAAAAAAAACGGTTCTGTAAAATAAATGATTAAATGGAGGAAAAGGAGAAGACTGAGGCCAGCAACTCCATGACATAGCCAAAAATGAGCCAGTAATAGGTTAAGCAAGATTAACTTTAAATTTTTTTTAAAGAGAAAAGGTCTCACTATGTTGCCCAGGCTGGAGGGTAGTGGTGTGATCATAGTTCACTATAGCCCTGAACTCCTGGGTTCAAGTGATCCTCTTGCCTCAGCCTCCCATTGCTGGGATTATAGGCATGAGCCACTATGTCAGGTTAGGTTTTGATGGGTGCTTGCCTATCTCTGTAATCTGGCTCTAATCATACAGGACCTGCTTCATTAAAGATCTGAAAATCTACCCAGCCATTGTAAAATGAAACAAAATGCTTTTAAAATTTAAATTAGCCTTTTATTTTAGTTTAGAAGAACAGAAAAGTTGCAAGCATAGTACAGAAAGTTCCTGTATACCCTCACTTAGCTCCCTCCTTTTTAAAACAAACAAACAAACAAACAAACCTAGATTATTTCCATTAAGATTTCTGAGAATTCCAGGAATGCTTCCATGTTTCACAGATCTGTCCTTGTAGTCTCCGGCCACTTCTTGCTATGGAGTGCTGTACCAAGACCTCTGCTAGTTTCTAGTTGGCTTGACATAATGACTTTACTAAACTACTTCTGCTCCTCTGAATCTCAAGCGTGGAAAGAGGTCACATCTTTTGTTTCACAAATTAACAGTCAACACCTGGGCCTACTTTCAGCAAAGCTTAGTAAAGCCTTGAGAATAGTGAAAGACAAATATTGAAGTTATAAATTAGTAGGAGACTGAGGTGGGAGGATCATAGAGGCCAGCCTGGGCAGCATAGCGTGACTGCCCCCCTCCCCCGCCCACTCCGGAAGACAACAACAAAAAATTATCTGGGTGTGGTGGTGTGCTCCTGCAGTCCTAGCTATTCCAGAGGCTGAGGTGAGAGGATCGCTTGATTCCTGGAGTCCAAGGTTGTAGTGAGCGATAATCATGTCACTGCATCCTAGCCTGGGCATTAGAGTAAGACCCCATCTCTAACAAAATAATGATAAAACAATCAAAAATTTAAAATTAGTTATTAGATGCCAGTGTGCCCAGAGGCCTTTGACCACAGATGATCTTGATGCGGCCTTCTCTTGCCTTGTCCCTGTGCCTCCTTCTACCATTTTTCTTCCTGAGATATTTGAAAGTAAGTAGCGGACAGGGCTCCCATTGACCTCTAAATACTTCAGTGGGTATTTCCTAGAAGGATATTTATAGTACCATCATCAAAATCAGTAAATTAACACTATTATCTAATCGATAGACCTTATTGAATTATATCAGTTGTGCCACAAGTGTCTTTATGGCACAAGAGAAAAAATTCTGGTCCGGGATTTGATCTAAGATGATGCGTTGTATTGAGCTTTTATTTCTTTTAAGTCTCATTTAATCTGGAGATGTTAATCAGTCTTTGTCATATCCTTGACACTATTGAAGAGGATTGGCCTATTATTTTGCAGAGTATCTGATTTTGGGTCATTCCATGTGTTCTCATGATTAGATTCAGGTTATGCATTTTTGGTACGAATACCATAGAAGGGCTGTTATGGTTCTCAGTCCATGGTATTAGAAGGCATTCGATAGTGATTAGTTCCATTCCTGATGATGTTAACTCTAATCATTTGGATAAAGTGGCATCTGCCAGGTTTCCCTACTGTGCAGTTACAATTTGCTTTTTGTAATTAGTAACTTGTGTGTGTGTGCGTGTGTGTGTGTGTGTATGTGTGTGTGTGTATGTGTGTGGGGTGTTTTTGCTTCTGAATGCATAATATTTGAGATTTTCTTCTAATTAAAGAGTAATTATTCAAAGAGTTCAAAGAACTGATACCGATCACATTCTTTGACCCCACATGCAAATACATTAGAAACTAGTAATAAAACAGTAACTAGAAAAATGTTCATATCTTTTGGAATTAAAAAAGTGTTTAACTCATGGATCAAAGCAGAAACTCTGTAACCATTGTCACAGCGAGTTCTAACTAGCAAGTTTAAGGAGGAGAGAATTTCAGTCTCACTCAAATGTTTTCCTAGAAAGAGGAAACAGTTCCTAACTAATTTCGTGAGGCTGGCATAATCTTGATAACAAGTTTGGTAGGTAAGTATGAAGGGAAAATTGCAGGTCATTGTCACTCAAATATCTACATGAAAAATTCTAAACAAAGTTTTAGTAAAGGAAATCCAACAATATGTAAAAGTGATAATACATCATGACCAAGGTGGTTTAAGTCAGGAATTCAATGTTGATTTTGGCATTAAAAAATCAATCATCAGGCCCAGAGAAGTGGCTCACTCCTGTAATCCCAGACTTTCTGGAGGCTGAAGGAGGAGAGATCCTTCAGGCCAGGAGTTTGAGTCTGAAGTGAGCTATGACTGCATCACCGCACTCCAGCCTGGGTGCCAGATTGACACCCTGTCTCAAAGAAAAAAAAAATTAATCAGTGTTATTCACCACAGATTAAGAGTTCAAAAGAGAAAAATCACATGATCATCTGAATAGACGAAAAAGCTTTTGATAAAGTTCAGCATCCATTCATGATAAAGGCTCTTAGCAAATTAGAAGTATAAAACACTTTTGGAAATCAACAAAGGGAATTTACGGCATAAACAAACAGCAGGCCAGCATGGTGGCTCACACCTGTAATCTCAGCACTTCCAGAGGCCAAGGCAGGAGAATCACCTGAGCCCAGGGGCCTTGGCAACATAGCAAGATCCTGGCTCTACAAAATAAAATAAAATTTAAAAATTAGCTGGGTTTGGTGGTGTGTGCCTGTAGTCCCAGCAATTGGGAGGCTGAGGTGAGAGGATCACTGGAACCCAGGGGGCTAAGGCTGCAGTGGGTTAAAAAAACCCAACTCCTCCGCCCCTCCAAAAAATAACTATAAAGAATAGCAACACAATGTTCAATGTAAACTTTGATATGGTGTTTTACCTCTGAGGAGAGGCTTATTGTTAATATTCTTTAGCCATGTAAGGGGTTGACAGACGTTCATGCTTTTGTTCTTTATACCTTATATGTATTCTATAAATATTATCTTGTTTCTACTCAATAGTTAATAAAAACATAATTTAAAAGTTCTGTGAATGGTTTTACTCTTCTCACTTCTGAGGGGTCTTTTGGGATATGCATTTTCCATTCCAAGTTGATCTGATATGTCATGCCTGCCACACACATTCTCATGGGAACAACTTCTTAATCTTTTTTGTTTCTGCCTTGGAAGCCATCCTGGTATTCTGGGAAAATCCCTGCACTAGCATTTTCTTTTTTCTTTTCTCTCTCTCTTTTTTTTTTTTTTTTTTTTTTTTTTTTTTTTTGAGATAGAATCCCTTGCTCTGGGATGGAGTACAGCCCTGTGATCTTGGCTCATTGCAACCTCTGCCTCCTGGGGTCCAAGCGATTCTCATGCCTCAGTGCTCCCACCCACTCCTCAATCCACCACAGTAGTTGGGACTACCGGACGCGCACCACTATGCCCTCTCACCATATTTTTCAGGCTGGTCTCAAACTCCTGAGCTCGGGCAATCCACCCACTTCGGCCTCCCAAAGTGCTGGGATTATAGACGTGAGCCACCGCACCTGGCCTGCTCTAGCTTTTTCTTTTTTCTTTCTTTTTTTCTTTTTTCTTTTTTTTCCCCAAGACAGAATTTTGCTCTTGTTGCCCAGGCTGGAGTGCGGTGGTGTGATCTTGGCTCACTGCAACCTTCGCCTCTCGGGTTCAAGTGATTATCCTGCCTTAGCCTCCCGTGTAGCTGGCATTACAGGGGTCCACCACCACGCCCGGCTACTTTTCTTGTATTTTTACTAGAAACGGGGTTTCACCATGTTGGCCGGGCTGGTCTCGAACTCTTGACTTCAGGTGATCCACCCACCTCGGCCTCCCAAAGTCCTGGAATTATAGGCATGAGCCACTGCCCCCAGCCTACACTAGCATTTTCTAAGCCAATGACTGAAGAATAGTTTTTTCTCTTCGGTAAGACTGTATCCGTAGAGCTGGTGTCTAGATCAGATGAGATGAAGAAAAGCACAGCTATGTGCTTTCAATGTTTACGTTATTTAATGTGAATAGGTACTCTTCCTAGGTACCTTAAGATTTTAGAATAGGCAGTAGGGAGTTAATGCAGTCCAGAGTGGGGTAGGTGGAGCTTGCGGAGAAGGAGCAACTCAGCCTTGCAAATTCCCCTGTGATGAGTCATTTTGGCCTGTGTACATTTCAAAAGCTATGTATTGAAACACCAATTCTTAGACAAGTGAGCAGAAAAAACATGTATTACCATAATTACCATAATAAGGGGACTAAAGGAAAGCAAAGTGGCAGGAGGTCTGTATCCAGCGAGACCAACCCTTGGAGCATCCCAACTAAAGGAATCTCCCAAATGACCTCAAGATGCTCCCTACACTGCCAGGGTTAGGTATTTGAATCTGTCTCTCCTGGAGCAATCCGCTCCTTGCACCTTTGTCTTCTTCTGTTCATCCACAGCTGGTCTGACTTGGTTCCCGGTGGCCACCGTGCTTTTAAAAAAGCAAGAGGGCGTCAGGGCTGCTCTGGGAATGCGAGGAAAGCTGGAAAGGTTGAGTCACCCCTTTAAGGGCATGGTAAGAAAGCCTGGTATTTCTTCAATTTTGATGAACCAAAATAGTGACAATTGCGCAAAGGTGCAGAGTCGATAATAAAGAATGTGGACACTTCCGGAGCGCCAACTGCCCAATAGAAATGCAGGCCACTCTGGGAAATGGGCAGCCGGAGGGCGGGACGAGGAGGGCTGGAAAACAGAAAAGGATTCACATTCTTTACACTCTGTGGAGAGTGAGCCGACGGACTGTAGCCTGCGCCTTGACAAGTTCCTTTGTTCTTTGTTTTCTTTAAATTACCTTTTTTCCTTTTTGTCTTAGAAAATACTCATGGAAGAAAATGAAACGAGAGCGCCCTAGAGATCACTCAGAGCTGTTCTCGTAGGTTTTTAACTTCCCGTTGCTCAAGGGCCCACGCTGGCATCTGGGGTGTGCTTGCACCTGCAAAGAATCCAGCTTCTAGGGAGCAGCGCGAGCTGGTAAGTTGATCCTGCTCCATCGCTAAACCTTCCAGCCTTAGTTTTTCATTTCTGGGGCGTCTGCTGGCTCTGGAGGAGGTGGGGCACCGGTAACACAGCCCCACCACTCCCGGGAAGACCCCCCACCCCTATCCCGGGCTGCTTTCTCTCCCTTCTGGGGCAGGAGAATAAGGGTCTGGAGGAAAACCCCAACTTTCCACACTCAAGTAACAAAAGGACCAGAGGCTACTTCCTTTGCGACCCCTCCCTTCCTAAGTGACAGATGAAAAACTGAAAATATCTCTGATTGGTCCCCTCCCACAACCAATCAGGCTACTCTCCAGGGCCAAGTCTTCATTTGCATAGGAGTGTAACTTTGTAACTTCGCTTTCTGCAACCAATCAGATGTTTGCACAGGGCATAACTTTGTAACTTCACTTCAACTTGCGATTGATCGTTTTCTGCAACCATTCAGACTGATCTCGGGCTCCTACTTCATTTACATTGTGTGCACACCAAGTAACCAGCGGGAAACCTTTAGAGGGTATTAAACCCCGGGAAATTCTGAAACCGGGCTCTTGAGAGCCCCTATCCTCCGGCCTGCTCCCACCCCGTGGAATGCACTTTCGTTTTCAATAAATCTCTGCTTTTGTTGCTTCATTCTTTCCTTGCTTTGTTTGTGTTTGTCCAATTCTTTGTTCAACACGCCAAGAACCTGGACGCTCTTCACTGGTAACATATTTTGGCAAGCCAGCCAGGAGGTAAGCCCGAAGTCTGGGATTTATTTTTCTTCTTTCCCTTTTCCTTTCTGCTCCATACAGGGGAATCTCTCTCTTTTTCTTTTCCTTTCCAACTTGGGATCCTTGGTGGGCAGCGCCTAGACACGCAGGCGACTGCAGGTTTCTGGCCAGGGGCTACTCTCCAGTGCTGCCTCGAAGGCCAAGGCGTGAATGGGGATAGTTGCCCTGCCCAGAAGCAGGAAGGACTTTTAAAATTTATTTATTTATTTATTTATTTATTTATTTATTATACTTTAAGTTCTAGGGTACACGTGCACCACATGCAGGTTTGTTACATATGTATACATGTGCCATGTTGGTGTGCTGCATTTACATTAGGTATATCTCCTAATGCCATCCCTCTCCACCCCCCCTCCCCACAATAGGCCCCGGTGTGTGATGTTCCCCTTCCTGTGTCCAAGTGATCTCATTGTTCAATTCCCACCTATGAGTGAGAACATGTGGTGTTTGATTTTCTGTTCTTGCGATAGTTTGCTGAGAATGATGGTTTCCAGCTGCACCCATGTCCCTGCAAAGGACTCGAACTCATCCTGTTTTATGGCTGCATAGTATTTCATGGTGTATATGTGCCACATTTTCTTAATCCAGTCTGTCATTGATGGACATTTGGGTTGATTCCAAGTCTTTGCTATTGTGAATAGTGCCGCAATAAACATATGTGTGCATGTGTCTTTTCTGTCTTTTCTGGTTGTGGTCCCTGATCCCTATGTGTGACACAGCTTCTCCAGGGCGAACTCACACGTGTTTCAGGTGACTTAAACCTTCTTTCCTTGTGTTAAATTCTTCCCTTCCCCTACTCTACTGGCTAAGGACAAAAGAAGCCCACCTAGCCTCCATTTCCTATTATTAAAGTTCATGGCTATCACTCTAGTGGAATGGGAACCATGGGAAAGCATGGGCTTATCAAATTATAAGGATGCTAGAAGTCAAGGCCTTCATCCAGAGACAAAAGGAAATCTCATAGTAGGCCATTGCCTCTGGAGGGAAAACATGTAAAGTGGCACTGGTGCTCACCTAAGGTCAGAGACATCTGATGCTCTAAGATTGGACCCTAAAGGGGGATGCTGTGGGGGATCCTCTGGACCTCAGCCTCTCCAAGGGGGATTCCTTTGGTAGAGGTTCTTAGGCCTAGTACTAAGCCCTCCTTAGAATTTTCTCTTGCAGTTGTAATACTGTTTGGCCCCAATATTGTTTGGAATCTGGAGTTTGCAGTTGAATAGGAAAGTGGGAGGGGTTTGCATGTGTGCAGGCTCTTGTGCTGCTGTTCTTAAGCAGGGGGTCTGGTTGGCGCTGTTTGGCCCCAGTGTTCTTTGAAGTCTGAGGAAGTTTGACTTTTAAAAATCAAGCTACCATGGAAACTGTTGACTTATAAATTGCGAAAGTAGTTTATAACCAATGTTTGGTTTTTCAAATTCATATTCCTGGGAAGACAATCAAAGCTTCAGGTACATTTGGCTACCCGATGGGCCATTAAGCATTTACAAAGGGGTTTTGTTCAATGTCATTTTCAATGCATGTTTTCTTGTTGTATAAAAATTTTTACCATGATTATGCTACAGTGTACTTTCACCAGGTAAAGAGAGTTTTTTTATGGTTCACTGAGAACAATTAACCCCTTCACAATGTAAAACCCATAGGTTAGATGTTTTCAGAACATCTACTGTTAAGGCCGTAGTTACACAACAGACTTTAAATTCTTTTGAGAAAGTTATGATAGAATTGACCGAACAGAGAAGTATCTGTGCAACTGCTGGCACTTGGAGTCTATGGAGAAATACATTAAATGAAGATTAAGAGATTCAGTTGTAGGGGATTAATGAAGAGATTGTTTACTTAAGTTAGTAGATTCTTTATTTAGTTCATTATTTGATCTATTTAATTTTAGATGGTTTGGTTTATGGGGACCCTGGGCAAGGAGCATCCTCCAGACTCTCAGTATTATCCTCCCAATAGTCATCATAATAATAGGCTCCCTGGTGCGCTGTATTCTCTCAAAGGTTTTCAATGTTTGCATGCAGCCATCTCTAGAATGTCAAATGGTCTCTCTTCAACTGGAATGGTAAGAAGTGAAATAAATATGCGATCATGAGGACACCGTAACCTATGAATGATATGCTGAGACTGGAAACCCAAAATGATGGTAACTGAGAGCAGCGCTAAGGCCTTACGTTTTGGTTACACGCTCACCTAAGTGAGAACCTGAACAAAAAGGGGGAATTTTTAAAAACAAAATTATGAGAGGCCAGTGTTTTGGACTGAGCTCATGTGCTAGGCCCCAACGGATCAAACCAAACCAAAATGGAGTTGCTCATTCTAAGACTTTAAGGAAACACACAGATCCTAGAACAGACCAAGTTTTTGTTTTTCTCCTGCAAACAGAATGTTTCAGTGACCAGCACAACCTCCACCGGTAACATTTTCCTGTCTCTGTAGCAACTTCTGTCAAAACTGCAGGCTGTTGAGGACTTAGGAATGGTGGACTTGGAAGCTATAGGTTGGGTGGAACTTTTGCTCCTGCATGGGCTGGGGAGCACCTGAAAGAGCTGTGGGACCAGTGAGCCGGGGATCTGCAGTGTTCGAGCAGAGCTAGAGAGGCAGGGAGGGCAGAGTGCTCTATGGTCAGGCTGGGCTTGGTGGGTGTCCAGAGCTCCCAGGGTTGCCCATCCTCCTGGAGTCCTGAACATGCGGGGAGTTGGGGAATAGGTTCTTTAGATGAAACGTGACCAGGCACTGACGAACTTCATTGCTAGATCCTAAAAGAAAAACCAAGCACCCTCACACTCTGCTGGTTTATCATCTGGAAGGTGGGAAGGATGAGAG
This sequence comes from Macaca thibetana thibetana, assembly GCF_024542745.1. Lineage (NCBI taxonomy): Eukaryota > Metazoa > Chordata > Mammalia > Primates > Cercopithecidae > Macaca > Macaca thibetana. The sequence continues at coordinate 30,093,750 of NC_065593.1, read as the reverse complement.
CAGTGCTGTCCTGAACTAAATGCAAAGTGACATCCTAGGAGGGCAAAGAGTTCTTACAACTTCTGTCCCACCCTGTGTGCAGTTCCTACTAACCTGCTGTTCTGACATAACTCTAAGGAGGTCTGAATGCCGTCTCCTTTCCCATTAAAGAGAGTCAACAACATAGCCTAAATAGTGAGTGCAGGTCTGATAGAATTTCCCCTATAGTCAAAAGTATAAAGGATTTCAGTGGAAACATCTAACCTGTAAACCTAGACCCAAAGTTTAAGGGAGGCCAGTAAGTTTTAGGCCCTAGGGATTTGGTAAGCTCAATCCCCAGCTAATTTTTTAAGGAGTGTGTTCCAGATGTATGCTTGAAGGCAGTGATTTTGAACTATGGAAAGTTTTACACAGCTGCAGGTGTTGGACTGGGGTGGCCAGGATCCCAGGCTAGTCCACAAGCACTGGGTCCTCTATAAGGTGGCTCAACTGCAGCTCCCATGGGTTCCAAGTTTCCCAGTGGTATGGGCACCCTCCTTAATCAATCTGAGGGTGAGATGTGATTTCTGTGATGTAGACAGTGCAAAAACGTGGGTTGGGAGGAAAGGGGACAGGATTCTAGTTACAGAGGCTGCAAAAAGAATTGGGGAGCAGAGGCTGCTTGGTGAGGCATTACCAGAAAATTGTAGGACTGGGGCTGTGTGCCTGGCTAGAAGCAGAACTGATTCTCCTGCAGCCTTTATGGGTAGAGATGGAGAATCTCTTCTGTCTGATCAACAGGGAAGGGACTTGCCTTTGGGGCAGCCTCGTGTGTAAGAAATGTGAAGAAATTGGGTCTAAAGAACACAAATTGTGCTATAATACTATGGAGAAAGCTCAGCATGGCAGAGATATACATCTTCCTCTGCTTTCTTGCGTAATTATGCCATATTGAGACTATTATTGAGTTTTAAATTTAAACTTCAATGATTGTGCTTACCTGGCTTCACTGTTGTTCAACTACCAGGAGTCAAGTCCTCCTCCCTTAGATTCTCTTTTTTTGGAATCTCTCTGGGTCATGTTCAAATGCTTTCTTCTATGGACCCAGGCCCAGGGAGCCTATTTGAATGAATGCTAGGTCCAATATCTCTTAGAAGGCAGCCCTCTCTTGGTTCCCTCTGAGTTTTCAGGAAACACTGAGGGAAAGATGCTGCTTTCTAATAGCTTTTATACCACATCCTCTTCCCCCTAAAAGGTACAGGGCAAAGTGCTGTAATCACCACTAAGATAAATTTGCTAGAGAAAAATCTGACACAATTATTTGGGAAAATATTTGACAATATATATCAAAATCTTTAAACTTTTTGTCACTTAATACAGTAATTTAACTTTTACGAACTTCTGTCTCTCTCTGTGTGTACATATACACTCTATATACTTACATAATTTCAGGTTAATTATGTACCTAAGCCACAAGTTCAAGTATAACCTTATGTTTCACCATGAACCTTTATTTCCACAGATTCAGACTCTTTCTTCTCTTACATAATTTTTCCCCTTCAAGGTTCTATTTCTTATATCCTGAAATCTGGCTTCTTTTCTGTCTGCCTCTTCTGGCCTCCCATACTCGATTTAACCATCTTTATATATATCTGAACCGTATCTGTATATATAATTGAAGCGCTTTGCCAGGGCACTCTTAGACTCAATGAAAATTAGACTATGTGATTAGCATACCCAAGCATTGAAATAACAGAGTCAAGATTCTAGTACAATTATATTGAATGATTGAAAGCAACTTCAATGTTCAGTTGTAGGGTAGTAGTTAAATAATGGTACATTAATACCATGCACGAAATTATGCAGTTAATAAGGTTTTTAAATAATAGCTAATTATTATTTTGCAAAACTGATTGTATATACTATATTGATATATGGAAAAGCAAGATTCAAATTGTATATTTTAGTTTTGGGCAGTATGGCCTACCATGACCAACTCTCTCACTGCAAAAAGGTCCTCATACTGCTAAAATGTGAAATAATAGAAATGCAGCTTACATCCCCAACTTATTTTATGAAGCTACTTGATTTGCATTACCTGTCAACAAGAATAGGAGAAAGGGACATCGTGGGTACAAAATCTTAAAAATATTATCTAATTGCATTTAATATAAAGAAATGGTGACAGGAATGATGCCAGAAAAATAGTGGATTAGGAAGCTTCAACTCTGTTTCTCCATGGAAACATCAAAAGCAACCCAAAACTGACTGAACTAACAACAAAGATCTGTTGCAACTAAATGAATGCCCGAGCAAGAAAAAGCAACATTCAAAGCTGTAGGCAATTTCATGATGTTTTTATTCACCCTTACCCAACCTTTTGCCCTGCGTGGCAAGGTCTTAGTCTTGAGGAGGCAGCATCACTGCTCCTAGTTTCCTCCCTGGAACTGATGGGGCATAGTAAAACTTATTTTCAATGTTGTAACCTGTCTGGGGACTGCCTGAGGGATTCATTTCTGTATCCCCTAACTCAGATCTCAAGTGAGGAGAAGTGACAGCCACTGCTCAGGAAAGCTGCAAGGAGACTATGGACCCCCAGATGTCTTAGGCAAGAGATTATAGCTAGAGACATAGAATAACCATCTAAGGCTCACAAGAGGAGCTGGGGTGAGATTCTTTGGGAAATTAAGACATTCAAAAGCAGCCATGTATGTAGAGGAATCAAGAAAGCCCCACTCAATCCAGGCAGGACAAATGCTCAGAAAAGACCTGAGAAGACCTTAAACTTTTTCCTCAAGCTGATCCCTAAGATCAGAGTATACTTAGCCAATCATTGAAGGTTTGCCTTGCCATAGCATTTGTCTGCAAAGACTATGAGAGATCACTGTTTTTTCAAATACCCAGTTTCCAACAAAAATTCATAAAGCATACACACAACAGAAAAATATGATCTATCCAAAAGAAGAAAGTAAATTGGCAGAACACGTCTCTGAGGAAGGCCAGATACCACACATATTAGACAAAGATTTTAAAACAACGTTCTTAATATCCACATGCAGAAAATGAAATTAGACCCTCATCTCACACCAAATACAAAAATCAACTCAAAATCGATTAAAGACTTAGATGTAAGAGTTGAAACTATAAAACTACTAGAAGAAAATATATTAAAAAGATCCAAGACGTTGGCCTGGGCAGTGATGTTTTGGATGTCATCCCAATGGCGCACAGGCAATGAAAGCAAATGTAGACAAATGGGATTACATCACACTAAAAAGCTTCTGCATAACAAAGCAAAAACATCAACAGAGTAAAACAATAAGCTATAGAATGAAAGAAAATATTTGTAAACCATAGATCTGATAAGAGGTTAATATCCAAAATATATAAGAAACTCAAACAACTCAATAGTAAGAAAAAAACAGATTAAAAAATGGGCAAAGGATCTGAATGACATTTCTCAAGAGAAGACATTCTAATGGACAACAGATATACGAAATAATGCTCAACATTACTAATCATCAGGAAAATGCAAATTAAAACCACAATTGGAAATCACCTCACACATGTTAAAATGGCTATTACAAAAAAGACAAGAGATAAAAAGAGATGGCGAAGATGTAGAGAAAAGAGAACCCTTGCACACTATTGGTAGGAATTTAAACTAGCATAGCCATTATGGAAAATAGTATGGAGGTTTCTGAAGAAAAAAAAGAAAGAAAGAAAAAGAAGGAAAATAACCACCATACGATTCAGCAACCTCACTCCTGATAAATATCCAGAGGGAATGAAATCAATCTATCAAAGAGATATCTGTACTCTCATGTCTATTGCAGCATTATTCACAATAGGCAAAATATGGAAGCAACCTAAGTGTTCACCAACAGATGAACGGATAAAGAAAAAGTGGTACATAGAGATAATAAAATACTGGTTAGCCTTGGCCGGGCGCGGTGGCTCAAGCCTGTAATCCCAGCACTTTGGGAGGCCGAGACGGGCGGATCACGAGGTCAGGAGATCGAGACCATCCTGACTGACACGGTGAAACCCCGTCTCTACTAAAAAATACAAAAAACTAGCCGGGCGAGGTGGCGGGCGCCTGTAGTCCCAGCTACTCAGGAGGCTGAGGCAGGAGAATGGCGTGAACCCGGGAGGCAGAGCTTGCAGTGAGCCGAGATCTGGCCACTGCACTCCAGCCTGGGCGGCAGAGCGAGACTCCGTCTCAAAAAAAAAAAAAAAAAAAAAAAAAAAAAAATACTGGTTAGCCTTAAGAAAAAGAAGGAAATCCTGTCATTTTTGATAACGTGGATGAATCTGGAGGACATTATGTTAAGTGAAATAAGCCAAGCAGAGAAAGACAAATACTGCATGATTTCACTTATTTGTAGAATCTATCAAAGTTAAACTCATAGAAATATACAGTAGAATAGTGGTTACTGGGGAAAGATGGGCTTTGGGGAAATGTTGGTTAAAGGATACAAAATGTCAGTTAGATAGGAGGAATAAGTTCAAGAGCTCTATTGTACAATATGATAACTATAGTTAACAATATATTGTATTCTTTATTATTTATTTATTTATTTATTTATTTATTTGGAGATAGGGTCTTTCTCTGTTGCCCAAGCTGGAGTGCAGTGCCATGATCATAGCTTACTGCAGCCTTGAACTCCTGGATTCAAGTGATCCTCCCACCTCAGCCTTTTAAGTAGCTGGGACCATAGGCACAAATCACTGTGCCCAGCCAATTCTGATTTTATTTTATTTTACTTTTCTGTAGAGATGTGGTCTTGTTTTGTTGTCCAGGCTGGTCTTGAACTCTTGGCTTCAAGCAATCCTCCCACCTCAGTCTCCCAAAGTGCTTAGATTATAGGCATGCGCCACTGTGCTAGGCCTGTATTCTTGAAAGTTGCTAAAACAGTAGCAATATTCACCAGAAAAATGATAAGTCTGTGAAGTAGTGCATATGGTAGTTAGCTCAACATAGCCATTCCACAGTATATACATGTTTCAAAAAAACACATTGCAAATGATCAATATATAGGATTTTATTTATAAATTAATAAAACAAAAAACAAACACTGTCTTAAATATCTTCAAAGAGCTAAGAGAAAACATGGACAAAGAACTAAAGGATTCAACCCCAACTGTCCAAATAGTTTGGGGCTCCAATGTTAACATTGTTTACATGTGATCAGGAATTTATATGGACACAGGTGGTATCCACAACCTTAGCTGAGTATCTGCATGATATTGGTCTAGCAGTGGACAGGAATATTCTGATCCCCTTTACATTCCTTTTCTAGTATAGTAATTACAACCTATGATGGACTTTATTCTTAATTGTCTCTATGCCACTTGGAAAACCTACACTTCTTAAGTTAAACTTCTTAACTTAAAAGTTATACTTAAGTTACACTTAAAAAAAGTTAAACTTAAGTTATGCTTCTTAACTTAAAAGTTACACTTAAGTTACACTTTAAAAAAGTTATAAAAAAGTTACACTTTGGCTGGGCACAGTGGCTCACGCCTGTAATCCCAGCACTTTGGGAGGCTGAGGGGGGCGGATCATGAGGTCAGGAGATCAAGACCATTCTGGTTGACACGGTGAAACCCCGTCTCTACCAAAAATACAAAAAATTAGCTGCGCATGGTGGCAGGCGCCTGTAGTCCCAGCTACTTGGGAGGCTGAGGCAGGAGAATGGAGTGAACCCTGGAGGCAGAGCTTGCAGTGAGCCAAGATCGCGCCACTGCACTCCAGCCTGGGCAACACAGCCAGACTCCATCTCAAAAAAAAAAAAAAAAAAACCAAAAACAAACAAACAAACAAACCAAAAAACCTTCTTAACCTAAAAGTGACACTTAAGTTACACTTAAAAAAAAGTTGAACTTAAGTTACACTTCTTAACCTAAAACTTTCCATTTAGAGCAACGCAGTGATCCCAATAGATTTTAAGGGAACAGAGCTAATGGATTAGGGATACACAGACTAAAGCACACTGTCTTAATTTGTTTAGGCTGCCATAACAAAATACCACAAACTGGGTGGCTTACAAGTAACAGAAATTTATGACTCACAGTTCTGGAGGCTGAGAAGTTCAAGATTAAGATGCCGGCACTGCTGGGTTCTGGTGAGGGCCCTTTTCGTGTCGCAGACTGCCTACTTTCTTGCTATGTTCTCACATAGTGGAAGGGATGAGCTAGTGTTCTGGGGTCCTTTTTAGGAGAGCACTAATCTCATTCATGAGGGCTTCACCCTCGTAACTTGATCACCTCCCAAAAACCTCATCACCTTGGGAGTTAGAATTTCAACATATGAATTTTGGGGGAACACAAACATTCAAAGCGTAGCACAGGTGTTTTGTATATAAGAATTTTCCTTATTGAAAATATGCGAATATTAGATTTTAAAAAGGCACAATGACTTAGCCCACTTTGCTTAAGATCAATGGCCAAAATTTGTAAATCTAATTCATTCTTACAAGAAGGAAAAATAATTAACATGACATATTGCTGGATGTCGTTAGACCTTAACTGGAAATCTTCCAAAAGATTTATCACCATAAGTGGAGATAATTAAGGTAAAAGCTGAAATTGTTAAAATAAAAAGAAAAGTAGAAATAATATGTATAACTAAAGCCTGGTTCACTGAGAAGATAAAAACATAGACTCACTCCAGGTGTTGTTTAAGAAAAGGAGAGAGAAAACAGGTTGTACAATATTAGGGACTAGAAAGGAGAAAAAGGCAGATAAAGAGATTACATAATTAGAATACATTATATAAAACTATAGTAACAAATATGAAAATTCAGTAGGAGTACAATTATAGTCTTAGCTCAAAATTTGTCAGTTTTCAGTTTCTTCATACCCATATACTTACCAGTCTAGTGGAATATATACTGCACAGGATTTTTTTTTGCATTTGCCTCATAATACAGAATTTGCTATCTTTCTAGTTCAGGTCCTATTCTAATGGCTCTGTCTATTTTACAGAAAAGGATTTCTGCTTGGACACTGCATAGCTGCTGGGAAAATGAACGTCAGTATTGATTTGGAAACGAATTATGCCGAATGGGTTCTAGATGTGGGAAGAGTCACTCTTGGAGAGAACAACAGGAAGAAAATGAAGGACAGTAAACTGAGAAAAAAGCAGAATGAAAGTGTCTCACGAGCTGTGTGTGCTCTGCTGAATTCTGGAGGGGGAGTGATCAAGGCTGAAATTGAGAATGAAGACTATAGTTATACAAAAGATGGAATAGGACTAGATTTGGAACATTCTTTTAGTAACATGCTGTTATTTGTTCCTGAGTACTTAGACTTCATGCAGAATGGTAATTACTTTCTGATTTTTGTGAAGTCATGGAGCGTGAACACCTCTGGTCTGCGGATTACCACCTTGAGCTCCAATTTGTACAAAAGAGATATAACGTCTACAAAAGTCATGAATGCTGCTGCTGCACTGCAGTTCCTCAAAGACACGAAAAAGACTAGACGGAGATTGTACTTAAGACCGGAATTGGTGGTAAGGAGGCCCCGTGTTGATATACAAGAAGAAAGTAACATGAAGGCCTTGGCTGGGATCTTTTTTGACAGAACAGAACTTGATCGGGAAGAAAAATTGACCTTTACCGAATCCACACATGTTGAAATTAAAAACTTCTCGACAGAAAAGTTGTTACAACGAATTAAAGAGATTCTCCCTCAGTATGTTTCTGCATTTGCAAATACTGATGGAGGATATTTGTTCATTGGTGTAAATGAAGATAAAGAAATAATTGGCTTTAAAGCAGAGATGAGTGACCTCGATAAGTTAGAAAGAGAAATTGAAAAGTCCATTAAGAAGATGCCTGTGCATCACTTCTGTATGGAGAAGAAGAACATAAATTATTCATGCAAATTCCTTGAAGTATATGATAAAGGAAGTCTTTGTGGATATGTCTGTGCACTCAGAGTGGAGCGCTTCTGCTGTGCAGTGTTTGCTAAAGAGCCTGATTCCTGGCATGTGAAAGATAACCGTGTGATGCAGTTGACCAGGAAGGAATGGATCCAGTTCATGGTGGAGGCTGAACCAAGTTGAGAGCGGGGGATTCGCAACAGAAATGCATTTGGCTTGGGTGGCAGGGAGGTTTTCTCTTTGGGATTTGGGGCAAGATCAATAGTCCTCAAATTTCAGCACCTAATCTATTAATCTCTGGTGGATACGGTCAATAGTTCCCTGCCTCGGCCGGGTGCAGTGGCTCACGCCTGTAATCCCAGCACTTTGGGAAGCCGAGGCGGGCAGATGACCGGGTCAGGAGACACAGACCATCCTGGCTAACATGGTGAAACCCCGTTTCTACTAAAAATACAAAAAATTAGCAGGGTGTGATGGCACGTGCCTGTAGTCCCAGCTACTCAGTAGGCTGAGGCAGGAAAATCGCTTGAAGCCAGGTGGCGGAGGTTGCAGTGAGCCGAGATTGCGCCACTGCACTCCAGCCTGGGCAACAGAGCAAGACTCTGTCTCAAAAAAAAAAAAAAAAAAAAAAAAAAGCTTCCCTACCTCTCGTTTTCTTCTACACCCTTAGAAGAAGATAGATATTTCATAAAATAAGCACATGATCTACTTTTAGTAGCCCTACCTGGTGCAAAGATCCAGTTAAACCCGGAAGTTTCTTCCCTACCACGTCTTTACTAGCTTTGAAGGAAAACCCGTTTAATCCTTTTCCTTTTTGTTTCTGAGCTCTATTTCAGTAAGTAACCATTGCTTTCTTTCAGGAACACTTGCCTCTTTTACGTACTTGCTCCTTCATGTTTCTTGTTCCCTTTCTGTTTATTTCCTATAAAATTGCTTCCTTTTTCTTCTCACATTTGTGAGCCAAATGGTAGCCCTAATTTGTACCAATAAGGAAGGAATCATGCTGGTATTTTTATCTGGTTTTGGAAAAAGAAACCCTCAAATGAAATTGTACCAGTACTAGCAACTTATAAAATGTCTGAAAATGTAAACTTCTTCCTCAGAATCTGCACAAAAGTCCGCTTTCCTTCACTAGCCATCACGTCTCATTTTAACTGCTTTAAAAATAAACCCAATTATATGGTAATGTATTAAATACTATTAATGCATTTTTACTGTGAATTTTCATTCGAAATATACAGTGTGTCAGTGGCAACAAAAGTTAATTTTGCAATTTGTATCTGACCTAAGAATCTAACCACAATATCTAACGTTAATATTTTGTTTTTTTTTCCAAAAACAAAATCAGTTACAAATAGACTTTTAATATATAATACTATGCATTCGTTAGTTGGGGTCTCCCTTCTGCCAAATTAAGCATGTGATTTTCTTTTTTGTTTTCTAAGAATTTTCCAGGTCATATGAAGAGCTGATCTCTCAAATAAATATGTCATCACCTACTCCCCACAGTTGGCCTCATTTGGAAGGGCAACGGCAGACACATCACCGTCCAGGTAGTTTCATTCTGGCTTCTTCGGATTTGCTGGTGTGGCTGTATTCAAACCTCTTTCTCTTCAAACCAGCTCAGTCTTGAAATTTGTTCTGAAAGCACATTCTTGTGTTTATGGGAATTCTTTGTTGTTTTAAGTCATTGAATCTGTCCAATTCTATTTCTTCATATTTGGGTTAGAATTTTCTTGGTGCAATACAAACTCATTTCCTTGAAAGTAAGAGCAACCCAAGTCAGTTTAGTTTAAACAAACAAAAAAAGGAAGCATATATATAATGTCACTGAACAGTCTAGATTGAGGCCCACCTTCAGGCATGGCTATGGTCAGTTACTGAAGAAATGCCGTCAGTACTCAGGATCTCTGACTGATCTTTTTTTGTCGTTGTTGTTGATGATGGGCAATTGAGCTATTTCCTGCTTTCTGCTACATGAACACTGTTACCTTGAACATTCTTAGTCTTCTAGCGCATATGTGCAAGATTTTCTCTTGGGTGCCTAAGTAGGAGTAGAATTGCTGGCTCAGGAGGTGTGTGAATATTCGAGTAATAAGATAATGCCAAATTGTTTTGAAAGTAGATAGGTCATGTTACTGCCATCAGCAATATATTAGAAATGCCACATCTTCTCCAATTGTCAAATTTTTCTTATTTACGCTTCTCCTTCTCTTAACCTCCTTCTTCTCAATCAAATGCGTATAAAATGGTATCTCTTTGTAATGTGTGTTTCCCTGTTATTGATTAGGTTGAGCATCTCTCCATACACTTACTGGCCATATATATTTCATCTTTGTGCAGTGTCTATTTTGTCTTTGCCCATTTTTCTAATAAGCTTTGTCTTTTTCTTACTGATTTATAGGAGTAATTTAGAGATTCTAGAATGAAATCCTCTTTTAGTCATAGGTATTAACGATTACCAATGTCTTCTCCAAGCTGGTGGCTTGCATTTTTTCTTTTCTTAATGTATACTCTCATAAGTAGTCATTTTAAATTTTAATGTAGGCAAAACTATCATTTAAAATGTTGTGGTTTACTGCTCTTTGCGCCTTGCTTAAGAGATCCTTCGATACCCCAGGATTATAAAGATATTTCTTTTAATTTTCTCCTACAAATTTTAAAGTTTTGCACTCAACATGTAATATGTAAATACACAATCCAGAGGTGGGTGGATAACTTGAGGCCAAGAGACCAGCCTGGCCAACATGGTGAAGCTGTGTCTCTACTAAAATACAAAAATTAGCCAGGGGTGGTGGTATACACCTGTAGACCCAGCTACTCAGGAGACTGAGGCATAAGAATCGCTTGAATCCAGGAGGCGGAGGTTGTAGTGGGCTGAGATCACACCACTGCACTCCAACCTGGGCAACAGTGTGAGACCTTGTCTAAAATAAATAAATAAATAAATAAATACACAATTCATCTATTCAATAGACAGTATGTAGCATGCTATTTCATTTTATTCCGTGTGGATAACCACTTTCCCAGCTGCAATACTGAAAAGTCTCACTTTCACCATGATATGCCATGCCACCCTCAGCATATTACTAAGTACAATTCACCTTTGAACAAACCTGTATGCAGTCGAAAGTCTGTGTATAGCTTTTGACTTTCCAAAAAGTTAACTACTAATAGCCTACTTTTGACCCAAAGCCTTACCAATAATGTAGTCAATTAACACATATTTTGTGTATGTATCATACACTATATTCTTACAAAGTAAGCTAGAGAAAAGAAAATGTTATTAAGAAAGTCATAAGAAAGAGGAAATATATTTTCTATCCATTAGGTGTAAGAGGATCATTTAAAGGTCTTCATACTCAATGTCTTCACGTTGTGTAGGCTGAGGAAGAGAAGGGTTGGTCTTGCTATCTCAGGGTGGCAGAGGTGGAAGAAGATCCCGGCGTAAGTGGATCCATGCAGTTCAAACCCATGTTGTTCAAGGATCAACTGTATATCTATAGATAACCCTCTTTTTAGAATCTTTATTATGTTTCCTTGACCAAGTCGTCTGTCCCTGCCATTGTAATGTTATACTAAGTATTGACATCTGGTAGGGTAAGCCCTTTAGGTTTTCTTTGAGCGTGTCTTGGCAATTTTTAGTCATTTAATCTTCTATACACATTATAGAATATGCTCAAGTGCCAAAAAAAAATTCTTTTGGGATTTTGATTTGCATTTACAGTGCATCTCTAGATAGATTTGGGAAGAAATGGCATATTTATATCAGTAAGTTGTATCCTTGAGCATAGGAAATCTTTCTACTTATTTATATCTTCTTTATTGCCTTTATAGTTTCATAAATTTCTGTGTACACGTTTTGTACACCTTTTATTACACTCATGTCTAGGTTCCTTAATTTTTGTTGTAAAGATATTTTTCTTTAAAAGTTACATTTTCTTGTTTATTGCTGACGTGTAGAAATGCAGTTGATTTTTACATAATGAGTTGATATAAGGCCACATTGTTAGGTTTCCTTATTATTTTAAATAATTTGTCCACAGATTATTTACATTTTGTATAAACAAATATGCAGATCATAAAATGTTTTGTCTTTTCCTTTCCAGCCTTTATGCCTTTAATGTCTTTTTTTCTTGTCCTAATGAACTGATGAAGACTTTTAGACAATTCTTAATGCAAGTAGTCTTAGTTCAGATTTTAAAGAGAGTATGTCTATGGCTTTCCCATTTAAAGTGAGGTTTGCCCAACATGGAACATGTGTACCTATGTAACAAACCTGCACATTGTGCACATGTACCCCAGAACTTAAAGTATAATAAAAAATAAAAATAAATTGAGGTTTGCCTTAAGTACTTTGAATATACTATTATCAGCCTAAGGAAGTTTAATGATATTTCTAGTTTACTAAATGTTTTTTCTTTTTTTACATGGATGAATACTGAATTTTATCGAACACATTTTCTACTTCTGTTGACATGATTATATGTTTTTCCCTTTAATATGTTGATTGGCAAATGATGTTTAATATTTTCTATTAAGCCATTTTTGCATTCCGGGAACCAACTCAGTTGGGTCTTGCAGTATTATCTTTTTTACTCATTTTTATTTAGCTGCTAATTCTTAATTTAGAATTTCTGCATCTAAATCCATGAGTGACAAGGTCTAAGGGTAGTTTTCTCTCTTTGTCTAGTATTTGTATTAAAATTGTGCTGAACTCAGAATGAGTTGGGGATTATTTCCTCTTTTTCAATCCTTTGAAAAAATTTATATGAGATTAGAATGATATGCTTGATATTGTGGTGGAATTTGCCTGTACAATAGTTTGTCTTCCCTATGTGGGAAGACTCCTAGTTCTTTTTTGAATCAGGAACTGGCTCTGTCACCCAGGCTGAAGTGTAGTGGTGTGATCATGGCTCACTGTAGCTTCAAGTTCTTGGGCTCAAGTGATCCACCTGCCTCAGCCTATCAAGGCGCTAGGATTACAGGCTTGAGCCATTGTGCCTGACATATTTCTGGTTTTTTAATAAAAGGATTGCCTACACTTTCTGTTTCCTTTGGTGTTAATTTTGATAAGATATTTTTAAGGAATCCTAAATTCAATAGCTGGCATCTCAATATTAGTCTGACTTATATTTCAGATACTTATTTCAGGCTATTTTTATTTTCTTGTGAGAACAAAGCAGATTGGTTTCAAAAATTTATTTATTTTGTGTAGTGAGTGCTTTTCCTAGGTATCTTATATGTTAATTTTTAAAATATTTATTTCACTAGTTTTTGGGGAATAGGTGGTTTATGGTTACATGAATAAGTTCTTTAGTGGTGACTTCTGAAATTTTGGTGCAGCTATCACCCGAGCAATGTACACTGTACCCAATGTGTAGTCTTTTGTCCCTCATTCCCCTCCCACTCTTCCCCTTGAGTCCCCAAAGTCTGTATCATTCTTAGTCTTTGTGTCCTCATGACCTAGCTCCCACTTATAAGTAAGAATATTTGATATTTGGTTTTCCATTCCTGAGTTACTTCACTTAGAATGATGGTCTCCAATCCCATTCAGGTTGCTGCGAATGCCATTATTTCATTCCTTTATATGACTGATAATATTCCATGGTGTATATATACCACATTTTCTTTATCCACTTGATGGTTGATGGGCATAGGCCGGTTCCATATTTTTGGAATTGGAAATTGTGCTGCTATAAATGTGTGTATAAAGGTCTTTTTCATATAATGACTTATCTTCCTCTGGGTAGATACCCAGCAGTGGGACTGCTGGAGCAAATGGTAGTTCTACTTTTAATTCCTTAATGAACCTCCATACTTTTTTCCATAGTGGTTGTAATAGCTTACATTCACATTAGCAGTATAAAAGATTTCCCTTTTCAGTGCACACGTGCCAACATCTATTATTTTTTGACTTTTAATTACGGCCATTCTTGCAGGTGTAAGATAGTCTCATTGTGGTCTTAATTTTCATTTCCCTGATCATTAGTGATGTCGAGCATATTTTCATGTTTGTTGGCCATTTGTATATCTTCTTTTGAGAATTGTCTATTCATATCCGTTGCCCACTTTTTGATGGGATTCTTTGTCTTTTTCTTGCTGATTTGTTTGAGTTCCTCATAGATTCTGGATATCAGTCATTTGTCAGATGCATAGGTTGCAAATATTTTCTCCCATTCTGTGGATTGTCTTTTTATCCTGCTATTTCTTTTGCTGTGCAGAAGACTTTTAGTTTAATTATGTCTCATCTATTTATTTTTGTTTTTGTTATATTTGCTTTTGGGTTCTCGGTTATGAACTCTTTGCCTATGACTAGAATTGTTTTTCTGATGTTATCTTCTAGAATTTTTATGGTTTCAGGTCTTAGATTTAAGTATTTGATTCATGTTGAGTTGGTTTTTGTGTAAGGTGAGAGATGAGGATCTGGTTTCATTCTTCTACATGTGGCTTGCCAATTATCCCAGCACCATTTTTTGCATGGGGTGTCATTTCCCCACTTTGTTTTTGCTTGCTTTGTTGAAGATCCAATTGAACTGCAAGCATTAGGCTTTCTTTCAGAGTTCCCTATTCTATTCCATTGGTCTACATGTCTATTTTTATACCAGAACCATGCTGTTATGGTAACTATAACTTTGTAGTATAGTTTGAAATCAGGTAATGTGATGCCTCCAGATTTGTTCTTTTTGCTTAGTCTTGCTTTTGCTATGTGCACTCTTTTTTGGTGCCATAGAAATTTTAGGATTGTTTTTTCTAGTTCTGTGAATGATTATGGTATTTTGATGGGAATTGCATTGATGTAGATTGCTTTTGTCAGTATGGTCATTTTCACAATATTGATTCTACCTATCCATGAGCATGGGATGTGTTTCCATTTGTTTGTTTCATCTATGATTTCTTTTAGCACGGTTTTGTAGTTTTCCGTTTAGAGATCTTTCACCTCCTTGGCTAGGTATATTGCTAAGTATTTTATTTTATTTTGCAGCTGTTGTAGTAGGGATTGAGTTTTTGATTTGATTCTCAGCTTGATCACTGTTGCTGTATAGCAGTGCTAATTTGTGTACATTGGTTTTGTATCTTGAAACTTAATTGAATTCATTTATCAGATCTAGGAGCTTTTTGGATGAGTCTTTAGGGTTTTCTAGGTATACAATCATTTTTCTATCAAAAATGACATGGGAATTTTGATAGGGTTTTCATTGAATCTGTAGCTTACTTTGGGTAGTTTGGGCATTTTAACAATATGATTTTTTCAATCCATGAACACAAGCTATCTTTCCATTTATTTGTGTCTTTTCCAATTTCCTTCATCAGCATTTTATAGATATCAGCATAGAGATCTTTCATCTCCTTGATAACATTTATTATCAAGTATTTTTTGTAGCTATTATAAATGGGAGTATGTTCTTGATTTCTTTTTAGGATAATTTTTTGTTAGTGTATGGAAATGCTACTGATTTTTGTATTCTGAAAATTTACTGAATTCTTTTATTTGTTCTGATTATTTTTTTGGTGGCATCTTTAAGGTTTTCTATATATAAGTTCACATTGTGGACAAACTGTGACAATTTAATTTCCTATTTTCCAATTTGGATCCTTTTTATTTCTTTTTCTTCCCTAATTGCCCTGGCTAGGACTTCCATATTGAATAGAAGTGGTGAAATGGGCATCCTTGTTTTGTTCCTGATCTTAGATGAAAAGCTTTCAACATTTCACCACTGGGTATGAAGTTAGCTGTAGGTTTTTTATATATGGTCTTTGCTGTGTTGAGGTGCATTCCTTCTACATCTAATTGGTTGAGAGGTTTTTTAAAATTACAGAATGCTGAATTTTGTCAAATGCTTTTTCTGTATCCATTAATATGAACATACAGTTTTTGCCCTTCATTTTATTAATGTGGTATATCACATTTATTGATTTTCACATGTTATACCGTGCTTGCATCCCAAGGATAAATCCCACTTATTATGGGATTTTCTTTTCTTTTTCTCTTTCTTTCTTTCTTTTCTTTCTTTCTTTCTTTCTTTCTTTCTTTCTTTCTTTCTTTCTTTCTTTCTTTCTTTCTTTCTTTCTTTCTTTCTTTCTTTCTTTCTTTCTTTCTTTCTTTCTTTCTTTTAGACATGGTTTTGCTCTTGTTACCCAGGTTGCAGTGCAATGGCACTATCTTGGTACCCTGCAACCTCCACCTCCTGAGTTCAAGCGATTCTCTTACTTCAGCCTCCTGAGTAGCTGGGATTATAGGTGCCTGCCACCATCTCTGGCTAATTTTATGTATTTTTAGTAGAGACAGGGTTTCACCATGTTGGCCAGGCTGGTCTTGAACCCCTGACCTCAGGTGATCCACCCGCCTCGGCCTCCCAAAGTACTGGGATTACAGGTGTGAGCCACTGCACCCAGCTGAATGATCCTTTATTTATTTATTTATTTTTTATTATACTTTAAGTTCTAGGGTACATGTGCACAATGTGCAAGTTTGTTACATATGTATACATGTGCCATGCTGGTGTGCTGCCCATCAACTCATCAGCACCCATCAACTCGTCATTTATATCAGTTATAACTCCCAATGCCATCCCTCCAGCCTCCCCTCTCCCCATAATAGGCACCGGTGTGTGATGTTCCCCTTCCCATGTCCAAGTGATCTCATTGTTCAATTCCTTCCTATAAGTGAGAATATGCGGTGCTTGATTTTCTGTTCTTGCCTAAGTTTGCTCAGAATGATGGTTTCCAGCTTCATCCATGTCCCTACAAAGGACACGAACTCATCCTTTTTTATGGCTGCATAGTATTCCATGGTGTATATGTACCACATTTTCTTAATCCAGTCTGTCACTGATGGACATTTGGGTTGATTCCAAGTCTTTGCTGTTGTGAATACTGCCGCAATAAACATACGTGTGCATGTGTCTTTATAGCAGCATGATTTATAATCCTTTGTGTATATACCCAGTAATGCAATGGCTGGGTCATATGGTATTTCTAGTTCTAGATCCTTGAGGAATCACCATACTGTTTTCCACAATGACTGAACTAGTTTATAATCCCACCAACAGTGTAAAAGTGTTCCTATTTCTCCACATCCTCTCCAGCACCTGTTGTTTCCTGACTTTTTAATGATTGCCATTCTAACTGCTGTGAGATGGTCTCTCATTGTGGTTTTGATTTGCATTTCTCTGATGGCCAGTGATGACAAACATTTTTTCATGTGTCTGTTGGCTGTATGAATGTCTTCTTTTGGGAAATGTCTGTTCATATCCTTTGCCCACTTTTTGATGGGGTTGTTTGTTTTTTTCTTGTAAATTTGTTTGGGTTCTTTGTAGGTTCTGGATATTAGCCCTTTGTCAGATGAGTAGATTGCAAAAATTTTCTCCCATTCTGTAGGTTGCCTGTTCACTCTGATGGTAGTTTCTTTTGCTGTGCAGAAGCGTTTTAGTTTAATTAGATCCCATTTGTCAATTTTGGCTTTTGTTGCCATTGCTTTTGGTGTTTTAGACATGAAGTCCTTGCCCATGCCTATGTCCTGAATGGTATTACCTAGGTTTTCTTCTAAGGTTTTTGATGGTATTAGGTCTAACATTTAAGTCTCTAATCCATCTTGAATTAATTTTCATATAAGGAGTAAGGAAAGTATCCAGTTTCAGCTTTCTGCTTATGGCTAGCCAATTTTCCCAGCACCATTTATTAAATAGGTAATCCTCTCCCCATTTCCTGTTTTTGTCAGGTTTGTCAAAGATCAGATGGCTATAGATGTGTGGTATTATTTCTGAGGGCTCTGTTGTGTTCCATTGGTCTATATCTCTGTTTTGGTACCAGTACCATGCGGTTTTGGTTACTGTAGCCTTGTAATATAGTTTGAAGTTAGGTAGTGTGATGTGTCCAGCTTTGTTCTTTTGACTTAGGATTATCTTGGCAATGCAGGCTCTTTTTTGGTTCCATATGAACTTTAAAGCAGTTTTTTTCCAATTCTGTGAAGAAAGTCATTGGTAGCTTAATGGGGATGGCATTGAATCTATAAATTACCTTGGGCAGTATGGCCTTTTTCATGATATTGAGTCTTCCTATCCATGAGCATGGTATGTTCTTCCATTTGTTTGTGTCCTCTTTTATTTCACTGAGCCGTGGTTTGTAGTTCTCCTTGAAGAGGTCCTTTACATCCCTTGTAAGTTGGATTCCTAGGTATTTTATTCTCTTTGAAGCAACTGTGAATGGAAGTTCATTCATGATTTGGCTCTCTGTTTGTCTGTTACTGGTGTATAAGAATGCTTGTGATTTTTGCACATTAATTTTGTATCCTGAGACTTTGCTGAAGTTGCTTACCAGCTTAAGGAGATTTGGGACTGAGATGATGGGTTTTTCTAAATATACAATCATGTCATCTGCGAACAGGGACAATTTGACTTCTTTTCCTAACTGAATACCCTTGATTTCTTTCTCTTGCCTGATTGCCCTGGCCAGAACATTCAACACTATGTTGAATAGGAGTGGTGAGAGAGGGCATCCCTGTCTTGTGCCAGTTTTCAAAGGGAATGCTTCCAGTTTTTGCCCATTCAGTATGATATTGGCTGTGGGTTTGTCATAAATAGCTCTTATTATTTTGAGATACGTTCCATCAATACCGAATTTATTGAGAGTTTTTAGCATGAAGGGCTGTTGCATTTTGTCAAAGGCCTTTTCTGCATCTATTGAGATAATCATGTGGTTTTTGTCTTTGCTTTTGTTTATTGGCTGGATTACATTTATTGATTTGCATATGTTGAACCAGCCTTGCATCCCAGGGATGAAGCCCACTTGATCATGGTGGATAAGCTTTTTGATGTGCTGCTGGATTCAGTTTGCCAGTATTTTATTGAGGATTTTTGCATCGATGTTCATCAGGGATATTTGGTCTAAAATTCTCTTTTTTTGTTGTGTCTCTGCCAGGTTTTGGTATCAGGATGATGTTGGCCTCATAAAATGAGTTAGGGAGGATTCCCTCTTTTTCTATTGATTGGAATAGTTTCAGAAGGAATGATACCAGCTCCTTGTACCTCTGGTAGAATTCGGCTGTGAATCCGTTTGGTCCTGGACTTTTTTGGTTGGTAGACTATTAATTATTGCCTCAGTTTCAGAGCCTGCTATTGGTCTATTCAGGGATTAAACTTCTTCCTGGTTTAGTCTTGGGAGAGTGTAAGTGTTCAGGAAATTATCCATTTCTTCTAGGTTTTCTAGTTTATTTGCATAGAGGTGTTTACAGTATTCTCTGATGGTAGTTTGTATTTCTGTGGGGTCAGTGGTGATATCCCCTTTATCATTTTTTATTGCATCTATTTGATTCTTCTCTCTTTTCTTCTTTATTAGTCTTGCTAGCAGTCTATCAATTTTGTTGATCTTTTCAAAATACCAACTCCTCGATTCATTGATTTTTTGGAGGGTTTTTTGTGTGTCTCTATCTCCTTCAGTTCTGCTCTGATCTTAGTTATTTCTAGCCTTCTGCTAGCTTTTGAATGTGTTTGCTCTTGCTTCTCTAGTTCTTTTAATTGTGATGTTAGGGTGTCAATTTTAGATCTTTCCAGCTTTCTCTCATGTGAATTTAGTGCTATAAATTTCCCTCCTCACACCGTTTAAATGTGTCCCAGAGATTCTGGTATGTTGTATCGTTGTTCTCATTGGTTTCAAAGAACATCTTTATCTCTGCCTTCATTTTGTTATGTACCCACTAGTCATTAAGGAGCAGGTTGTTCAGTTTCCATGTAGTTGAGCAGTTTTTATTGAGTTTCTTAGTCCTGAGTTCTAGTTTGATTGCACTGTGGTCTGAGAGACAGTTTGTTATAATTTCTGTTCTTTTACATTTGCTGAGGAGTGCTTTACTTCCAACCATGTGGTCAGTTTTGGAATAAGTGTGATGTGGTGCTGAGAAGAATGTATATTCTGTTGATTTGCGGTGGAGAGTTCTGTAGATGTCTATTAGGTCCGCTTGGTGCAGAGTTGAGTTCAATTCCTGGATATCCTTGTTAACTTTCTGTCTCGTTGATCTGTCTAATGTTGACAGTGGGGTGTTGAAGTCTTCCATTATTATTGTGTGGGAGTCTAAGTCTCTTTGTAGGTCTCTAAGGACTTGCTTTATGAATCTGGGTGCTCCTGTATTGGGTGCATATATATTTAGGATAGTTAGCTCTTCCTGTTGAATTGATCCCTTTGCCATTATGTAATGACCTTCTTTCTCTCTTTTGATCTTTGTTGGTTTAAAGTCTGTTTTATCAGAGACTAGAATTGCAACCCCTGCTTTTTTTTGTTCTCCATTTGCTTGGTAGATCTTCCTCCATCCCTTTATTTTGAGCCTATGTGTGTCTCTGCATGTGAGATGGGTCTCCTGAATACAGCAGACTGATGGGTCTTGACTCTTTATCCAATTTGCCGGTCTGTGTCTTTTAATTGGACCATTTAGTCCATTTACATTTAAGGTTAATATTGTTATGTGTGAACTTGATCCTGTCATTGTGATATTAGCTGGTTATTTTGCTCGTTAGTTGATGCAGTTTTTTCCTAGCATCGATGGTCTTTACATTTTGGCATGTTTTTGCAATGGCTGGTACCAGTTGTTCCTTTCCATGTTTAGTGCTTCCTTCAGGGTCTCTTGTAGGGCAAGCCTGGTGGTGACAAAATCTCTAAGCAGTGGCTTGTCTGTAAGGATTTTATTTCTCCTTCACTTATGAAACTTAGTTTGGCTGGATATGAAATTCTGGGTTGAAAATTCTTTTCTTTAAGAATGTTGAATATTGGCCCCCACTCTCTTCTGGCTTGGAGAGTTTCTGCTGAGAGATCTGCTGTTAGTCTGATGGACTTCCCTTTGTGGGTAACCCGACCTTTCTCTCTGGCTGCCCTTAACATTTTTTCCTTCATTTCAACTTTGGTGAATCTGACAATTATGTGTCTTGGAGTTGCTGTTCTTGAGGAGTATCTTTGTGGCGTTCTCTGTATTTCCTGAATTTGAATGTTGGCCTGCCTTACTAGGTTGGGGAAGTTCTCCTGGATGATATCCTGAAGAGTGTTTTGCAACTTGGTTCCATTTTCCCCCTCACTTTCAGGCACCCCAATCAGACATAGATTTGGTCTTTTCACATAATCCCATATTTCTTGGAGGCTTTGTTCTTTTCTTTTTCCTCTTTTTTCTCTAGACTTCTCTTCTGACTTCATTTCGTTCACTTGATCTTCAATCATTGATACTCTTTCTTCCAGTTGATCGAGTCGGTTACTGAAGCTTGTGCGTTTGTCATGTATTTCTCGTGTCATGTTTTTTTATCTCTGTCAGTTCGTTTATGGTCTTCTCTGCATTGATTATTCTAGTTATCCGTTCTTCCATTCTTTTTTCAAGATTTTTAGTTTCTTTGCACGGGTTACATAGTTCCTTCTTTAGCTCTGAGAAGTTTGATCGACCAAAGCCTTCTTCTCTCAACTTGTCAAAGTCATTCTCCATCCAGCTTTGATCCATTGCTGGCGATGAGCTGCATTCCTCTGAAGGGGGAGATGCGCTCTGATTTTTTGAATTTCCAGCTTTTCTGCACTGCTTTTTTCCCATCTTTGTGGTTTTATCTACTTTTGGTCTTTGATGACAGTGATGAACTGATGGGGTTTTGGTGTGGGTGTCCTTTCTGTTTGTTAGTTTTCCTTCTAACTGTCAGGACCCTCAGCTGTAGGTCTGTTGGAGATTGCTTGAGGTCAACTCCAGACTCTGTTTGTCTGGTTATCAGCAGCAGAGGCTGCAGAAGATAGAATATTGCTGAACAGTGAGTGTTGCTGTCTGATTCTTGCTCTGGAAGCTTTGTCTCAGGGATGTACCCCACCATGTGAGGTGTGAGGTGTCTGTCTGCACCTAGTGGGGGATGTCTCCCAGTTAGGCTACTCAGGGATCAGGGACCCACTTGAGCAGGCAGTCTGTCGGTTCTCAGATCTCATCCTCCATGCTGGAAGATCCACTGCTCTCCTCAAAGCTGTCAGACAGGGTCATTTACCTCTGCTGAGGTTTCTGCTGCTGTTTGTTTAACTATGCCCTGTCCCCAGAGATGGAGTCTACAGAGACAGGCAGGCCCCCTTGAGCTGCGGTGGGCTCCACCCAGTTTGAGCTTCCTGGCAGCTTTGTTTACCTACTTAAGCCTCAGCAATGGTGGGCGCCCTTCCCCGAGCCTTGCTGCCGCCTTGCAGTTAGATCTCAGGCTGCTGTGCTAGCAATGAGGGAGGCTCTGTGGGCATGGGACCCGCCCAACCAGGTGTGGGATATAATCTCCTGGTGTGCCGTTTGCTAAGACCCTTGGTAAAGTGCAGTATTTGGGTGGGAGTTACCTGATTTTCCAGGTGTTGTGTGTCTCAGTTTCCCTTGGCTAGAAAAAGGGATTCCCTTCCCCCTTGCACTTCCCAGGTGAGGCGATGGCTCGCCCTACTTCAGCTCTTGCTGGTTGGGCTGCACCAGCTGACCACTACCGATTGTCCGGCACTCCCCAGTGAGATGAACCTGGTACCTCCGTTGAAAATGCAGAAATCACCTGTCCTCTGTGTCACTCGCGCTGGGGGCTGGAGGCTGGAGCTGCTCCTATTCGGCCACCTTGCTCCAGGATCCTGAATGATCCTTTTAATGTGCTGTTGTATTTGGTTTGCTAGTATTTTGTTGAGAATTTTTGCATCTAGTTTCATCAGTGATATCGGCCTGTAATTTTCTTTTTTATGTGGTGTCCTTGCCTGACTTCATGATCAGGGTAACGTTAACCTCATAAAATGAGTTTGGAAGTATGTCCTCCTCTTCAATTTTTTGGAAGAGTTTGAGAAGGATTGGTATACTCTTGTATTTGTGAGCCATATCTTTAATCAACTTTGAAAAAACTATAATTGTTTATCTCTTCAAATATTGCTTATCTTAGTTTTCTCTCCTTTCTCTTTGTGGGACTCATATTATAAATTTTCTAGAATTTTGACAGTTTCTGACATGTCTCTTATCTTCTGTTTTTACCTTTTTTTTTTTTTTTTTTTCATTGAGTTTGAGTTCGGACTTTTGCTACCATCCTGTCTTCCTATTGATTAGTCCTGTTTTCTGCTATGCTCTGTCTGCTGTTAAACATTATCAAACAAGTTCTTAATACCACATACTGTGTTTTTCAGTTAAGGAATATCCACACAATTTTTATTCATCAATTTTAGTTTTTCTAAGCCTGTAAAAGAATAAAGACGTCTTCATCTTTTCGTCTTTTTATTATTTTTTTTGTTTTTAAATATATTACAGTTATTTTAAAGTCTCTTTTTGATAATGACAATATCTGAAGCACTTGTCAGTCTTTTTCTCTGATCTGATTTTTCTCCTGTTTTCTAGTAATTCATTCTGATTTTTATTGTCTCTCAATTTTTCATTGTATCATGGATTACAAATTGTAGAGACTTTGATAGATATTACCTCTCTCCAAAAACGGCTATATTTACTTCTGGCAGGTCGATAGAGTACCACCCATTGCTTTTATTCCTTTGAAGATTTTTAAAATGCTTTTCTAGGTATAATAGTTTTTAATTTTGCCCTTACTACCAGATCATGGCTTTTCTAGTGCCGTAATGTCTCTGGTGTTTACCAAGATCCCTCCATTCTTTTGGGACTGGAATTTTTGTCTGTGGTTCCTGAGCATCATGAGGCTGAAGAAACTTACATTCAGCTCTTTAGTCTCCCAGTTGATATTTTCTTCTGTGTTTCCAGCATCTCACCTGTATTAGCCAATGAGTTCAGGGAAATTAGTGCATAGACTTTGGCTTCTCTGCAGTTTCATTTTCTCTGAGATTTTACTTCTCATATTCCAGCTCTTCTTACTTCTTTTCCTCAGAAATAATAAGACTGATTATTTCCCCTTGGACTTTATTTACCTATGCCATGATATGGAAAATCTACTTGGGGAAAAAGCAGGAGTGAATGTGAAGCGACTTCCTGTGTTTCACATCTATTAAAGACTGTGGCACTTCAAATCCTGCTTTTATTTGCGCTTTCTAGTTCTTTAAATTATTGTTTGATATATTTTATACAACGTTTACAGTGTTTTTGATGGTCTTTTACAAGCTACTTTGCTATGGCTTAAACGGGAAGTTCCTACTGTTTTATAATTTATTATCATTATTTCCTTATTTAGGGCTATCAGGAAGGATAACATACACTCCAGAAAACCTTTGCAGAAAACTGTTCTTACAACATGAAGGACTTCAGCAATTAATATATGAAGAAATGGGCTCTGTCAGTAAGGGCTCACTAATTTTCTCTAGGAGCTGGTCTTTGGATCTGGGCTTGCAAGAGAACAACAAAGTCCTCTGTGATGCTCTTCTGATTTCCCAGGACAAGCCTCCAGTCCTATACACCTTCCACATGGTACAGGATGAGGAGTTTAAAGGCTATTCTACACAAACTGCCCTAACCTTAAAGCAGAAGCTGGGACAAATTGGTGGTTACACAAAAAAAGTGTGTGTCATGACAAAGATCTTCTACTTGAGCCCTGAAGGCAAGACAAGCTGCCAGTATGATTTAAGGTTGCAAGTAATTTACCCTGAATCCTACTATTTTACAAGCACTCAAACAAGGAAAGACTTGCTGAAAGCCCTTTTTAAAGCCTTAAAGAGACTTGAGTCTGTGAGAGACCAGTTTGCCTTTGCCAGTGTCTCCCAGATAATCAGTATAGATTGCTTTCAGAAGAATGATAAAAAGATGTTTAAATATTGTCGAATGCTCACCTGATGGAAGATGGACTGGGCTACTGAGATATTTTTCATTATATATTTGATAACATTCTCTAATTCTGTGAAAATAGTCTTTGAAAACTTTGCAAGTTAAGCAACTTGATGTGATGTTGGAAAATTGGGTTTAGCCTATCTTCACTTCTCAGATATTGTTTGAGGGATATTAGGAAAATTAATTTGTTAACTAGTCTGTGCACAGTATTACTCTGAATGTAGTTCCTGAATAAATTTTCTTCCATGCTTGAACTGGGAAAAATTGCAACACTTTTATTCTTAATGACGACAGTGAAAATCTCCTAGCATATGTCTAGAAAACAATGATAACTTACAAAAGATTATCCATGATGAAACTCAGAATTTCCACAGTGGGAATGAATAAGAAGGCAAAACTCATTTCCTCAAAACAAAAACCCCAGGAATTCTCTGGATCTTCTTGAGCTACCTTCACACTATTTTCTTGGAAGGATTGCGGATTTTCTAATTGGTCAGCTAGCACCTTTAAAGAACTCACAAGAATGGTTACTTGATTTTTCTACAAGCAGTTCTGAATAAAGAAGGTAAGTTGACAAAATGTGGAAAATCCTCTCTAACTAAGATTTGAAGGAAAGCAGCCAAAGTATAAGTAGAAACTCTTTTAGACAATGAGAGTTTACATCAACAAGAGGAAGGAGCACCAGGGTTTGGCATTTCCCACTCATCTAAGATGAGCTAAGGGACCGAGACGAAGCTCAGTGGAGTGGGATACACCCTTGACTGGGTGTTCTGAATTCATGCCTAAGATGTTCAGTGGGATCTTGGAACAGAGACGTTCAGTGGGATCTTGGAACAGAGAATAGAGCCTAAATTACCCATCAGGGCCTCTGCCTTCTCCACCACTGTGCCCAATGCCAGACAAAGTGGATCAATGCATTCAGCATTCTGAGAAAAGTTTTACTAACACATATTTTGCCAAACCGAGATGATGTTTGACTATAAAGGAAACAGGCAGACATTCTTATCAAAGGATATAGGGAACATAGTTCTCTTCTACCTTCTTGAAAACTATGCTGCAATGAAATCCAGCCAATGAAGAGAATCAAAATGAAGAACTTAAAACGAGAGCATACTTGCACTCCTGGAGTCTCTCTCCAGCCCTGAACTGTGGCCAGCACAGTGTGTCAGTCTGTACCGGCTGCTGGTATGGGTGACCTGGACACAGGCAAGACCATCATCATCACACACTGTGTGCACCAGAACTCCTCCTGGCATCTCCAAGCCAGTTCACCATTGTGTGAATTGTGCACTGAAGGAGCTCCACTGGGACTCAGAGGCCTTGGCGCACCTGCAGCTGTGGAACATTGCAATGAGGAAAGATTGGGGAAATGACAAGAACCTGTTGTCTGGAATTTATAGGTGCATTGATTGTCTTCAGTATCACCAGGCCAGCCCCATTTGAAGCACAGTCAAAGTGGAAAAATGATTTGGACTAAATGTTAACTCATGGCAGATCAGTTTCTGTGGTTCTGTTGGCCAAGAAATGTGACCATGGGAGGGTGAATGCAGAAACAGTAGCCTCAAGATAGGCCAGATCTACATGGAACATAGTTTTGTAGGATGAGTTGAAACATCAGCAAAGGAAAATGTGAACTTGATGAAGCCTCCAGGTGCCTGGATGCCAAATAGACAAATACAGAATCTAAGAAAACACAGTTAAGAGCCGTTGGCCCCGTTCCTATTTGGCATCATTGTAAGAAACCTGAGGTAGTGATAGTGGATGTATTTAGAGAGTGAAGCATAAGCTGACCTAAACAGCCTAGAAAATGTTTTACTATGAGAGTAAGAAGGAAGAACACAAGTGGATATATGAGGAGTCCTTGCAGGCTGGCCCATCAGTAAGTTTTTCATTTGTATGTCATTAGTCAAGAAAGTAGATCTGAAATTTTGGGGGGTCTTTAGTATAATCTTGGGGGAGTTGTAAAGTGGGTTAAAAGTCTGAATTATACATACATCAAGGTGGCAGGTCTGGCAGTCATATCGTTGAAGGGTATGGCTAATACATTAATAATGTATGTGTAGATTAGCATATGTGTGTATAACCAAGGGCAAGGGGTGGTCATGGTCAGAGACATAAGACAAGAGGTCGGCAGGGGGGAAGCTTGAGGGAGTGGTAGGGGAGGGCACTGGGGAGTGAGTGGGTCAAGGAGTTGACTAATAGGAAACAACTACCTCCAGGAGAAGGCAATAATCTCCATTAATTATTATTATTATTATTATTTTCAGGGACAATGTCTTGCTCTGTCGGCTGGGCTGGATTGCAGTGGTGTGATCATAGCTTACTGCAGCACTGAACTCCTGGGCTCAAAAGATTCTCTCACCTAAGCCTCCTGAGTAGCTAGGACTACAGACACATACCAACTCATCTGACTAATTTTTAAAATTTTTGTAGAGATAGGGTTTCACTATGTTGCTCAGGCCAGTCTCAACTTCTGGGATTAAGCAATCTTCCTATCTTGGCCTCCCAGAGGGCTCAAATAGGCAAAATTGAGCCATTAAATGGAGAAGCAGTAAGGATGATTATCCCTTTTCATAATGAGGTTCTATATAACAAGTCTTAATCCTTGAAGGGCCTATTCTAACTTAAATTGTGCCATATTAACTATTTTAAAGAGGGATTTATAGGGTTCCATTTTATCAAGCCATTTTTTAAGTCCCAAAATTTTAACTTTAATTTATTATTTGTTATATCAGAGTCTGTGTCCAATATGAGATACTTTAAAGCAATGGGTACAGAACTATGGGAAATTCAACCAAGGCAGTAAAGTGAGGGATATTCATTTTTTTTTTTTTTACTTAGTTACCTTTTTAAGATTAGAGGGGGTACAATATTTAAATTTAGTGAGAACCCCAAGTATAATATATATTTTTTTGAAAAGGAGTTTCGCTCTTGTTGCCTGGGCTGGAGTGCAATGGTGCTATCTCAGCTCACGACAACCTTTGCTTCCCAGGTTCAAGCGACTCTCCTGCCTCAGCCTCCCTAGTAGCTGGGATTACAGGCACCTGCCACCATGCCTGGCTAATTTTTGTATTTTTAGTAGAGACAGGGTTTCACCATGTTGGCCAGGCTGGTTTTGAACTCCTGACCTCAGGTGATCCACTCGCCGTGGCCTCCCAAAGTACTGGGCCCCAAGTATAATTTGAGCCCCAGTATTGATTGAGTCCATGAAGTATGTCAGTTTGTATATTTTAGCAAATACTAAAGTTAATTTTAGATCTTATGTTGTAGAGACAAAAAACCCAATCAGTGCCCTATTTATCTTTTTGTAATATAAATTCTTTGGTATATACATTCTGGATTTATAATTGGGCCAAATTATGGACCTTTGTTTTAATTTAGTTATATATATTATATCCATATCTATATGTACATATACGATCTATTCCTTATGTCTATATTAAAATATTATATTGATGGCCTGACCAAAGTGTCCGCCATGGAGTCGCAGAAAGAGGCGCGAACACTCCAGGAACCCGTCGCTCGGCCGGCTGGGGCCTCAAGGTCTCAGACGCCAAACGACTAGGAGCTGCGGGAGGGCGGCGCAGTGCTGGCCAAGGCTGCCCTGGGCACAGAGGCGGACGACGCTGGTGCGGACTGGCTATGGGAGCCGCAGGTGCAGCCGGCCGAGCGGAGGCCCGAGTGCAGCCGCTGCAGCTGGCCTCAGAAAGTGTGTTTGTGTCCATTTCTCCCAGCGCACCCTTTGCATATCTCTACCCACTTGTACATAATTCAGCATCCAGCAGAGGAAAACAAAATGTTGTAGACAGTTCCTCTACTAGCAGCATGCCTCCCTCAGGACAAGTGCAAAGTAAAGATTGGTCGTCGCTTCAGTGAAGAAAAAGATCCTGAACTTTCAACTGTTTGCCGGAAATTTGGTACATTAATATTATATCCAGGGGCTGAAGCTGCTAATTTGGAAGAATTTATGTTAGATTTTCCTGTTTATCCTTCACAATCATCATCATTGATGGTACACGGAGCCAGGCTAAGGACATTTTCTGTAAGAATTCCTTGTTCTGACACCCCAAACAGGTGCAGTTAAAAACTAGCATTTCGGCTCGCACGGTGGCTCACGCCTGTAATCCCAGCACTTTGGGAGGCCGAGGCGGGCGGATCACGAGGTCAGGAGATCGAGACCATCCTGGCTAACACGGTGAAACCCCGTCTCTATCAAAAATACAAAAAATTAGCCGGGCGTGGTGGCGGGCACCTGTAGTCCCAGCTATTCGGGAGGCTGAGGCAGGAGAATGGTGTGAACCTGGGAGGCGGAGCTTGCAGTGAGCCTAGATCGGGCCACTGCATTCCAGCCTGGGCGACAGGGCGAGACTCCGTCTCAAACAACCACCACCACCACCACCACCACCACCTAGCATTTCTAGTCAATATGTAATTCGGATGCAGCCAACTAATAGAGGTCTTTCTACACTGGAATGTGCAGCTGTTGCTCTTTCCCTCTTGGAGAAAAATAATTACATACAAGAGACTTTGTTTCGCCCTCTTGAAGCTTTATGCTCTTTCCAACGTTAGCATGGTGCCCAAATTCACCTCAGGAAGGAACACCTTCTGAAAAATGGATTATATCCAAAACCAGTGCCAAAGAACAAACACAAACTCAGGAAAATGTAACTGTTAAAGAATAGCGTTAAAATTTAGTACAGTTGTTCTTTTGGTGCTAGCTTACCTGTCTTCATCTAACAATACCAAGTTAAGTTTTCATATAGTTTAGGTCTGTAGGTTTCTGACTTGCTAAAGTAGAATGAGAATTGCATACTAATCTTGCCCAGAAGAAGGAAGTAAACCCAATATCCATAGAAACAAATAAACAAACGAAAATTCACTGACTCACTGAAAAGCAAGATTTCATACTGTACTTGTTTTTAAAAATGTGCCTCTAATAATACATGTTTTCAAACTCAAATTTAAAATGTGATTTGTTGTTGAGCTGGGTTAGAAGTTCTTGCTTGTAAAATAGAAGGAAATCGTTGTGGTAGATTGAAACAGTATTGTTTTCATTAATGTTTATAAATAAGTAGGTGTAGACCAATAGTATAAGATACCTACATCGATTTGCAGTCCTAACTTTATAGTTTGAAATAAGTAGCAAAAGAAAATTATGATAATCAAGTAATTCATTATTTTGTAAAATAGTATAAAGGGATAAGAAAACTTTATTGTTAAGGGCTAAATTTGAATTCATCTAATATGATTTAAGTATTCTATTAATTGTCCTGCTTTTTAAAGAAGTACATGTAATTTTGAAACAGCACACATTTTCATTTGCAATTGCTCTGGATAAATTTTTATTTTTCAGTGTTGATTGAACAGGCTTATTGACTATGGTAAACTTATTTTATTGAAGTTTTCAAATGGAAAATAGTAAGTGGAATATTATACAACTGTTATTTTCAGAACATATTTCTTTAGGGCTATTTAAAATAGCCTTTTTAATGGGCAAAAACTTTCAACTTGAGAGAACAAATTCCTCTCCTCTGTGGGAAAATATTTGCTGAGATTTTGTATAGAATAAGAGACATGTAGGTAACATATATTTATATTCAGCATAAGTCTACTGCAATCATGAACACCTCTTGGCAAGAAGAGGGGATTTTGTTTTCAGTCTTTGTTTATGACTTCTAGAGTTTCCTGCATCATACGTGTTAAGTTGTAAGGAAAAACTAAACATGCAATTTAAAGGTAAACTTGATAACTATTTATGGAACATAAGCATACACTGATGGTTATTTCTCACAGTTTTCATGCTCATTTGTTTATTATTTACTTGGATTAGACTCATTAAAAACCAAAATGGTGGTCACAATTAGAATGCTAATATTTGGGGAAACTATGCAGAAAATATTTTAAAATATTAAAAGTTAGAGTGCTATCTTCTGTTGTTGATTTATTTTTGGATTTAAAAACAAATTAGGGCTGGGCCCAATAGCTCACACCTGTAATCCCAGCACTTTGGGAGGCTGAGATGTGAGAATTGCTTGAGTCCAAGAGTTTGAGACCAGCCTGGGCAACATGGTGAGACCTCATCGCCACACAATTTTTTTTTTTTAAAATAATTATCCAGACGTGGTGGTGTGCACCTGTGGTCCCAGTTGCTTGGGAGGCTGAGGCAGAAGGATTGCTTGGGCCCAAGAGGTCGAGGCTGCAAGAAGCTGTGTTCATTCCACTGCACTCCAGCCTGGGTTACAGAGTGAGACCTGTCTCCAAAAATAAATAAATAAATAAGCTCATTTACAATGTAAAACACCTAATATCAGATGATTATTTGGTGTACTAGAAAAGAAATAGCATATAATAATATATAATAGTTTCTTAACAAGTGGGGCTAAAATCATTTTATAGTAATTTTTCACATTGATGTTAAACTTCATGAGTTTCCTTTAGTCACTAGTATTTTTTAAAAAGAAAACTCCCCCATCCCTAATATACCATTTTGTATCTCAAAATTTTACTTTGTTGATTTTTAAAGAGTAATTTCTACTTTTATCTTTTAAATAAAACATTTTTGAGTATTTTTGAAGACTTAAAAAGCTTAACATTTAGTATTTTTGGAAATGTATAACATTTTCTTGAAGTATGTAGTTTTCCAAATTATTTTAATGACCTGTTAACTCACTTTACTTGTTTTTTACCTATATTTTCCTGACCTCTTTACAAGGCAAGTCCATTTAATCATCTGTGGTACAAAGTGCTTCTCTAGTCACCTGTTCTCATTAAACAGTTTTAAGTAAGTTTTAAAGCCATTATTTTAATTACTAAAAGTTCTCAAAGTGTGTAGTATTATGTGAGTATTTTAACTGAAAATTTAATCAGGGTTTTAAAAAGTACTTTTTTATTGTATTAGTTGGCTTTTAAATTCAGATTCTTTATATTTGCTTGATTTTCCTGGAAGTTCCAGGCTTTATGAATTTGTAGCTGATAGTAGGTTTTGCTTGTGTACCCCAGCTGCACTTTGATGTGGGGTAGATGGTTTTGTGAGTTATTTGAACCATGTAACTCAGAGAATAGTATTTCCTTATACATAAAGTGACTTCAGTTTTAATCAGCCCATTATAGTATGTTGAAATCACTGTGTGTAATGAGAGATATTGAGAGTTTCTAGCATAAAGGGTTGAGAACTATATTATACAAAGTAAGTCACAGTGCATGGCAACTTTCTACAGGTTGGATTACAAGACTTCTTATGTGGAGTAGGATAATTATATTGGGAAAAATTATTTTCGCTAACTTTAAGACTCCAGAGACACTTTTCTCAGCCATGACCAGTAATGTTTTAAAAAGATTTTGGAAGGAATAAACTCCTCACTATACCACCAGTTCGTGATTTTAAGGGAGGAGACCACCCTTCATATTGTCTTATGCCCAATTTCTGCCTCCAGAGAAAGAAGAAGTAAAAACTAAAAGGCAGAAATGAAATCCACAAGCAGACAGCCCAGCGCCACACCCTGGGCCTGGCAGTTAAAGATCGACCCCTGACCTTTAACATAACATCAGTTATGTTATCTATAGATTACAGACATTGTATAGAAAAGTACTGTGAAAATCCCTGTCCTGTTCTGTTCTGTTCTAATTACCGGTGTATGCAGCTCCCAGTCACGTACCCCCTGCTTGATCATGACCCTCTCATGAGGAGCCCCTTAGAGCTGTGAGCCCTTAAAGGGACAGGAGTTGCTCACTCGGGGAGCTCAGTTGTTGGAGATGTGAGCCTTGCTGAAGCTCCCGGCTGAATAAAGCCCTTTCTTCTTTAACTTAGTGTCCGAGGGGTTTTGTCTGCGGCTTGTCCTGCTACAATTTATTTATTTTAAAGAGACAGAGTCTCCTTCTGTCACCCAGTTTGGAGTGCAGTGGTATAATCATGGCTCACTGCGGCCGCGAACTTCTGGGCTTGAGTGTTCCTCCCGCCTCAGTCTCCCAAGTAACTAGAACCTCAGCCCCATGCCACCACACTCAGCTAATTTAAAATTTTTGTGGAGCTGGGGGTCTGACTATGTTGTTTAGATGGGTTCTGAACTCCTGACCTCAAGAGATCCTTCTGCCTTGGCCTCTCAGTTAGTAAATTATATAGAACACTTCTGTATAATTTATTCAGCTTATTCATCACATATTTCCAACTGTTGCCCAAATAGGTTTAAAAATGTGATCATGTTATTAGAAAATCCTCTCCACTGAATTTCAGGGATGCTGAATTTTAGGGAGCTAAATCATTGACCCTTGTATGTAATTGCTGTTGGTACAGAAGTAAATTTTATTGATGCTACAAGTAAAAAATTAGATCTGACTTAGTAAACTCAGAAGTTTTACATAACTATATTTTACTATGTAGATGTATTTCTTTAACATAGCTACAGATGGGCATTTTTATGAATAAATAATATTGCATTATAGATGGAAAAATTGTATCTACATATGATTTAGTTGGTTATTATTTTCTCCCTGTGCTACAATTTTGATGTTTGTCTCCTCCAAACCTCATGTTGAAATTTAATCCTCAATATCGGTGGTGGGGCCTAATGGGAGGTGTTTGGATCAAGGAGGAGGATCCTTCATGAACAGATTAATGGCTTTCCTTGGGTGGGAGTGAGTTCTGACTTTACCAGTTCCCGTGAGAGCTGGTTGTGAAAAAGAGCCTGGCACCACCCCCACTTTGCACGCATTGGCTCCTCTTTGTCTCTCTTCTGGAAGCAGCCTGAGGCTGCAACCAGATGTAGGTGCTCAATCTTGAACTTTTCTAGACAACAGAATAGTGTGCCAAATAAACCTTTTTTTCTGTGTAAATTATTTAGCCTCAGGTATTGGTATACAGCAACACAAAATGGACTAACACACTAGAATTCAGGGTTTCTTTTTCCTCTTCCTCCCCCTGCCTCATTACAAGAAAAACCTGGGACTGTAATGCCCCTCGAAACTGGGCCTCCAAACTGGGAAGGAGCTGAGAAACGAAAGAATGGCACAGACAAGTAAAGCCTGGTGAGTAGATGAGTTTACTAGGACTTACATACAGGGGGCTCCTGTGTGGCAGCAGGACAGCTCCAGAGATCTGTCCAGCTACCCGTCTTTAAGATGCTTTTAGTTAATTTTCTGGCTTGTTGACTACTGCATGTAATGAGACTGTTTTCCTTAATATGTTCCCAGATACATTCCAGGATATTTGGGTTCTCAGGGATACCTGCTCCTTGGCTGGGCACCATGGTCTTGGCTTACTGCTTGGCCTTCGGGGTTCAAGCAGTGGATATACACTGGAGGAGGATGGATCACACTACCCCTCCATGCCATTTTAGGCTGTTTTGGTTTTTGTCTCTGGATGACGAGAAGAAAGGACTGTAGAAGAAAGGGGCCCAGTTTCTCTAGGCAGTGCCTTTCCGTGGACAATGCCCTCCAGTCCCCTTTCTCCCTTTTTTTTTTCTTTATTAAACAAAATCTTTTAGAATGGCTGGTATCTCTAGGGTGAAATTTTCCTCTTCTCTCACACCCTTTTTGTCTCCTCTTTCCCAACCATTTTTTTTTCCTTTTTCTCATTTGAATATTTATCCGATACCTCAGGTATCAGATCCAAGAAGCTGACGAAATCCCAATTAGGATAAACCCAACAAAATTTGTGCCAAGACACATTGTAATTGAATTTCTAAAACTAAATTTAAATGCCAAAAATCTTTAATGCTACCAGTGAAAAATAACACCTTCTTAATAGGGAACAACAATTCGAATAACAGTGGAACCATGGAGACCAAAAGGAAGTGGTACAATATTTTTCAAATGCTGAAAGATAAGGACTCTCAACCTGGAATCCTATGCACAGGGAATATGTTCTTCAGAAATGAAAGGGAAATCAAGACATTCTCATATGAAGGAAAAATAAGAGAATTCATCACCAGAGGACCTACCCTAATAGAACAGCCAAAAGAAGTTAGCTAAAGAGAAAAAAAAGGCAAAAAGAAGGAGTCATGGAACATCAGGAAGGAAAAAGAACTCAGTAACTACAAAAAAAAGTACGCTTTCCTTCTCTGCTTAAGTCTTTTAAATTATGTTTGACAGTTGAAACAAAAATTACAATACTATCTGATGTGATTCTACATGTTTATAGAGGAAATAGTTAACACAATATTATAAACAAGTTAAAATGATTAAAGAGACATAACTGGAGGTAAGATTTCTATATCCTACTAGGACTGGTAAAATGATGACACCAGTACACTGTGAAAAATTATATATATATAATGCAATATCTAGAGCAACTGCTATAAAAACTATACAAACAGATACACTAAAAACATAATAGAGACATCATAATGGAATTCTAAATAATATTCACATAACCCACAGGAAGACAGGAAAAAGTAAAGAAAAACAGAAAGAAGAAATATAAATCAAAAAATAAAAGGGGATACTTAAGCCCAAACATATAAATAATTACAGAAAGTGTAAATGGTCTAAATACACTAATTAAAAAACATATTGGTAGAGTATATTTAAAAACATGACCCAACTAGATGCAGTCTAAAGAAACTCACTTCAAATGTATGGAAATTGAAAGTAAATGGAAAAAGAATTATGCAAGCAAAGGAAAGCAGGAGTGGCTATACTAATATCAGATAAAGTTATATCTGATATTACTTTAGGTAAGATTTTACTTTTAGTAAAATTGCCAGAGACAGAGAGGGACATTATATAATGATGAACATCAGTCCATCAAGAAGATATAGTGATTATATGTGTATGTGTTTCAAATAACAGAGCTGCAAAATATGTGACACAAAGAGTGTTAGAACTGAAATGAGAAACAGACTCTACGATTATAGTTGGGGACTTTAACACCCTTCTATCAATACCTGCTAGAAAAAGTAGACAAAAAATATGCAAAGGGAGCCTGGGCAACATAGCAAGACCCCATCTCTACAACAACAACAAAATTAGCTGGGGAAGATGGTGTGCACCTGCAGTCCAGGCTACTTGGAAGGCTGAAGCAGGAGGATCACTTGAGCCCAAGAGGACGAGGTTGCAGTGAGCTCTGATTATGCCACTGCTCTCCAGCCTGTGTGAGAACCTGTCTCTAAAAAAAAAAAAAGAAAAATATATAAGGATATAGAAGAACGTAACACCACCAGTCAACAGAAGTCAACACGATCTAATCGACATATACAGAACACTCTACCTAACAGCAACAGAATATACATTCTTTTCAAATGCCATGGAACGTATACCAAGATAGACCATAACCTGAGCCATAAAAGAAACTAAACAAATTGTAAAGATGAAAATTTTAAAGATTAAAATTAAACTCAAAGGGTGTTCTATGGCCTAAATGGAATCAAACTACAAATCAATAACAGAAAGATAAAAGTAAACTCTCCAAACACTTAGAAACTAAAAACACACTTCTAAGTAATCCATAGATCAAAGAGGAAGTCTCATGGGAAAATTTAAAAATGCACTTAAGTGAGTGAAAATGGAAATACAGTATATCAAAATTTGTGAGACATAGGTAGTGACAGTAAGGAGATTCAGTGATGAGAGTGAAATTTAAGCACCAAATGCACAGATTAGTGTGGTAGGCTGAATTATAGGCCCCCTAATGATGTAAATCTCCTAATCTCTAGTACCTGTGAATGTGTTGCCTTAACACAGTAAAAGGGACTTTGTAGATGTGACTAAATTCACACTTTTGTGATAAGATTATCTTGGATTATCTAGGTGGATCCAGTATTATCACAAGGGTCCTTATAAGAGGGAGTTAAGAGAATCAGCCACAGAAAGAGGAAATATATAAGGATGGAAGCACAGGACAGAGCCAAGAGAAAGTGCTATGCACTTCTGGCTTTGAAGATACAGGAAGGGGCTACAAATCAAGGCATGCAGTCAGCCTCTAGAAGCTGGAGAAAGCAAGGAAATGGATTTTCCCCTACAGCTCCAGAAGGAATACAAGCCAGCCGATACCTTGATTTCAGCTCAGTGAAACTGATTTTGGACTTCTGATTTCCAGAACTGTACGATAAATTCATGTTGTTTTAAGCTGCTAAATTTGTGGTAATTCGTTGCAGCAGCAATAGGAAACTAATACAATTAGAAAGCAAGAGGCCGGGTGCGGTGGCTCACACCTGTAATCCCAGCATTTTGGGAGGCTGAGGCAGGCAGATCACTTGAGGTCAGGAGTTTGAGACCAGCCTGACCAACATGGTGAAATCCTGTCTCTACTAAAAATACAAAAAGATTAGCCAGGTATGGTGGCACGTGCCTGTAGTCCCAGCTAGTCAGGAGGCTGAGGCAGGAGAATGGCTTGAACCCGGGAGGCAGAGGTTGCAGTGAGTTGAGATCACACCACTGCACTCCAGCCTGGATAACAGAGCGAGACTTTGTCAAAACAAAAAAGAAAAGAAAAGAAAAGAAAAGAAAAGAATAGTTGCTATGCTGCCCCTTTAAGATCATAGAAAAAGTAGAGCAGAATAAACCCAAAGCAAGCAGAAAAGAAGGAAATAAACAGCAAAAATCAATAAAACTGGAAACAGAAAAATAGGAAAATCAATAGAACAAACAGCCAGTTATTTGAAAAAAGACCCATAAGACTGGCAAATATCTTGGGAGATTTACAATGAAGGAAAATAGCATATAAACTACCAATATCAGGAATGAAGTGGGGAATATCAATACAGACTGTTAGTCTAAACAGCACCATTTTGTAAGTCCCCCTCCATTTCGCAGACCTTGGTGAAAGTGAAATATTCCATGGGGGTTGGAGCCATGAGACACAGCCTGCCTCATATTCTGCTGGGAGCAAATGCAAGGAACACCATATTCTGCCGGTACAAGGGCCAGAACCACCTCATCCTGGGAACACATTATCGATGTTCTCCATGGCAGCAAGCCGTACTGCCCAGACCCCTTCCACCCATACCTCTAAGTAACCCAACCTGTAAGCAACAGTGGCCACTGGCATTATGCTGGTTCCCCACTTCTGTAGGTCTTATGCTGGACACAAAGCCTGCATTTGCTGTAGAGCCACCACTTTCTCTGTGTCTTTCTTTAACCCTTGCCTTCCCTTCAAAACCTAACACAGACCATGTAGACATCCAAAGGATAATGAGGGAATACACAAACAACTCTGCATTCATAAGTGAGACAACATGAAATGAACTACTTCCTCAAATTGAATTTGTCTTTTACAAGCTCCCAAAAAAGAAGTATCTGTGCCTGAGTGATTTCACTAGAGAAGTCTGCCAGACATTTAAAATAAGTTAACATCAATTATACATATTCTTTTCCAGAAGACAGAAGAGAGGCCACTTCTCAATTCATTTTGTGAATTCATTTATTGTATTACCTAATATCAAAATCAGACAAAGACAGTACAAGAAAAGAAAACCACAGGCCAATAGCCCTTATAAATATGAATGTAACAACACTTTTTCGTTGTTATTTTTTTGAGGCAGGGTCTCACTCTGTCACCCAGGATGGAATGCAGTGACATGATCACGGCTCACTGTAGCCTCAATCTCCCAGACTCAAGCCATCCTCCCACCTCAGCCTCCCAAGTAGCATGGGTCACCATCTCTGGATGTTTCTTTTCTTTTTTTTTTTTTTGGTAGAGACAAAATCTCACTATGTTGCCCAGGCTGGTCTCAAACTCCTGGGCTCAAGTGAGCTTCCCACCATAGCCTCCCAAAGTGCTGGGAATTCAGACATGAGACGCCATGCCTGGCCAAAAACTCTTGATAAAATACTAGCAAATACTATCAGCAATACATAAAATGACTTATATACCAGGATTTATTTCAGGAATGCAAGGTTGGCTCTATTATTTGAAAATTGATCAATGTAATCCACCATATATTACCAGGCTAAAGAAGAAAAATCTACATGACCTTGCATTTGGTGATTACTGTTCAGATGCAACACCAAAAGCATAATTCATGAAAAAAAAAAAGCCATGGGGTTTCATTAAAATTAAAAATTTCTGCCCTGAGAAAGACACTATTAAGATAATGAAAAGATAAACCACAGATTGGGACAAAGTATTTGGTAAACACACATCTAATAAAGACTTGTATCCCAAATACACAAAGAGCTCTAAAAACTCAATAACAAGAAAACAATCCAACTGAAATGGGCAAAAGATCTGAATAGACACCTCATCAAAGTGATTTATGGATGGCAATTAAGCATAGGAATAAATGGCCAACATTATGTGTCGGTAATTTTTAAAATTTATTTATTTATTTATTTTTGAGATGGAGTCCCACTGTTGTCAGCCCAGACTGGAGTGTAATAGCGTGGTCTCAGCTCACTGCAACCTCTGCCTCCTGGGTTCCAGCAATTCTCCTGCCTCAGTCTCCAGAGTAGCTGAGATTACAGGCACCTACCACCACGCCCGGCTAATTTTTGTATGTTTTAGTAGAGACGGGGTTTCACCATGTTGGCCAGGCTTGTCTGGAACTTCTGACCTCAGGTGATCCACCTGCCTCAGCCTCCCAAAGTGTTGGGATTACAGGCATGAGCCAACACACCCGGCTGGTAATTTTACATTAAAACAGTGAGTTACTACTATACAACTCTATGGCTAAAATCCAAAAAAATAAATAAACAAAACCTCACAAAAAACCTGGCAATACCAAATGCTGGTGAGGATGTAGAGTAACAGAAATTCTCACTCATTGCTGCTTGGTGGCTTCTTACAAAAATAAACACAGTCTTACCATATGATTTAGCAATCACACTCCTAGGTACTTACATAAAAGAGTTGAAAATATATATCCACATGCAAACCTGCATGTGGATGTTTATAGCTGCCTTATTCATAATTGCCAAAAACTAGAAGCACTCAAGATGTCCCTCAATAGGTGAATGAACAAACAAACTGTGCAATATCCAATGGAATATTATTTCTGAGATGACCGGATAGCAGCTGCCACCTCTCAGCCTGGACCCTGTCAGGACCCTGCCAGGACTCTGCCAGGTGCGGATTTTCAGGCCCAACACTGCTGGGCCTAGAGGAAGCCCCATGTGCCACCTGGATGCAGCGCCTCTGGGTGGCACCGGGTATGGTGGGCGCGAAATATTGTGGCCGCTGGAAGGTTGCAGAGGCCATTTATAGGGTGTGAAGCGTCCAAGAAGGCAGGTCTACGGACACAGGCTCGGCAGCCTGTTTAGGTCATGGAGCCACACAGATCAGGGTCCTGGGGTGACCACCTTGTCCCAGTTGGGCTAGACCTACTTAGTCCTGATGACACTGGACAAAGGCCTTAACCGCAGGAAGGTGAGTGGAGTCCTCCAAGCATGATGGGTGGAACGGTTGGCACCCATTGGTGAGGGCTGGTCTTGGTTCTACCTACCAGATGTTGAAGCTGGAAGAATGGTAGAATAACATGGTAGAATAACATGCCACATTTGACCCACTGAAAGGCCCATCACACTTTGGGAAGATTTACTGGCCATTTATAGAAGTCCTGTGTATTTAGATGAAAAAGCTGTTCTCAACTTTCCTCCCAACCTTTTATAAGAAAACATTTGCTAAATCTGGCCCTCCTAGATGTAAAGAGGTTCCCAAGGTATGACAGAGTTAGAAATCACACATCTTGCATATTCCCATTTGTTTAAAAAGAAATCATAGAAAATAAATGTCTTTTGTAGATGACTTTTTGAAATGGAGTTGTCAGACCACCTCTGGAAGCGACACCAAGAGTGACAAGCCCACATTTATTCAGGGGCTTAGAGGACATGGAGTGGAAGACCTGAGAAGGAAGAGAAGGTTCTATGCCTGACTGGTTATATTTAGAAGACATTTTCATATTCTAACCATTGTTATGTGTGTGTGTGTTTTATTCACCACTA
This sequence comes from Macaca thibetana thibetana, assembly GCF_024542745.1. Classification (NCBI taxonomy): domain Eukaryota; kingdom Metazoa; phylum Chordata; class Mammalia; order Primates; family Cercopithecidae; genus Macaca; species Macaca thibetana. The sequence goes on along the minus strand of NC_065593.1, from coordinate 30,053,308 downwards.
CTGTATACATAGCTGACAATGCTAAGAACTTTTTTGAAATATTAATATCTAGTCTTTCTAGATGTTCTGAAGTGCCTGACATTTGTTAAGATTAGAGGTAGTAAAATAACACATTTTGGTAAATGTGTCTGGTGTTAAAATTCATGTGAAATGTTGTTTTTGAGAGGAATGGCCAAACCACATCTTGTGTAATACACATTGTGTTTGTGTACTACTTTGGTGGGGAGGGAGAAGGAGAAGTGTATGAGCTCTATGCCAGGGTGCTTACAGTGAGGCAAGATTAATCATTGTCTCTTATGTCTGTGCATTTTGTTTTATTTATCTGTGTATGTAAAAGACAAATGACTCCTAATTTACAACATATAGTCTTTCTTGAGAGTTGAAGAGGTTGCCAGGGTATGAAAAACATAGAGTTAGTAAACTAACATATTTAGTTTACATTTACATTTTATGATTTACATTTTGTAATTTACATTTGCATTTTGTTTTAAAATTCCTAAGAAAGATTGTCTTCTGAAAAGTTCAGCATTATTGCTCACTGGGTTGATGGAGATGGGAAGGGTTTTAAGTCCAAATGTTCATGTTTGGAAGATTCTATCAAATTATAAAGGGAACTGCCCTTTATAAAACCCTACAAGCCACTCTCCTTTATAAAACCTCTACAGCCACCCCCCATTGGGGCTATCAAGCCAGTAGCAGCTTGGCAGCTCTCTGGGACAGAGCTCCAAGTGGGAGGGGTAGGTTGCTGTCTTGCAGCCCTCGCCCTTGCTGTCTCCAGGATCTGGAGACTCCTTGGTGGTCAGGGGCCGGTCTAGACCCCCAGCACAGAGCACCCACCTCATGGAAAAGTGGCCGTATTGTTTTCCATGCAGGTCCTGGTCCTCACTTCTCCTCAATGGGCAGGGCCACCTGACCTGGGACTCCAGCACAACCACCCTGCCCCTGCCTGGTCACTTCAATCAGAGGCATCTCTACATTCTTTTGAGGAGGAAATCCCGGAGTCAACCTGCAATTCCTCTACCACTGCAGTTGCAGTGTTACCGACCTAGCAAGACCTCAGGCTGGAGAAAGAAAAAAAACACCTAGTCACTATGCTGGCAAGACCCAATGGTACTCTGTCTCCAAGACAACCATTTCTCAAGCATCCATTGGCTAAAAAAAAAAAAAAAAAAAAAAAAAAAAGGGATGGAGGAAAATCTACCAAGCAAATAGAAATCAGAAAAAAGTGGGAGTTGCAGCCCTAAGATCAGACAAAACAGACTTCAAGCCAAAAAAGATAAAAAAGACAAAGAAGGGCATTACATAATGGTAAATGGTTCAATTTAACCAGAAGACCTAACCATCCTAATATATATGCAACCAACATAGAAGCATCCAGATTCATAAAGCAAGTTCTTAGAGACATGCAAAGAGACTTAGACTCCCACACAATAATATTGGGAGACGTCAACATTCCACTGACAGTATTAGAAGATCCTCAAGGCAGAAAATGAACAAAAATATTCAGGACCTGAACTCAATATTGGACCAAATGGATCTGATAGACCTCCACAGAACTCTCTACCCCCAAAAACAGAATATACACTTTTCTCATTGCTACATGGCACATACTCTAAAACTGACCACACAATCAGACATAAAACAATCCTCAACAAATGCAAAAGAACCCAAATCATACCAAACACAATCTTAGACCACAGTGCAATACACACAGAAATCAAGACTTAAAAAAATTACTCAAAACTATGCCATTACATGGAAATTAAATGACCTGCTCCTGAATGACTTTTGTTAAATAAGAAATCAAAGCAGAAATCCATCAGTTATTTGAAACTAATGAGAACAAAGATACAACATACCAGAATCTCTGGGACACAGTTAAGGCAGTGTTAAGAGGGAAACTTATGGCCGGGTGCGGTGGCTCATGCCTGTAATCCCAGCACTTTGGGAGGCCGAGGTGGGCGGATCACAAGGTCAGGAGATCGAGACCATCCTGGCTAACACGGTGAAATCCCCTCTCTACTAAAAACAGTGAAACCCCATCTCTACTAAAAATACAAAAAAAATTAGCCAGGTGTGGTTGCGTGTGCCTGTAGTTCCAGCTGCTGGGGAGGCTGAGGCAGGAGAATGGCATGAGGCGGAGCTTGCAGTGAGCCGAGATTGTGCCACTGCACTCCAGCCTGGGTGACAGAGCAAAGCAAGACTCCATCTCAAAAAAAAAAAAAAAAAAAAAAAAAAAAAAAAAAAAAAAAAGAGGGAAATTTATAGCACTAAAATCCCACATCCAAAAGTTTGAAAGATGGCAAATTAACAACTTACTGTGAGAACTAAAAGAACTAGAGAAGCAAGAGCAAACCAACCCTAAAGCTAGCAGAAGATAAGAAATAACCAAAATCAGAGCTGAACTGAAGGAGATGCAAGACATGAAAAACCATTCGAAAGATCAATGAATCCAGGGGTTGTTTTTTTAAAAAAATTAAAAGATAGGCTGCTAGCTAGACTAATAAAGAAAAGAAGTCAGGCACGGTGGCTCATGCCTAATCCCAGCACTTTGGGAGGCTGAGGCAGGCGGATTACCTGAGGTCGGGAGTTCGAAACCAGCCTGACCAACATGGAGAAACCCCGTCTGTACTAAAAATACAAAAATTAACCGCGTGTGGTGGCGCTTACCTGTAATCCCAGCTACTTGGGAAGCTGAGGTGAGAGCATCACTTGAACTGGGGAGGCGGAGGTTGTGGTGAGCTGAGATCACACCATTGCACTCAAGCCTGGGCAACAAGAGTGAAACTCCATCTCAAAAAAGCAAACAAACAAACAAACAAACAAAAAAACCCGAGAAGAAAAGATAGAAGACCCAAACAAACACAATCAGAAATTACAAAGGGGATGTTACCCCTGATCCCACGGAAATGTAAATAACCATCAGAGACTAACCTATATGCACAAAAACTAGCAAACCTAGAAGAGATGGATAAATCCTGGACACATACACCCTTCAAGACTGAACCAGGAAGAAGTTGATTCCCTGAACTGACAAATAATGAGCACTGAAACTGAATCAGTAATAAATAGTCTGCCAACCAAAAAAAGCCCAGGATCAAATTCACAACCAAATAATACCAGATGTACAAAGAAGAGCTGGTACCATTCCTAATTAAATTATTCCAAAAAAATTGAGCAGGAGGGACTTCTCACCAACTCATTCTATGAGGCCAGCATCATCCTGATACCAAAACCTGGCAGAGACACAATGACAAAAATGGAAGCTTCAGGCCAATATGCTTGCGAACACTAGTGTGAAAATACTTTACAAAATACTTGCAAACCAAATCCAGCAGCACATCAAAAAGCTAACCCACCATGATCAAGTAGACTTTATATCTGGGATGTTAGGTTTGGTTAACCTATGGAAATCAATATATGCGATTCATCACATAAATAGAACTAAAGACAAAAATTACATTATTGTTTTAATAGAAGCAGAAAAGGCTTTTCATAAAATTCAACATCCTTCATGTTAAAAACTCTCAATAAACTAGGTATTGAAGGAATATACCTCAACACAATAAGAGCCATCTATGACAAACCCACAACCAATATTATAATATTGATATTGATATGAATGGGCAAAAGCTGGAAGCATTCTCCTTGAAAACTAGCACAAGACAAGAAAGCCCTCTCTCACCACTCTTCTTCAAGATGGTATAGGAAGTTCTGGCCAGAGCAATCAGGCAAAGGAAAGAAATAAAGGCATCCCAATCGCAAGAGAGGAAGTTAAACTATCCCTGCTTGCAGATGACATAATTCTATACCTAGAAAACCCCATAGTCTTGGCCTAAAAGCTCTCTCAGCTGATAAACAACTTCAGCAAGTTTCAGGATACAAAATCAATGCACAAAAATCACTAGCATTTCAATACATCAACAACTGCCAAGATGAGAGGCAAACAGGAATGAAATCTCATTCACAATTGTCACAAAAAAATAAAATACCTAGGAATACACCTAACCAGGGAGGTGAAAGAGCTCTACAATGAGAATTCCAAAAAAACTGCTTGAAGAAATCAGAGATAACACAAATGGAAAAACATCCCATGCTCATGAATTGAAAGAATCAGTATGATTAAAATGGCCATACTGCCCAAAGCAATTTACAGATTCAATGCAATTCCTGTCAAACTACCAATGACATTTTTCACAAAACTAGAAAAAAACAAAAAGAGGGAATCCTCCCTAACTCATTTATGAGGCCAACATCATCCTGATACCAAAGCCTGGCAGAGATACAATAAAAAAAGAGAATTTTAGACCAATATCCCTGATGAACATCGATGCAAAAATCCTCCATAAAATACTGGCAAACCAAATCCAGCAGCACATCAAAAAGCTTATCCACCATGATCAAGTGGGCTTCATTCCTGGGATGCAAGGCTGGTTCAACATATGTAAATCAGTAAATGTAATCCAGCATATAAACAGATCCAAAGACAAAAACCACATGATTATCTCAATAGATGCAAAAAAGGCCTTCATGCTAAAATGTTTCAATAAGGTATTGATGGGACATATCTCAAAATAATAAGAGCTATTTATGACAAACCCACAGCCAATATCATACTGAATGGGCAAAAACTGGAAGCATTCCCTTTGAAAACTGGCACCAGACAGGGATGCCCTCTCTCACCACTCCTATTCAACATAGTGTTGGAAGTTCTGGCCAGGACAATCAGGCAGGAGAAAGAAACAAAGGGTATTCAATGAGGAAAAGAGGAAGTCAAATTGTCCCTCTTTGCAGATGGCATGATAGTATATTTAGAAAACCCCATCGTCTCAGCCCCAAATCCATTAAGCTGATAAGCAACTTCAGCAAAGTCTCAGGATACAAAATCAATGTGCTAAAATCACAAACATTCTGATACAGCAATAACACACAGAGAGCCAAATCATGAGTGAACTCCCATTCACAATTGCTTCGAAAAGAATAAAATACCTAGGAATCCAATTTACAAGGGATGTGAAGGACCTCTTCAAGGAGAACTACAAACCAGTGCTCAATGCAATAAAAGAGGACACAAACAAATGGAAGAACATTCCATGCTCATGGATAAGAAGAATCAATATTGTGAAAATGGCCATACTACCCAAGGTAATTTATAGATTCAGTGCCATCCCCATCAAGCTACCAATGACTTTCTTCACAGAATTGGAAAAAACTACTTTAAAGTTCATATGGAACCCAAAAAGAGCCCACATTGCCAAGACAATCCTAAGCCAAAAGAACAAAGTGGGAGGCATCACGCTACCTGACTTCAGACTATACTACAAGGCTACAGTAACCAAAAGAGCATGGTACTGGTACCAAAACAGAGATGTAGACCAATAGAACAGAACAGAGCCCTCAGAAATACTACCACACATCTACAATCATCTGATCTTTGACAAATCTGACAAAAACAAGAAATGGGGAAAGGATTCCCTATTTAATAAGTGGTGTTTGGAAAACTGGCTAGCCCTATGTAGTAAGCTGAAACTGGATCACTTCCTTTCACCTTATAGAAAAATTAATTCATGATGGATTAGACTTAAATGTTAGACCTAAAACCATAGAAATCCTAGAAGAAAACCTAGGCAATACCATTCAGGATATAGGCATGGGCAAAGACTTCATGTCTAAAACACTAAAAGCAATAGCAACAAAAACCAAAAATGAGAAATTGGATCTAGTTAAACTAAAGAACTTCTGCACAGCAAAATATACTACCATCAGAGTGAACAGGCAACCTACAGAATGGGAGAAAATTTTTGCAATCTACTCATCTGACAAACGGCTAATATCCAGAATCTACGAAGAACTCAAACAAATTTACAAGAAAAAAAAAAAAAGAACCCCATCATCAAGTGGGCAAAGGATATAAACAGACACTTCTCAAAAGAAGACATTAATGCAGCCAACAGACACATGAAAAAATGCTCATCATCACTGGTCATCAGAGAAATGCAAATCAAAACCACAATGAGATACCATCTCATGCCAGTTAGAATGGCGATCATTAAAAAGTCAGGAAACAACAGGTGCTGGAGAGGATGTAGAGAAACAGGAACACTTTTACACTGTTGGTGGGGCTGTAAACTAGTTCAACCATTGTGGAAGACAGTGTGGCGATTCCTCGAAGATCTAGAACTAGAAATACCATTTGACCCAGCCATCCCATTACTGGGTATATACCCAAAGGATTATAAATCATGCTGCTATAAAGACACATGCACATGTATGTTTACTGTAGTACTATTCCCAATAGCAAAGACTTGAAACCAACCCAAATGTCCATCAATGATAGATTGGATTAAGAAAATGTGGCACATATACAACGTGGAATACTATGCAGCCATAAAAAAGGATGATTTCATGTCCTTTGTAGGTACATGGATGAAGATGGAAACCATCATTCTCAGCAAAGTATCACAAGAACAGAAAACCAAACACTACATGTTCTCACTCATAGGTGGGAATTGAACAGTGAGAACACTTGGACACAGGAAGGGGCACATAACACATTGGGTCCTGTCGTGGAGTAGGGGGAGAGGGGAGGGATAGCATTAGGAGACATACCTAATGTAAATGACAAGTTAATGGGTGCAGCACACCAACATGCCACATGTATACATATGTAACAAACCTGCACATTGTGCACATGTACCCTAGAACTTAAAGTATATACATTAAAAAAAAAAAAAAATCCAAGCCAAGTCAAAATCAAAACCAAAGTATCAAGCAATCCAAGTCAAGTCAAAAACAAAAACTAAAGTGCTGGTACAGGCATGCTGTGGGTGAACAGGTCACGCTTCCACTCAAATGGAGTGGTTAAGTCTTACCAAGTTTCAGATGTCCGGACTCCAAGTTCCAGTTCCTTCCTGGTGTTCAGCCACTGTGTTGATCCTTCTTGGGGGCCTGCCATGCACTGCTCTGGCGAGGCGTTCCACCAGGGCAATTGCCTATCCCGGAGCGCTCTCAGGACCCGGGTCACTCAAGCTGGCCGGAGTCCCCCGCAGTGATGCTCCACAGGACAGTCCTAAGCTGCCTAAGGGGCTGCCTTGACTGTCCGTTAATCACCTCACTTCCTGGTCAGGGAACCAAGAAGTGTATCAGGACAAGCCGCAGACAAAACCCCTCAGACACTGAGTTAAAGATGGTAGGGCTTTATTCAGCCGGGAGCTTCGGCAAGACTCATGTCTCCAAAAACCGAGCTCCCTGAGTGAGCAATTCCTGTCTCTTTTAAGGGCTCACAACTCTAAGGGAGTCTGCGTGAGAGGGTCGTGATTGATTGAGCAAGCACAGGGTAAGTGACTGCGGGCTGCATGCACCAGTAATTAGAATGGAACAAAACAGGACAGGGATTTTCACAGTACTTTTCTATACAATGTCTGTAATCTATAGATAACATAATCGATTAGGTCGGGGTCGATCTTTAACTGCCAGGCCCAGGGTGTGGCGCCGGGTTGTCTGCTTGTGGATTTCATTTGTGCCTTTTAGTTTTTACTTCTTTCTTTGGAGGCAGAAATTGGGCATAAGACAATATGAGGGGTGGTCTGCCCCCTTACTATGAACACCTTTACACACATAAACTAGAAAACCTTGAAGAGATGGATAAATTCCTGGAAAAATACAAGTCTCCTAAATCAGGAAGAATTTGATACCCTGAGCAGACCAAAAACAAGTAGCAAAATTGAAATGGTAATTTACAAATTACCAACAATAAAAAAGTCCAGGACCAGATGGATTCACAGCAGAATTCTACCAGACATTCAAAAAAGAATTGGTACTAATCCTTTTAACACGATTCCACAAGATAGAGAAAGAAGAACCCTCCCTAATTCATTCTATGAAGCCAGCATCACCCTAATACCAAAACCAGGAAATGACATAACAAAAAAGAAAGCTACAGACCAATATCCTTAATGACCGTAGATGCTAAAATCCTTAACAAAATACTAGCTAACCAAATCCAACAACATATCAAAAAGATAATCCACCATGGTCAAGTGGGTTTCATACCAGGGATGCAGGGATGGTTTAATATATGCAGGTCAATAAATGTGATACACCACATAAACATAATTAAAATAAAAAATCACATGATCATCTCAATAGATGCAGAAAAAGCATTCTACACAATCCAGTGTCATTTTACAATAAAACATATCAGCAAAATCGGCATACAAGGGATGAACCTTAATGTAATAAAAGCCGTGTATAACAAACCCACAACCAACATAATACTGAATGGGGAAAAGTTGAGAGCATTCCCTCTGAGAACTGGAACAAGACAAGGGGGCCTACTCTCACTACTCCTCTTCAACATAGTACTGGAAGTCCTGGCCAGAGCAATCAGACAAAAGAAAGAAATAAAGGACATCCAAATCGGTAAAGAGGAAGTCAAACTGTCACTGCTGACGATGTAATCATTTACTTTGAAAACCCTAAGGACTCTTCCAGAAAGCTCCTAGAACTGATAAGAGAATTCAGCAAAGTTTCCAGATACAAGATTAATGTACACAAATCAGTGGCACTTCTATATACCAACAGCGACCAAGCAGAGAATCAAATCAAGAACTCAACGCCTTTTACAATAGTTGCAAAAATAAATAAATAAATAAATAAACAAAATACTTATGAATATACCTAACCAAGGAGTAGAAAGACTTCCATAAGGAAAACTATAAAATACTGCTGAAAGAAATCATAGACAACACAAACAAATGGAAACACATCACATGCTCATCGATTGGTAGAATCAATATTGTAAAAATGACCATATTGACAAAAGCAATCTACAAATTCAGTGCAATTCCCACCAAAACACCACCATCATTATTCACGGAATTAGAACAAAACAATTCTAAAATTCATATGGAACCAAAAAAAGAGCCTGCATAGCCAAAGTAAGACTAAACAAAAAGAACAAATCTGGAGGCATCACACTACCTGATTTCGAACTATACTATAAGGCTATAGTCACCAAAACAGCATAGTACTAGTATAAAAATAGGCACATAGACCAATGGAACAGAATAGAGAACCCAGAAATAAATCCAAATACTTACAGCCAACTGATCTTTGACAAAGCCAACAAAAACATAAAGTGGGGAAAGGACACCCTTTTCAACAAATGGTGCTAGGATAATTGGCTAGCCCCATGTAGGAGAATGAAACTGGATCCTCAGCTCTCGCCTTATACAAAAATCAACTCAAGATGGATTACGAACTTAAACCTAAGACATGAAACTATAAAAATTCTAGAAGTTAACATTGGAACAACCCTTCCAGACACTGGCTTAGCCAAGGATTTCATAACCAAGAACTCAAAAAGCAAATGCGATAAAAACAAAGATAAATAGCTGGGACCTAATTAAACTAAAGAGCTTTAGCACAGCAGAAGGAACAGTCAGCAGAGTAAACAGACAACACACAGAGCGGGAAAAATCTTCAAAATCTATAAATCTGACAAAAGGCTAATATCCGGAGTCTACAATGAACACAAACAAATCAGTAAGAAAAAACAACAACAACAAAAAAACTCCATCAGAAAGTGGGCTAAGGACATGAATAGACAATTCTCAAGGAAAGATATACAAATGGTGAATGAACATATGAAAAAATACTCAACATCAGTAATGATCAGGGAAATGCAAATCAAAACCAAAGTGCGATACCACCTTACTCCTGCAAGAATGGCCATAATAAAAGAGTCAAAAAACTCTTTAGATGTTGGTGTGGATGCGGTGAACAGGAAACACTTCTACACTGCTGGTGGGAATGTAAACTAGTACAGCCACTATGGAAAACAGTGTGGAGATTTCCTAAAGAACTAAAAGTAGAACTACCATTGGATCCAGCAGTCTCACTCCTGGGTGTCTATCCAGAGGAGAAGTCAATTATTCGAAAAACATACTTGCACACGCATGTTTATAGCAGCAAAATTCACAACTGCAAAATCATGAAACCAACCCAAATGCCCATCAATCAATGAGTGGATAAAGGAACTGTGATATCTATAGATATACATATAACAGTAGTATTCCATCGTGTGTGTGTATATATATAATATGTGATATGTATATATGATTATTCCACATATATACGGATATATATATGATATATGATATATATTCCATATATATTATGTGGAATTATATATGTGGAATAATATATGTGGATAATATATGTGGAATAATCATATATATGAATATTCATATATATCGCATATAATATGTGATATGTATATATGATGGAATATATGTGATATGTATATATATGATGGAATAGATATATCATATATCACATATTATATATATACACACACATGATGGAATACTACACGGCCACAAAAGGAATGAATTAACAGCATTTGCAGTGACCTGGATGAGATTGGAGACTTATTCCAAGTGAAGTAACTCAGGAGTGGAAAACCAAACATCGTATAATCTCACTGATACGTGGAAGCTAAGCTATGAGGAGCAAAGGCATAATAATAATGTGGTGGACTTTGGGGACTCTGGGGGAAGTGTGGGAAGGGGACAAGGGATTAAAAGACAACAAATACGGTGCAGTGTATACTGCTTGGATGGTATGTGCACCAAAATCTCACAAATCACTGCTAAAGAACTTACTCATGTAACCAAATACCACCTGTACCACAATAACTTACGGGGAAAAAGTCTATTGCATGTTTATAAAGCAAAAACAGGTAGGACAAATAATATTTTTATAAAAACAGGAAGAATATAGGAGTCATAAGGAAAAGTCCTTTTTTGGTTTATTATCTATATGTTTTTGTTCCCATTTCTTCAGTGGTAGCTCTAGGGCTTACAATTTGCACCTTCAACTTACCACAGTTTAGTCATAGTATATGACTTTGTGAACTATGTAAGAGCTTTACAACAATACACACCCATTTCCTCTATTTCTAAAAATAAAATATTTCTATTATAAGCCCCACAATACATAGCTTTATTCCTTTAAAAAATTAATTATTTTAAGAATAATTTTCAGCACAGTGGAGGAAGTAATGCTACCCCGCAGAGTTGGCGTGTGTTCTAGATTCATCCCGGCACCACCATGTCGAAGGTTTCCTTTAAGATGATGCTGACATCTGACCCGATGTCTGATGCCATACAAAGTACTCGGTATTCCTGAGAGTACACCTTTCACAGCAGTCTTAAAGTTTGCAGCCGAAGAATTTAAAGTTCATGCTGCAACAAGTGCAGTTATTACCAATGATAGAATAGGAATAAATCTTGCACAGACTGCTGGAAATGTTTTTCTAAAACAGGGTTTAGAACTGCGGATTATTCCTAGAGATCATGTTGGAAGTTGTGAATATCTACTACTTGGGCCGGGCGCGGTGGCTCACGCCTGCAATCCCAGTACTTTGGGAGGCCGAGGTGGGTGGATCACGAGGTCAGGAGTTCAAGACCAGCCTGGCCAAGATGGTAAAACCCCATCTCTACTAAAAATACAAAAAAATTAGCTGGGCATGGTGGCACGCGCCTGTAATCCCAGCTACTCTGGAGGCTGAGGCAGACAACTGCTTAAACCTGGAGGGCCGGAGGTTGCATTGAGCCGAGATCGCGCCACTGCACTCCAGCCTGGGCGACAGAGTGAGACTCTGTCTCAAAAAAAAAAAAATCTGCTACTTGGAACATACGATTTGGAACTTATGATTGCCTTTCAGAATAAATATTGGTATTTTTGTGGAAATCAGGCATTTAGCATACTATGAAAACACCAAGAGTCAATGAACAATGAAAGGTGACTCATCTGTTTTTTTTTTTTTTTGGTCCATACTCTTCATATGAAGAGGTAATGCATAAGAATTAAGGCTCCTACACCCACAGAAGATCATAGTCTTTGATTGCTACCTCACAACACAAACAGGTAGTTCACGGTGGGGGGGTGGGGGGGCAGGGAAATGAATTAGCGGAACTGTGCTAACTGGAAGCTTCTGATAATTTTATTTTTTAGAACAATTTGGAACATTAAAATGTACTGAGTCTTATATATTCATCTGAGTTAAAAATATAAAAAGAATTATGGATCTTAGATGGCAATTTGCTTGATAGCATCTGATTTGCACACTCATAGTTTGATTTTTAATTAAATATATAGGTTATGATGAAGTCAATAGACGTATCAGTGAACAGTTAACTATATTAAATTTTTATAATTTACTTTTTTAAAGATTCAGACCTCATGTATTATATAAATTTCAGTTTAATATCCATCAAAAAAATTAAAATTATAATCTAACTCTTATATGTATAAATTGATGTCTCATACCAGGTTTTAATGTTGGACTTGCAGAATCCAGTACTTGTAATGGTGGGAATTCACAATAAAGTAGAAGCATCCTTTGCTGAGTTATAGATTCCTTTATCAATCTCTTTTGATACAACTTTTAAAACAAGTATCTTCAAGAAACCACTGGTGTTTTGAGGATAATATTTCTAAATAGCATTCAGGAAGATAATATTATTGCACAGAAGATCTGATGATTAAAAAAGCAACAACAAAAGCTCAAGGAAATGCAGATCGAAAGTGCTGACAAGTTATATTTACTGAAGATCCAACTTTTAAGGAAGTTCTGAGATTAGTCACCCATGTGAATAAGAAGCCAGGAAAGGAAAGATGGGGAAGTCCAGATGACCAGGCTTCTGTTAAGGAGGAAAGCAACAGAGGAAAGCAGTGAAGGGGAACAGAAAGGTGTAGCAAAGTGTTACAGAAAAGCCGACTGGATAGGCAAAACTGCAGAAGGTAGAGGTTGGGGAGAACTGAAAGGGAAAACAAAATACTTGACATAGTCTGAAGAAGTAGAAGGCAATTAGAGAAAACTAAGTATCTACTGGCCTTGTCAACATACAGACTTCAAACTACCCCTTATGAGAATCCAAAGAATGATGTAAGGGAAGATTTTATTTGCCCTTCCAGAAGAAATCAGTATCTATGTAAATACTGAAAGATGAAATCAAAGCTCATAATGATTCAGAATCAGTGCTTGCCCTGCTGTATTCTGAATGGTGAACTCTGGAAGCAGGGATTGTGTCTGTCTGGCTCTTTTTTAGAGCTGGAAATGTAGTGGCTTTCATTAAACACTTGCTGTGAAGTCTCTCTAAGACCAATTGTTACCTTAGTATGTTTCAATAGCTTCTCTATCATAGGCCCTAGGTTCATTGGGGGAAAAATATATAAGAAAATTCAACAGAATCAGCATTTGAAGTGTGCCATTGGTAGTTGTTTATGAAGTTACCAGATATTCATAAAAGTGACAAATGAACAGCAGGATTATGAATTATCAAAGGAAAAAACATTTGCTGAGGTGAAAAAATCTGACGTTTGGGGAAGTTTTTATTTTTATAAACAAAATCTGATGTTCAAAGGCTCCTGTTTCTTACAATAACTATTGAGCCTCAGTTAACCAGAAATTTATGAACACTCATTTCCTGACTTTTTGCTTTAATTTTTTTCTCCACTCTGCAAACACAACAGTTTGCCTGCTGTGTTGCAGAAATAAATTTATGTTGTCCTCTGCCATAAAGTGATGTATTTAATATTTTTATTCTTTGTTTTTGAAAATTATGAGTTTCTAAAAACGTTTTATTAAACTAGACATTTTGTTATTAAATAAATGTGATCTGTAATTTGTGCAGAATGATTTGAGGTATTGTACTTAGTTTACATGCATTTTGGGTTCATAATTAATATCCGATGAAAATACATTTTGTCGTATTGAAAAAAGAATAATTTTAAGTGCAAAAGGATTTTTTATATTTATCTACATATTTACTATCTTCTGGGCTCTTCACTGTTTTTTGTAGGTCTGAGTTTCATTCAGGTATCATTTTCCTTCCACCTAAAACACTTCCTTTAATATTTTTTCATAAGAAAGATCGGCTGGTGACAAACTCCCTCAGATTTTCAGAACTCCTTTTTTTTGGTCTGAAGTCATTACTTTGCCTCCATTTAGGTAGGTCTCTTTTTTTTTGTGGTTGTTATAGGTTGTTATAGGATCCTAGGTTGACAATCTTTTAGCACGTTGTAGATGCATAGTTCCGGATTCGGTACAGGTTTGCACAAACTATCTGTAAACAACATGTTAAAGAAAAATGGAGAAGCTGGAATGAGAGAATACGAAGATTTACTGAAATGAAAAGGTGGTCATTGAAAGAAAGTGGGTTATGAAACAGCATGAACATTATGACCTCATTGTAACAAACGTGCGTTACATACACATATGTGTAATATATACGTACGTGTATCCATATACACATTGTGTATATATACTGCAATTCGTTTTACTTACTTACTTTCGCCTCCACTGGAGCCTGTATTAATCAGCCCAGCATTAACCGCTGCTCGCACCTTTGGGCCACTCAGCATCAGTGAGAACTGGGCCTCAGACAGAGCCGCCCGGGACATCCGCGAGGGTCCCGCAAGGTTGGCAGCACGGAGCCCGGCCAAGGGCGAGCTCTCGGCCAAGGATGGGGAGTTGACCAAAGAGAGGAGGATTACAAAATCCAAATACTCGGACAGGTGCTAAATACTCGGGCGGGTGCTAAAGACTGCAGTAGGGCAGAAAAGCAGAACGCTGGCTGGTTTCTTTTGTATCACGAGCAGTGTGACAGTTACCGGGGTTGACCAAACACAGCGCACCGGCCGCCGTTAAATCCTACTCTGGCTCGGGGTCTGCGGAGCCTGCCCCGGCCGCAGACTCCATAAACCCAGCCAGGAACCAAGAGTGGACCAATCTGCACACCTGCCCCATTTGGCAAGGGAACGGAAGCGGAGGCCCGAAACAGAAGCGGAGGCCCAAATTCTTGCCCCGGTCTCCAAGACCCACTTTCTGGGGCGTTGGGGAGAGAAGCTCAGCTTGGGGTCTGGGCAATTCGAGCGGGTTGGAATGGGAAAGCTCTAGCGAGAGCTCAGGTGGACTCTCCGAGGGGTACCTGGAAGGTGGGACCGCAGGCACCGGGAGAGAAGAGGTTGCGAGGAAGGAACCGGCCCACCCCGTTGGAAGCGCAGGAGCAGACGGCTGCGTGGGCCTGGGAAGCTCTTCTCTTTCTTCATAATCTTTATTCTTTGTTTTAGTGTAATCCAGATAGATCAATAGACAGATGATAGGGAGGGAGGGTTGGATGGAGGGAGCGAGGAGACGGAGGAAGGGTGGCAAGAAGGGGGAGGAAAAAAAATCCCCAAATTCCCCGAAACTAAGACACGTGGCAACAGTCAGGAAGTTGGGAGCTTCCAGAAAATTAAACGCTGCAAAGAGTTCGCGGGCTTAGTAGACCCGCCCATTGGCGCGTGCATCCTCTGCGTGGGAAGTGCACAGGATGGCGCCAACCCGCTAGTATATAAGGACCCGACCTGGGCGCTTCCGGGGAAACGCGAAGGGGGCTTCGGACGCGCTGGAGCTTGAGAGGTAAGAGAGGGTCCCGGCCCCTAGCCTGGGACTCCGGAGTTCCGTTTCTACCCGTGCTTCAGGGTCTAGTCCAGCTGAATCCCCGTTGGGCTGTAACTCGAATGCCAGGTTCGAGAAGAGAGCAGCACCCGCCCCACCTCACTCCAGCCAGGGTGTGGGGTGTTGGGGGTGTGGGGAGGGGCTGGAGGGGTGCGGAGGGTCTGGGGGTGGAGTGGAGTGGGGGTATCTGTGCTTTTCTCCCCTGCCTGGGGGCCCAGCTAGTTTGCTCAGCAGGTTGCCTGAAAAGCGGGCTATGGAGGACTGGGAGGCGGTGCGCGGGTGGATAATGGCTGCGGAAGGCATTGGGGGCGGGGCGGGCCTGACCTGTGCACCTGCTCCCGCTAGAAGTTGGAAGAGCCCCTGGCCAGCGAGCAGCGGTTTCTGGGGGGCGCGGAGCAGGAACCGAAGCCTGGGAGGTCACAGGGTCAAGTGCACCTTGGTGGCTCCCAGGGCTGCAGGTCTCAGGCTTCAGAGTTCTTGGTATTGTAGACTTGAGAAACTAGTTCTACAGGTTTCGTGTGACCGACCAACCGCTCTAAACTATGTCCCTTAATATAGAAACTTACAGCAGAATTAGAATTGCCATTACCCTGCGGGGAGGTTTATAATCTAGAGAGGGGAGAAATGAGAAAAATGTCTCCCTGTGGACAAGATCTGTAGAATACACGTGCTATCCAAGAAGGACAAAGAGCTCTATGTTTTAGTTTTCCAAGAGGGCACGTCTGTGGCAGCCCACTTTTCTTTCTTTTCTTTTTTTTTTTAAATTAATTTTTAATTTCTGTGGGTACATAGTAGATGTATATGTTTATGGGTTACATGAGATATTTTAATACAGGCATGTCATGTTTAATAATCACATCAGGGTAAATGGGGGTATCCATCACCTCAAGCATCTGTCCTTTGTGTTACCAACAATCCAATTATGCTCTTTAGTTTTTTATCTTATTTTATTTTTGTAGGTACATAGTTGATGTATATATTTATGGGGTACATGAGGTGTTTTGATACAGACATGCAATGTGAAATAAGCACACCATGGAGAATGGGGTATCCATCCCCTCAAGCATTTATCCTTTGAGTTGCAAACGATGCAGTTACACTCTTAAAGTTATTTTAAAACATACGATCAAGTTATTATTGACTGTAATAACTGTTGTGCTATCAAACAGTAGGTCTTATTCATTCTTTCTTTTTTTTTTTTTTTTTTTCGAGACAGAGTCTAGCTCTGTCGTCCAGGCTGGAGTGCAGTGGTGCGATCTTGGCACACTGCAAGCTCAGTCTCCTGGGTTCAGGCCATTCTCCTGCCTCAGCCTCCCGAGTAGCTGGGACTACAGGCGCACACCACCACGCCCGGCTAATTTTTTGTGTTTTTTAGTAGAGACGGGGTTTTACCGTGTTAGCCAGGATGGTCTCGATCTCCTGATCTCGTGATCTGCCCGCCTTGGCCTCCCAAAGTGCTGGGATTACAGGCGTGAGCCACCACGCTCGGCCATTCTTTCTAATTTTTTTGTACCCATTAACGCTCCCACCTCATCCCTTCCCTTCTACCACCCTTCCTCAGGTAGTCATCCTTCTGCTCTTAGAATAAAATTGTTTTGATTTTTAGATGCCACAAATAAGTGAGAACATGTGATGTTTGTCTTTCTGTGCCTGGCTTATTTCATTTAACCTAATGATTTCCGGTTCCATTCGTGTAGTTGCAAATGATTGGATCTCATTCTTTTCTATGGCTGAATAGTACTCCACTATGTATATGCACATCATTTTTTTTTTTTTTTTTTTAGGTTTAATATTTTTTTTTTAAATTTATTTATTACTATTATACTTTAAGTTGTAGGGTACATGTGCATAACGTGCAGGTTTGTTACATATGTATACTTGTGCCATGTTGGTGTGCTGCACCCATCAACTCATCATTTACATCAGGTATAACTCCCAATGCAATCCCTCCCCCTCCCCCGTCCCCATGATAGGCCCCTGTGTGTGATGTTCCCCTTCCTGAGTCCAAGTGATCTCATTGTTCAGTTCCCACCTATGAGTGAGAACATGCGGTGTTTGGTTTTCTGTTCTTGTGATAGTTTGCTAAGAATGATGGTTTCCAGCTGCATCCATGTCCCTACAAAGGACGCAAATTCATCCTTTTTGATGGCTGCATAGTATTCCATGGTGTATATGTGCCACATTTTCTTAATCCAATCTGTCACTGATGGACATTTGGGTTGATTCCAAGTCTTTGCTATTGTGAATAGTGCTGCAATAAACATACGTGTGCATGTGTCTTTATAGCAGCATGATTTATAATCCTTTGGGTATATACCCAGTAATGGGATGGCTGGGTCATATGGTACAGCTAGTTCTAGATCCTTGAGGAATCGCCATACTGTTTTCCATAATGGTTGAACTAGTTTACAATCCCACCAACAGTGTAAAAGTGTTCCTATTTCTCCACATCCTCTCCAGCACCTGTTGTTTCCTGACTTTTTAATGATCGCCATTCTAACTGGTGTGAGATGGTATCTCATTGTGGTTTTGATTTGCATTTCTCTGATGGCCAGTGATGATGAGCATTTTTTCATGTGTCTGTTGGCTGTATGAATGTCTTCTTTTGAGAAATGTCTGTTCATATCCTTTGCCCACTTTTTGATGGGGTTGTTTGTTTTTTTCTTGTAAATTTGTTTCAGTTCTTTGTAGGTTCTGGATATTAGCCCTTTGTCAGATGAGTAGATTGCAAAAATTTTCTCCCATTCTGTAGGTTGCCTGTTCACTCTGATGGTAGTTTCTTTTGCTGTGCAGAAGCTCTTTAATTTAATGAGATCCCATTTGTCAATTTTGGCTTTTGCTGCCGTTGCTTTTGGTGTTTTAGACATGAAGTCTTTGCCCATGCCTATGTCCTGTATGGTACTACCTAGGTTTTCCTCTAGGATTTTTATGGTATTAGGTCTAACATTTAAGTCTCTAATCCATCTTGAATTAATTTTCGTATAAGGAGTAAGGAAAGGATCCAGTTTCAGCTTTCTACTTATGGCTAGCCAATTTTCCCAGCACCATTTATTAAATAGGGAATCCTTTCCCCATTTCTTGTTTCTCTCAGGTTTGTCAAAGATCGGATGGCTGTAGATGTGTGGTATTATTTCTGAGGACTCTGTTCTGTTCCATTGGACTATATCCCTGTTTTGGTACCAGTACCATGCTGTTTTGGTTACTGTAGCCTTGTAGTATAGTTTGAAGTCAGGTAGTGTGATGCCTCCAGCTTTGTTCTTTTGACTTAGGATTGTCTTGGAGATGCGGGCTCTTTTTTGGTTCCATATGAACTTTAAAGCAGTTTTTTCCAATTCTGTGAAGAAACTCATTGGTAGCTTGATGGGGATGGCATTGAATCTATAAATTACCTTGGGCAGTATGGCCATTTTCACGATATTGATTCTTCCTATCCATGAGCATGGTATGTTCTTCCATTTGTTTGTGTCCTCTTTTATTTCACTGAGCAGTGGTTTGTAGTTCTCCTTGAAGAGGTCCTTTACATCCCTTGTAAGTTGGATTCCGAGGTATTTGATTCTCTTTGAAGCAATTGTGAATGGAAGTTCATTCCTGATTTGGCTCTCTGTTTGTCTGTTACTGGTGTATAAGAATGCTTGTGATTTTTGCACATTAATTTTGTATCCTGAGACTTTGCTGAAGTTGCTTATCAGCTTAAGGAGATTTTGGGCTGAGACAATGGGGTTTTCTAAATATACAATCATGTCATCTGCAAACAGGGACAGTTTGACTTCTTCTTTTCCTAACTGAATACATTGATTTCTTTCTCTTGCCTGATTGCCCTAGCCAGAACTTCCAACACTATGTTGAATAGGAGTGGTGAGAGAGGGCATCCCTGTCTTGTGCCAGTTTTCAAAGGGAATTTTTCCAGTTTTTGCCCATTCAGTATGATATTGGCTGTGGGTTTGTCATAAATAGCTCTTATTATTTTGAGGTACGTTCCATCAATACCGAATTTATTGAGCGTTTTTAGCATGAAGGGCTGTTGAATTTTGTCAAAAGCCTTTTCTGCATCTATTGAGATAATCATGTGGTTCTTGTCTTTGGTTCTGTTTATATGCTGGATTATGTTTATTGCTTTGCGAATGTTGAACCAGCCTTGCGTCCCAGGGATGAAGCCCACTTGATCATGGTGGATAAGCTTTTTGATGTGTTGCTGAATCCGGTTTGCCAGTATTTTATTGAGGATTTTTGCATCGATGTTCATCAGGGATATTGGTCTAAAATTCTCTTTTTTTGTTGTGTCTCTGCCAGGCTTTGGTATCAGGATGATGTTGGCCTCATAAAATGAGTTAGGGAGGATTCCCTCTTTTTCTATTGATTGGAATAGTTTCAGAAGGAATGGTACCAACTCCTCCTTGTACCTCTGGTAGAATTCAGCTGTGAATCCATCTGGTCCTGGACTTTTTTTGGTTGGTAGGCTATTAATTATTGCCTCAATTTCAGAGCCTGCTATTGGTCTATTCAGGGATTCAACTTCTTCCTGGTTTAGTCTTGGAAGAGTGTAAGTGTCCAGGAAATTATCCATTTCTTCTAGATTTTCCAGTTTATTTGCGTAGAGGTGTTTATAGTATTCTCTGATGGTAGTTTGTATTTCTGTGGGGTCGGTGGTGATATCCCCTTTATCATTTTTAATTGCGTCGATTTGATTCTTCTCTCTTTTCTTCTTTATTAGTCTTGCTAGTGGTCTGTCAATTTTGTTGATCTTTTCAAAAAACCAACTCCTGGATTCATTGATTTTTTGGAGAGTTTTTTGTGTCTCTATCTCCTTCAGTTCTGCTCTGATCTTAGTTATTTCTAGCCTTCTGCTAGCTTTTGAATGTGTTTGCTCTTGCTTCTCTAGTTCTTTTAATTGCAATGTTAGAGTGTCAATTTTAGATCTTTCCTGCTTTCTCTTGTGGGCATTTAGTGCTATAAATTTCCCTCTACACACTGCTTTAAATGTGTCCCAGAGATTCTGGTATGTTGTATCTTTGTTCTCATTGGTTTCAAAGAACATCTTTATTTCTGCCTTCATTTCGTTATGTACCCAGTAGTCATTCAGGAGCAGGTTGTTCAGTTTCCATGTAGTTGAGCGGTTTTGATTGAGTTTCTTAGTCCTGAGTTCTAGTTTGATTGCACTGTGGTCTGAGAGACAGTTTGTTATAATTTCTGTTCTTGTACATTTGCTGAGGAGTGCTTTACTTCCAATTACGTGGTCGATTTTGGAGTAAGTACGATGTGGTGCTGAGAAGAATGTATATTCTGTTGATTTGGGGTGGAGAGTTCTATAGATGTCTATTAGGTCTGCTTGCTGCAGAGATGAGTTCAATTCCTGGATATCCTTGTTAACTTTCTGTC
Source organism: Macaca thibetana thibetana (assembly GCF_024542745.1). Classification (NCBI taxonomy): domain Eukaryota; kingdom Metazoa; phylum Chordata; class Mammalia; order Primates; family Cercopithecidae; genus Macaca; species Macaca thibetana. The sequence goes on along the minus strand of NC_065593.1, from coordinate 30,032,421 downwards.
TCGTTGATCTGTCTAATGTTGACAGTGGAGTGTTGAAGTCTCCCATTATTATTGTATGGGAGTCTAAGTCTCTTTGTAAGTCTCTAAGGACTTGCTTGATGAATCTGGGTGCTCCTGTATTGGGTGCATATATATTTAGGATAGTTAGCTCTTCCTGTTGAATTGATCCCTTTACCATTATGTAATGGCCTTCTTTGTCTCTTTTGATCTTTGATGGTTTAAAGTCTGTTTTATCAGAGACTAGTATTGCAACCCCCGCTTTTTTTTGTTCTCCATTTGCTTGGTAAATCTTCCTCCATCCCTTTATTTTGAGCCTATGTATGTCTCTGCGTGTGAGATGGGTCTCCTGAATACAGCAGACTGATGGGTCTTGACTCTTTATCCAGTTTGCCAGTCTGTGTCTTTTAATTGGAGCATTTAGTCCATTTACATTTAAGGTTAAGATTGTTATGTGTGAACTTGATCCTGCCATTATGATATTAACTGGTTATTTTGCTCGTTAGTTGATGCAGTTTCTTCCTAGCCTCGATGGTCTTTACATTTTGGCATGTTTTTGCAATGGCTGGTACCGGTTGTTCCTTTCCATGTTTAGTGCTTCCTTCAGGGTCTCTTGTAAGGCAGGCCTAGTGGTGACAAAATCTCTAAGCATTTGCTTATCTGTAAAGGATTTTATTTCTCCTTCACTTATGAAACTTAGTTTGGCTGGATATGAAATTCTGGGTTTAAAATTCTTTTCTTTAAGAATGTTGAATATTGGCCCCCACTCTCTTCTGGCTTGGAGAGTTTCTGCCGAGAGATCTGCTGTTAGTCTGATGGGCTTCCCTTTGTGGGTAACCCGACCTTTCTCTCTGGCTGCCCTTAAGATTTTTTCCTTCCTTTCAACTTTGGTGAATCTGGCAATTATGTGTCTTGGAGTTGCTCTTCTCGAGGAGTATCTTTGTGGCGTTCTCTGTATTTCCTGGATTTGAATGTTGGCCTGCCCTACTAGGTTGGGGAAGTTCTCCTGGATGATATCCTGAAGAGTGTTTTCCAACTTGGTTCCATTTTCCCCCTCACTTTCAGGCACCCCAATCAGACGTAGATTTGGTCTTTTTACATAATCCCATACTTCTTGCAGGCTTTGTTCATTTCTTTTTCTTCTTTTTTCTTTTGGTTTCTCTTCTCGCTTCATTTCATTCATTTGATCCTCAATCGCAGATACTCTTTCTTCCAGTTGATCGAGTCGGTTACTGAAGCTTGTGCATTTGTCACGTATTTCTCGTGTCATGGTTTTCATCTCTTTCATTTCGTTTAGGACCTTCTCTGCATTAATTACTCTAGCCATCAATTCTTCCACTTTTTTTTCAAGATTTTTAGTTTCTTTGCGCTGGGTACGTAATTCCTCCTTTAGCTCTGAGAAATTTGATGGACTGAAGCCTTCTTCTCTCATCTTGTCAAAGTCATTCTCCGTCCAGCTTTGATCCGTTGCTGGCGATGAGCTGCGCTCCTTTGCCGGGGGAGATGCGCTCTTATTTTTTGAATTTCCAGCTTTCCTGCCCTGCTTTTTCCCCATCTTTGTGGTTTTATCTGCCTCTGGTCTTTGATGATGGTGATGTACTGATGGGGTTTTGGTGTAGGTGTCCTTCCTGTTTGATAGTTTTCCTTCTAACAGTCAGGACCCTCAGCTGTAGGTCTGTTGGAGATTGCTTGAGGTCCACTCCAGACCCTGTTTGCCTGGGTATCAGCAGCAGAGGCTGCAGAAGATAGAATATTTCTGAACAGCGAGTGTACCTGTCTGATTCTTGCTTTGGAAGCTTCCTCTCAGGGGTGTACTCCACCCTGTGAGGTGTGGGGTGTCAGACTGCCCCTAGTGGGGGATGTCTCCCAGTTAGGCTACTCAGGGGTCAGGGACCCACTTGAGCAGGGAGTCTGTCCCTTCTCAGATCTCAACCTCCGTGTTGGGAGATCCACTGCTCTCTTCAAAGCTGTCAGACAGAGTTGTTTGCGTCTGCAGAGGTTTCGGCTGTGTTTGTTATTGCCCTGTCCCTAGAGGTGGAGTCTACAGAGACAGGCAGGTTTCCTTGAGCTGCTGTGAGCTCCACCCAGTTCGAGCTTCCCAGCAGCTTTGTTTACCTACTTAAGCCTCAGCAATGGCGGGCGCCCCTCCCCCAGCCTCACTGTTGCCTTGCCCGTAGATCACAGACTGCTGTGCTAGCAATGAGGGAGGCTCCGTGGGTGTGGGACCCTCCCGGCCAGGTGTGGGATATGATCTCCTGGTGTGCTTGTTTGCTTAAAGCGCAGTATTGGGGTGGGAGTTACCCGATTTTCCAGGTGTTGTGTGTCTCAGTTCCCCTGGCTAGGAAAAGGGATTCCCTTCCCCCTTGCGCTTCCCAGGTGAGGCAATGCCTCGCCCTGCTTCAGCTCTCACTGGTCAGGCTGCAGCAGCTGACCAGCACCGATCGTCCGGCACTCCCCAGTGAGATGAACCCAGTACCTCAGTTGAAAATGCAGAAATCACCGGTCTTCTGTGTCACTCACGCTGGGAGTTGGAGACTGGAGCTGTTCCTATTCGGCCATCTTGCTCCGCCATGCACATCATTTTCTTGATCCATTCATCTGGTGATGGATGCTTAGGGTGCTTCCAAATCTTAGCTATTGTAAACAGTGCTGCAAGAAACATAGGAGTGCAGATGTCTCTTGGATATATGATTTCCTTTCTTTTGGGTCAATACTTATGAGTAGAATTGCTGAATTTTGTGGTAACTCTATTTTTAGTTTTCTGAGGAACCTCCAAACTGTTATCCATAATAGTTGTACTAATTTACACTCCCACCAACACTGTATGAGTGTTCCCTTTTCTTCACATCCTTGCCAACATTTGTTATTGCCAGTCTTTTGGATAAAAACCATTTTAACTTGGATGAGATGATACCTCATTGTAGTTTGGATTTGCATTTTTCTGATGATCAGTGATGTTGAGCACCTTTTCACGTGCCTGTTTGACATTTGTCTTCTTTTGAGAAATGTCTATTCAAATCTTTTGCCCATTTTTCAACAGGATTATTGCATTTTTTCCTATAGAGTTGTTGGAGCTCCTGTTATATTCTGGTTATTACTCCCTTGTTGGATGTGTAGTTTGCAAATATTTCCTCCCATTTTGTGGGTTGTCTTTTCACTTTGTTGATTGTGTTCTTTGCTGTGCAGAAGCTTTTTAACTTGATGTGATCCCATTTGTCCATTTTTGTCCATTTTTGTTTTGGTTGCCTATGCTTATGGGGTATTGCTTAATGAATTTTTGCCCAGATCAATGTCCTGGAGATCTTCCCCAATGTTTACTTGTAGTAGTTTCACAGTGTGAGGTCTTAGATTTAAGTCTTTAACCCATTTTGATTTGATTTTTGTATGTGACAAGAGTTAGGAGTCTAGTTTCATTCTTCTGCAGATAAATACCCAGTTTTCCCAGTGCCATTTATTGAAGAGAATGTCTTTTCCCCAGTGTATGTTCTTGGCACCTTTGTGAAAAATGAGTTCACTGTAGGTGTGTGTATTTGTGTCTGGGTTCTCTATTCTGTTCCATTGGTCTGTGTGTCTGTTTTTATGTCAGTATCATGCCATTTTGGTTACTACAGTTCTGTAGTATAATTTGAAGTCAGGTAATGTGATTCCTCCAGTTTTGTTCTTTTTGCTTAGGATAGCTTTTGCTATTATAGTTCTTTTGTGGTTCTATATAAATTTTAAGATTTTTTTTTCTGTTTCTGTGAAGAATGTCATTGGTATTTTAATAGAGATTGCAGTGAATCTGTAGATTGCTTTGAGAAGCATGGATATTTTAACAATATTGATTCTTCCAGTCCATGAACATGGACTACCTTTCCGTATTTTGGCTCTTCAATTTCTTTCATCATGATTTCACAGTTTTTATTGTAGAAAACTTTAATTTATTTGGTTAATTCCTAGGTATTTAATTTTATTTGTGGCTATTGTAAGTGGGATTACTTTTTTTATTTCTTTTTCAGATTGTTCACTGTTGGCATATAGAGATGCTATTGATTTTTGCATGTTGATTTTGTATCCTGCAACTTTACTGAATTTATCAGTTCTAATAGTTATCTGGTGTAGTCTTTAGGTTTCTTCCAAATATAAGATCATATCATTTGCAAACAGGGATAATTTGACTTCTTCCTTTCCAATTTAGATGCCCTGTATTTCTTTCTCTTGTCTAAGTGCTCTAGCTAGGATTTCTATGTTGAATAACAATGGTGAAAGTGAGGATCCTTATAGTGTTCCAGATCTTAGAAGAAAGGCTTTCAGTGTTTCCCCATTCAGTATGCTACTAGCTGTAGGTCTGTCGTATGTGGATTTTATTATGTTGTGGTATGTTCCTTCTATACCCAGTTTTTTGAGGGATTTTCCATGAAGGGGTAATGAGTTTTATTAAGTGCTTTTTCAGCATCAGTTGAAATCATATGGCTTTTATCCTTCATTCTGTTGATATGATGTGTCACATTGACTGATTTGCATATGTTGAACCATCCTTGCATCCCTGGAATAAATAGCACTTAGTCATGATAAATGATCTTTTAAATGTATTGTTGAATTCAGTTTGCTAGTATTTTGCTGTAGTGTTTTTTTCTTTGATATGTCTTTGGTTTTTGTATCAGTAATACTGGCCTCATAGAATGAGTTTGGAAGTCTTCCCTCCTTCTCTATTTTTTGGATAGTTTGATAAGGTTGGTATTAGTTCTTCTTTAAATGTTTGGTACAATTCAGTGGTGAAGCCATCGGGTCCCAGGCTTTTCTTTGCTGGGAGACTTTTTATTATGGCTTTATTCTCATTACTTCTTATTGGTTTGTTCAGGTTTTGGATTTCTTTATGGTTCAATCTTGGTAGGTTGTATGTGTCTAAGAATTTATTTTCTCTAGATTTTACAATTTATTGGCATACAGTTGCTCATAGTAGCCACTAATGATCCTTTGAATTTCTGCAGTATCAGTTGTATTGTCTCCTTTTTCATCTCTGATTTCGTTTATTTGGGTATTCACCTTATTTTCTCAGGTAACCTGGGTAAAGGTTTGTCAATTTTGTTTGTCTTTTCAAACAACAAACAGGTAGTGAAGCCAGCCAAGCTGTGTTCTTTTCTTCAGAGTGGCAAGTTCCCTCAGGACCTAGGTGAGTTCACGGATGCTATCCAGGAGTCAGGGACTAGAGTAAGAAAACCTTAGAAATCTACCTGGTGTTCCATTCTACTGTGGCTGAGATGGCCCTCAAATCATGAGACACAGTTCTTCCCACTCTTTCCTCCTTTTTCCACAGGCAGAGGAGATTACCCTGTGGCCATCAAGACCATGGGTCCACAGGGAGTACTGTTAGCTATTGCTGATATTCACTTAAAGCCCAAGGGCTCTTTAGTCAGCTTGTGGTGAATGCTACCAGGTCTGGGACTCACTCTTCAGGACAGTGGACTACCCTCTGACCCAGGGCAGGTCCAGAAATGCTGTCCAAGAGCCTACTTGGTGCTCTACCCCTGTGGCTAAGCTGGTATATACGGTGCAAGACAAAGTCCCCTTTACTTTTCCCTCTGCTTTTCTCAAGCAAAGGTGTCTCTGCCTGTATGTGCCACAGCTGGGATTTTGCTGAGTCTCACCTGAAGCCAGCAGATTCTCACCCAAGACCCACGGCATATTACCTGGGTATCATTGCTGATTACTCAGGGACCAAGGGCTCTTTAGTCAGCAGGTGATAGATCCTGCCAGGACTGGGTCCTTCCCTTTAAGGCAGCAGTTTCCCTTCTGGCTCAGAGTGTGTCTAGAAGTGTACAGGAGATAGGGTCTGGAATGGGTGTCTCATGACCCTGACCAGTGTCCTATCCTACTGTGCCTGAGCTGACATCCAAGATGCAAGACAGAAGTCCTATTTAGTCTTCTCTCTTCTCTCCTCAAGTGGAAGGAAGTGATCTTTTTGGAGCTGAGAGCTGCACTATCTGGGGTTGGGAGGGGTGTGGTGCAAGCACTCTCTTAGTTGCTGCAGCTGGTATCTCAGTAGGTTGTGTGCCCTCCAAGCCTACTGGCTCTGAGCTCAGCTCAGCACTAGGACTTGCCTAGGAGTTTCAGTCCTTATGGCCTAGAATGCCTTTCAAGTTTATTTAGAGCACCATAGCACTTCAGCTACAGTGGCGAGGCTTGCTGGAACTCAGGTTTCAATTGCTGGATGGACAATTTCTATCTCACTAGGGCTGGTCCAAATTCTGCCTTCATGGGCAGGTATAAGCTGGATTCAGCCTGGTTTTGCTTTTCACTGTAACAGGGCAGCACTGAGTTCAATGCAAAGTCTTAAAATCGCTGTGCCCTCCCTTTCCAAGCACACAGATTTCTCTGCACCACGTGGTCACTGTAGGAGAAGGGGGATGGTAGGTGGAGTCTTCTATTACACCACCTTGTTCTGCCCTCCCATTTCCCTTTCTGTTCAGTTTCTATCTGAGGCTAGCCAATCCCCTGTGATCTAGGGGAGATGGGTGGGAGGATGGAAGGAAAGGGGAAGTAAAACAAAAAATAAGAACCATCCAGAAGCATACAGAAAATTGGGCACCACTAGACAATTTGACATTGCAAAGTTTTCCCAGGCTAATTCCTCACCTTTTAGGGAGTTTGCTGAGCAAATTAGGTAAGCCTTCCTGGCAGGGGAGAAATGCACAGATGCCACCCACTCAGCCCCCTGCTTGGGGGTGGTTGTCCCCGCGTGTTCATGTCAGACTCACTGTTCCATCAGGGGTCCTACAGGACCCCTGGGGCATGGGGAGAAATGGGGACAGCTAATAAATGGAAATCATACGGCTAATAAATGGAAACCATACAGCTAATAAATGGTGGAACTGGGATTTGAACCTAGGAAATCTGAGTCTTAATCCTTGAACTCTGCTACCTCTGTCTACATAGGTTTCTGTATACAGAGCCTTCAGGACTGCTTTTGGTGGAAAGAGAGCATGTGGTGCTAATTCACTGTGTTGGTGGGAACACTGGCTGCACTGAAAGGTTTGAGAAAGTTATCCTGTAAACCGACTAGAATCAGGTGCTTTTGTTTCTGAAGTGCTTTGGTAAGTGTCCTGAGTTTCTTTTCTTAATTCTTAATTTCTTATTAACTTAGTTTAATTTTATTTAGGATTTCAAATTTGTATGGGACAATATCTCTACCTTACAAAGAATGTGCAAGTGATGCTGATTATAATTCCTTTAATCCTAAGGAAACAGCTAGGGATAGAGCTCTCTAAGCCTTTTTTGCCTGCAAAAGAATCTAAGCAGATGGTGGAGTTGCTGTTTAAATACAGTTGCCAGTGAAAAACTATCAGCATCTATTGGCTTTGACAATAAAGTTTATGGGGCAGAGAAAGTATTTAACTATGAAATCCCTATATATCAAAAGGAGTATTTTACAAATAACTTGATAAAAATGTTTCAATGGTCTTGGAATGCAGAATGGAATTTTGAGAAATATAAATTTGTAGGCAAGGGTCTAAAGTAGGCAAGATGGTAAGAATGTGGATGTGCCACCAGCCTTCCTTTTTTTTTTTTTTTTTTTTTTGAGACAGATTCTTACTTTGACTCCCAGGCTGGAGTACAGTGGCACGATCTTGGTTCACCACAATCTCATCTCGAGGGCTCAGGAGATTCTACCACCTCAGCCTCCTGAGTAGCTGGGACCACAGGTGAGCACCACCACAACTGGCTAATTTTTGTATTTTTTGAGGAGACGGGATTTCACCATGATGCCCAGACTGGTCTCAAACTCCTAGGCTCAAGTGATCTGCCTGCCTCAGCCTCCCAAAGTGCTGGGATTATAGGCGTGAGCCACCGAACCTGGCCCAGCCTTGACTTTTATCTAACAAATGTCTTCTAAATGTCTTCATACCTCAGTCGTCTCATTCCTTCTGTCACCTGCATCAACATCCACCCTATCTGTTCAGAGTTACTAGCACCCACTCAGACTTGTAATTTCAAGCCTTTAGTATAGGATGGATTTTTGTAGGAAGGGAAAATAAGGCTGTGATAGTCTGCTTCTACATATTGTATATATCCTTGATGACTTCAAAATAGGTTATGAATATACTGATTGCTTTAAGTTTTATTTTATTTTAATAATTTTCCAATAATGATGCAAGGTATTTGTTGATTATATTTAAAATATTTATTTAAAAAAACAATTTTCAAATAATGATGTGAAGTATTTGTTGATTGTACTGGTTTTTTACAATTTCATTTTAAATAATAATTTTCAAATAATGATATCAGTTATTTGTTGATTATATTGATCTTTTTGAACAATTCTTAATCTTGATTATTCGTAATTTTTATTTCAAAGTTCACTCTCCTTCTTTTTTATTTCCCTTATTGAGACCTACAATCCATTCACCTTTTTACTTTGTTCCTGTCAATGAGATCCCTGCCACCCTCACTCCCTGACCTATTTGTCTTAGAATGCGTAGTCCAGATTTCAGTTACTTCCGTGATAAAATCCTACCCTTCCCCCGACTACCGTTTTAATTCGAAAGAGGATGACTTTTAAAAAATGTTGTAATAACTCAGAATTCCAGAAATGCAAAGAGAAGAAAACAACAAAAATTTATGTCCCACTCACCTCTGAGATGTATTTAGTACAGGTGCTTTTTCTTCTGAACTTATAGCATTGTATGTACAGCTAAAGGTTTCTTAATTCTCTAATCTCATTCTTTTCCATACTTATTTGTAACCTCTGTTAAAAAAAAAGTGCATTTTTATTCACGATGTTTTTCTCCTTTTACGAAACATAAACATATTTATTATGGTTTTTAAAATATTTTAATCTAAATGCTATTCTATTGTGTGTTATCTTCTGCAAACCTGCTTTTAAAATTTATCATGCTTTGTGAGTTTATCTATATTTATGCTTGAAGATATGATTTACTTATTTTGTCTGCTGTATTAATCTTTCATTGTAAGTTGTTTGTTTCCCATGTCAAATATCTATCTTGTTCTTTATAATGTCTGTTTCAAACTGTCTCTGTTCTGTTATTAAAATGTTTTTGTCAGCTGGGCATTGTGGCTCACGCCTATAATCCCTAGCACTTTGGGAGGCCAAGGCAGGGGTATTGCTTGAGCCGGAGTTTGAGACCCACCTGGGCAACATGGGGAGACCCCCATCTCTACAAAAAAAAAATTTTTTTTAAGAATTAGCTGGGTATAGTTGCTGTGCGCCTGTAGTCCCAGCTACTCGGGAGGCTGAGGTGAGAGCATTGCTTGAGCCCCAGAGTTTGAGGCTGCAGTAAGCTGTGACTGCACTCCAGCCTGGATGACAGAGTGAGACCCCATCTCACACACACAAAATGTTTTTGTCTTGTTTTTATACCAAGTGCCTCTGTCTCAGGGAGTGACTTTATTTTCTACCTCAAAGAGAAAAGTGAAGCTATCAGAAGGGGACTCTTTCAGCTTCCTCCCACCAAAGCGATACGCCTACCTTTTGCCCATGCCAATTATCTCCGTTTCTCCTCCTCCTGACCTTCTTCTGCATCCTGGATCACCTTCCTTCCTTACCTCCCTTTTCAGGGCCTTCACTGTCTCAATCATCCTAACTTCCTTCTATCTCTTTAAATTTTCACTTCCCTACTAGCTTCTTCCCATCTAAATATGTTTAGACCTTTCCCATCTTAATAAAATTCTTTAGCTTCTTCTTTTCCTCCAGCTACATTTCTTTTTACCTCTCTCCTTTATAGCTTCATATAGTGAACAAGTTGTATATATGTGGTGATACTATTTCCTAACCTCGCATTCATTCTTTGACTCATTGTGAAATGGACAGTTAATATAGATTCCTTTACTAAACACCTGTGAACCAAAGCATAGTGTTAAATCCTTTTTGAGAATTATTCTCAATTAATCCTCATAATAACAGGCATATTAAGGTGGATGCACCATGTTTTATAGGTAAGAAAACAGAGTTAGAAAGATTAAATATCTAGGTTAATGTTACAATACGTTTAATGACAAGTGGAATTCAAGCCATCTCCATTAACTCTAGTCTCTAAGACCTTAGCCTGTGATTTATTGCCTCCTGGTGCCCACTGCCCAGGTGTCTGAACAGCATTTTTCAAAGTCACCAATAACCTTAATTTTACTAAACCTAATAACACGTTCGAGTCATCACCTAGCTGTACCTGTCAGCAGTATTAGACACCTTGGCTCTGTCACGCCCCACCTTTGCAGCCTCCGTTTTTCATTATATCATAGATCTGAGACCTCTGCGCAGGTGATTTTGTTTGGGCTTCCTTAATACCATATACCCTTGGTTTTTCTCCTACCTCTGGTTTTTCACAGTCAGTCCTTTCTACAGTCTCCTTTTCAATGTTGTCTTCTTTTACTCATCCCCTAAAGTCAATGTTCACTGGAACATCAACAATCTAAACTGAGATAGTCTCATTCCATTGTACACATGCCCTTCATGTGATCCACCGCTTCCATTCTTCAATGCTGATAACTTCACCCGGCCAATTCAAAGGCATCCTTCAGGTCTTGATTAAATGTCACCTTTGCCTTGGAAGTCTTGTTGAACCATCGTCTCCAGATTCGTTTAGATACCCCTTTAGTGTATTTTTCTTCTCATAACTCATATAATACATGATGTTAAATGCTAATTTCATTAGCACCCTTCCTTGCCAACCATTCTCCTCCTAAAGAGAAGGGATTGCTCCTGTTTTGCTTGCTAGTTTATTGCCTTCTCTCAGCACATATTAGACAGAAAATAATATATTAATAAATGAATTGCATGCATGTAACAATTCATGTCTTCTAATAGTTTCAGCTGTGAGTTCAACATGGAGGCAAATCAGTGCTCCCTGGTGGTGGAACCGTCTTACCCAGACCTGGTCATCAATGTAGGAGAAGTGACCCTTGGAGAAGAAAACAGAAACAATCTGCAGAAAGTTCAGAGAGACCAAGAGAAGGAGAGAGTTTTACGGGCTGCATGTGCTTTATTAAACTCAGGAGGAGGAGTGATTCGGATGGCCAAGAAGGATGAGCATCTCGTGGACATGGGGCTGGATTTAGAAATGTCTTTGAGAGACCTTATTCAGTCTTCAGATTTGCAGGCTTTCTTTGAGACCAAGCAACAAGGAAGGTGTTTTTACATTTTTGTTAAATCTTGGAGCAGTGGCCTTTTATCTGAAGATGGCTCTGTCAAGCCCCGCCTTTGCAGCCTCTGTTCTTCATTACGCCGTAGATCTCAGACATCTATACTTCTCATGAACTCAAGAGAGGCATTTTGTTTCCTGAAGAAAAAGAAAAATGCAAAAATCTTGGAAGAAGGACCTTTTCACAAAGTTCACAAGGGTATACACCAAGAGCTCCGTAACTCAGATCCTGCTGACCCAATTTTCCAAAAAGACTATCTCGAATATGGTGAAATCCTACCTTTTCCTGAGTCTCAATCAGTAGAGTTTAAACAGTTCTCTACAAAACGCATCCAAGAATATGTAAAAAAGATAATTCCAGAATACGTCCCTGCATTTGCAAACACTGATGGAGGCTATCTTTTTATTGGAGTGGATGATAAGAGTAAGAAAGTTCTGGGATGTGCAAAAGAAAATGTTAACCCTGACTCTTTGAGAAGTGAAATAGTAAAAACAATACACAAACTACCTTGTGTTCATTTTTGCAAAGCCCAGTGCCAGATAACCTTCACACTCAAAATTGTGGATGTGTTAGCTAAGGGAGAGCTACATGGTTATGCTTGTATGATCAGAGTAGAGCCATTTTGCTGTGCAGTGTTCTCTGAAGCTCCCAATTCATGGATAGTGGAGGACAAGTACGTCTGCAGCTTGACAACTGAGAAATGGGTAGGCATGATGACAGACACAGACCCAGGTAAGAGGGAGAAAGCTCCTCCCTCCCTGTCCTTTCTACATCCTTGGGACCTCCCATATTAAATTTTCCTTTGCTGCCTATGACTTTGAATATCTTACATCCACCAAACACTTTATTTTGAATCCCCAAGTATCCTACTTTTCATACATGAGAAAATTTTGTTGGGTGATTAGAAACCTAACTCACATGTCTATAAGTGGTGATTTTCTACATTCGTAACTGAACAGAAAATTATTTGAGAATGGCCACCCTTGCAGTGGTGTACTGGAATGGCTCTTACTGGCTTTAGAATCAATTATTAAATTTTCAGGAATTTTTGAGGTAGTTGTTAAACACAGTTATTACTAAAAATTAGGTTTTATATTCTTGCACCTAAATAAATTGTATCAGAAACAAATGTAATAAATTCAAACTCACCACTTCCTAATTATTTGCTACATTTTACCATTATCTTTGCTTGAGAGATAATTTACATCTATTGTATCTTTGTGGTGGTAATACTATAAAATGGAGTGCTACTGTGCATTGCTTTCCAACGCTGTATTTAGTGATAATCCATCAGGAGCTTGAAATTGTCTGTGGTGGGAAGATTTATAACACCGAAACTGGCAGTTGGCTATGAACGAGGGATCTCTTCTCAACTAGATCTGTTTATCAAACCATCACCAGCATAGTACTACTTTCTGGGGTTGCTTGTTTGAAGTATTAAAAGTCCTTTGGGCTGGGCTCGGTGCTCACGCCTCTAATCCCAGCATTTTGGGAGGCCGAGGTGGGTGGATCACCTGAGCAGGAGTTCAAGACCAACATGGCGAAAGCCTGTCTCTACTGAAAACAGAAAAGTTAGTCAAACGTGGTGGTGCGTGCCTGTGGTCCCAGCTACTTGGGAGGCTGAAGCAGGAGAATTGCTTGAACCTGGGAGGAGGAGGTTGCAGTGAGCCGAGATTGTGCCACTGCACTGCACTCTAGGTGATAGAGGGAGACTCTGTCTAAAAAAAAAAACAAACCCTTTGGATTGAAGTTTGCTATCACCTCATAATAGTACCCTGCCTAAATTAAGATGTAGTTTATCTCTTGATCCTTGAGGACATTGTTGATTTTGTAGATCAGGAAAATTTGAAAGCAGCTCAGGGCCAAGCGTGGTGACTGACGCTTATAATTCCAGCACTTTGGGAGGCCGAGGTAGGAGGATCACTTGAGCCCCAGAGTTTGAGGCTGCAGTGAGCCATGATTACACCAATGCACCCCAGCGTGGGTGAGAGTGAGACCCTGTCTCAAAACCAAAAGAACAGAAAGTATTTCAGGGTGATGAGGGTCATGGGGATAGAGGTGTATTCAAGGTTTGTCCTCAGCACCCTTTCATATTGTTCTGTGTCTCTGTTTATCCTGTTGATATTTTGCCTTTTCTTCCACTCATCACCATGTACCCATTATGCTCTATGCCAGCAGCTATAATCTGCTCTACCCCTCTGCTCCTAACAGTTGGAAATATTTCTTGCCTTGCATCACTACTGCTTCCCAAACATATTTCTGTATATACCCCATCATGCTATAATTTGGCAGGCTGGTGGGCTATCTCAGTGTCTCTGGAACACCTGAGAACACCCTAAGCCTGTAGAAATACAGAGAGAACATAAAAACTGGGACACAGTCTTCTGAGTAAAGTGGATGTGTACTTGGAAAGGAGATGTTATAAAGCCGATTCCAATCTCCAAAGCACATGAAAAAGTTAATGCACTCTATAACGTCCTTTGATTTTACAGTGTCTCATTTTAACATCAGGAATAAGCATAGGTGTCAGAATGTCGCCCAGGCTGGAGTGCAGTGGCACGATCATAGTCCACTGCAGCCTTGAACTCCTGGGCTCAAGTGGTCCTCTCACTTCAGTCTCTTGAGTAGCTGAGACTACAGGCATGAGCTACTGTGCCCAAGCTCTAAGCTATTTTTTAAGTGTGAGTAACGGTGATTGCAAATCAGTGATGAGATGATATTTAACAGGGATGAGAGTTGGGTTCAGGAGAGGTGGTAACGGTTGGAGAGGGGATGTAAAATAAGATACATGCACAGACAGCAGTACTAAAAGAATGTGCTAGGTATCACAAGAGGTGTGCAAACAAAATGCTGTCCTGATACAGAGAACGAAGAATTATACTGAATGGAGAAATACATTTAAACTTCCAAATAATGGCTTTTCAGGGTGGGTTTTGGCAACCTTGATATGCAATAAAGGCACTTATCTAGACAGAGTGAGTGGAGAGTTATTTTGATATTATCTCTCAAGTCACACTTTTTAGAAAGTCACACATTCCACCTACTGATAAGGCCTCTTTCAGTATGAAGAGATTAACATGTCAGAATAATGTGAATTTTCTTTCTTAAGATCTTCTACAGTTGTCTGAAGATTTTGAATGTCAGCTGAGTCTATCTAGTGGGCCTCCCCTTAGCAGACCGGTGTACTCCAAGAAAGGCCTTCAACATAAAAAGGAACTCCAGCAACTTTTATTTTCAGGTAATTATGGTTTGTCTTCTCAACACCAGCCAGTTTCTATGTCAGGATAAAGGGAGATTAAACTGTTTTATTTGTTTTGTAAAGTCCTGAAAGTGCTCTGCAAACCCATAGATAAGACGTGATGATGTTACAATCTTCTTGGTGATAAGTGGTTTAGAAATGAACCCTCACTGACCCCAGTGGCTAAGGCAGTACCACACATAGAATCCAGGAACATTATTTCCCTTAAAGATTATTTGTTCTTGTAGTTCCCAACTCTGGCTGATCATCAGTGTTTCTGGTCATTTTTAAAAGGACACATATCTGAGTTCCTCCTCCACTCATAACAAGTTGGAATACCTGGGAAGAGTGGCTTGCAATATGCACTTTTCTCAAACTACCCTCACGATTTTATGCTAATCTAGATTGGAAAACTTTTATCTAGTCAAACTAGTTATACACTGCACCAGAGAGCAGCCAAAAAACTGCCTACCCTTGCCAGATTTTCCAGAGGAGTGGTGGTTGTAAATATGAGAAAAGAATATAAATCTAGGTCAAGATGGAAAACAAAACATTTAAAATGGAGATGGATTATGCATTTCTTCCCATGTTTTGGGTTTAGGACAATCATGTAGCAGCACAAACACAATAATTCAGGACCAAGGTCAATGCCTTTTCTCTACTCTTATCCCTTGCTCCCATGATAGGCTTTGCTTAGGAATCCATTGCTGTCTCCTTTGTAGAATCCCAGAGAGGGAAAACCACTTGCTTAAATCTGTGCAGTAAGTCAGTGGTTTATCTGGCACTATAATTGATACATAAGTGTCCTATATATGTGTAAATATCTGTCAAGGATCATTAAATTAATAGATAATGACTGCTCCCATTACAATTTCATTTTTTCCCTTATCCAAGGTCCTTGCATTCATTTACATATCAAACTTATATTTTAGAAACTGTCCACAATAAACAATGTAATCTAAGAGTAAACCTATTAAGCACTGCTAATCATTTTTTAAGCTCAATAGATTCATTTTAGTAGAGCTTATTACCATGGAATAAATTATAACTAAGACAAAATAATAAGCTATATGCCCATAGAGGAGCAGCCTATTATTCTGGTATTAAAAAAATCAATTTTCTAAAACTTCTACCAAACTTTTGAAGAATAGGCATATTTTAGACTATTTGCATTGTTCTAGATTCATAGAAAAATAACAAAAATTCCCAAGTCATTGTTTTTTGAGACAGGGTCTTGCTCTGTCACCCAGGTTGGAGTGCAGTGGTGTGATCATAGCTCACTGCAACCTTAAACTCCTGAGCTCAAGTGATCCTCTAACCTCAGTCTCTTGAGAAGCTGAGACTATAGGCATGAGTTACTGTGCCCAACCCTAAGCTATTTTTTAAGTGTGAGAAATAGTAATTATAAAACTTGTTAAAGATAGAAAAAAAAGAAAAAGGAAAACTCAGACTAATCTTACTTATTAATGAGGATGCAAAGACAGAATTCCAGAAATACAAGGATGTATCAGCATTTGGAGAGTTAATGTAATTCATCATTTCTATGTATCTATGCAGATAAATTATATATTTGTCTTCTAATACATCAAAAAGGCATTTGTAAAGCTCAATACATGTTGTTTTTTTAAAGGTCCTCAACAAAACAGTAACCTATAAATAGTGCTTTAATATTATATTTATATTTACATATATATATGTATATATATCCACCAAGAACATCATGTTAATTGGGAGAGATTATAGGCATTCTATTAAATTCAGGAACAAAACAGCCACTTGCATATTACAAGTACAATGTCATATTAATTGACCAATACAGTTAGATAAGAGAAAGAAATTAGAGGGATTAAATGGAAGAAGATAGGACTATATATCTGGAGAACTCATGAGAATCAAATGAAAAGCTACTGTAAACAGTAAAAGAATTCAGAATGAATATAAGTACTTATATTAGTATTATAAGAAACAACTATAAAAATTAATATGCAGAATTCAGTATCTTTAATATAACGTATAATGAAAGAAAACACCCAATTTCCAATAACAACAAAAAGGTAAAATATCTGCAATAAACCTATCTAAAGCAAAAGTTAAATTAATATTGAAGGACACAGAAGCATAAGTGAATCAGGGAATGTTATGTACTTTGAAGGAAGAATCATCATCACAAAGTTGTCAATTCTGAAATTATTTTATATATCAATTTTAAAAGAGATTATTTAAATCTAAACATAAAAACTAAATTAGCAAGAACAGGTGGAAAATTAAAACCTGAAAAACAAGAGAGGCTATCTATAAATAACATATATTATTTATAGATATATAAATACATATAATATATAATTATATAACTATAATATATAGATATAAAAAATATATTATATATCTATATATTATGTAAATAAGTATACATTTTTATTTTATTATTTCATATTTATATGTTATATACTTATATTATGTATAATATATATTATTTATATATATTTAAATATATAGTATATATATATAAATAATAAAAAGAGTTGTATTGGCATGTAATTAGTATATATATATAAGTAATAAAAAGAGTTGTATTGGCATGTAATTAGACCAAAGTTATGGAATGTAGGATCTGGAAATACACAGAAACATAAATTAAAATTTAGTTTATCATGAAACTGGCCTTGCAAATAAGTAGAGAAAAACAGAAATGTTCATAAATATATAGGGTAGCTTGGTGGCAATTAACTTTTTAAAAGATGAATTCATACTTTACTTCATATACTAATATAAACTCCAAATGGATCAAGAATTTAAAACAAAAAGCCAGAAAAGTTCTAGAAGAAAACATAGGCAAACATCTTTATAATTTTTGCGTTAGACTTAAAAATATCAAGATTCAAAATCTGTGAACCATAAAAGACTGATATATATCACTGCATACAAATAAGTATTGTGCATGACTAAAGCCACTAAGAACAAAGTCAAGTGACCATGACCAAGTAGAAAAAATATTTGCAACCCATATCACAACCAAAGGACCAGTGTCTCTAATATATAAAGAGCTTCCAGAAGTTGATAAGGACACACACACACACACAGACACACACACACACACACAAACAGAAAAATCAACAAAGATAGTCCAGAGAAAATAAAATTCATACAGCTCTGAAACATTTGAAAAGATGCTAAATATTAATCAAAATAAGAGACATGTAAATTAAAAGGAGATATTATTTCCATCTACTAGATTGTTAAAAAATGAAAAAACCTGACATTATCTCTTATTTGCTAGATTGTGGGGAAACACACCTTCTTGTACATTGCTAGTGGGAGTCCATATTCGTACAACTCCATTGGAGGACAATTTGGCAATATATTAATATATTGGAATCACAAATGTATTTAACTTTTGGGATTTTATTTTGTGTGTGTGTGTGTGTGTGTATGCTACATATGCTTGCATACATACCAGACATACAAGGTTACTCGCTGTAGTGTTAACATAATAGCAAAAGATTGGGGGGAAAACTAAAGGGCCCATCAATAGGGACTGGTCAAGCAAGATATGGTACATCCATATCTGTGTTAGATAGCTGTAAGAAAAGAATAAGAAATTGTGCATTGATACAGAAAGATCTCCACAATACATTGCTAAGTGAAGAAAAGTAGTTGCTGAGTGGTTTGCTACCTGTTGGGAAAGAAAGGGCAGAATATTTGTTTGTATTTGCATAAAGCAATTTCGGAAGAGTAGGCAAGAAACTTAAAAGTGTCTGTGATAAGGGAGAAGGGTGAGATTGGGAAGGCAGGAAATTAAGAAAATGGGAGTAGGAGTGTTTGGGTATTTGGTACAGGAATATATTAACCAAAGTTTTTTTTTTAAATGACATTTTTCACTTTTGGAACATTGTTATTGTTATTAGATTTTGAACATTAATAGTGGTAAACAAATTATGTTTATAGTTTTACAAATAGATTCCAGATATTAAGAATAAAGATGTTCTGGTTTTTTGAAAAGATCAACAAAATTGATAGGCCACTAGCAAGACTAATAAAAAAGAAAAGAGAGATCAAATAGACGCAATGAAAAATCATAAAGGGGATATCACCACTGACCCCAGAGAAATACAAACTACCATCAGAGAATACTGTAAACATCTCTATGCAAATAAACTAGAAAACCTAGAAGAAATGGATAATTTCCTGGACACTTACACTCTCCCAAGACTAAACCAGGAAGAAATTGAATCCCTGAATAGACCAATAGTAGGCTCTGAAATTGAGGCAACAATTAATAGCCTACCAACCAAAAAAAGTCCAGGACCAGACGGATTCACAGCCGAATTCTACCAGAGGTACAAGGAAGAGCTGGTACCATTCCTTCTGAAACTATTCCAATCAATAGAAAAAGAGGGAATCCTCCCTAACTCATTTTATGAGACCAACATCATCCTGATACCAAAGCCTGGCAGAGACAAAACAAAAAAAGAATTTTAGACCAATATCCCTGATGAACATCGATGCAAAAATCCTCAATAAAATACTGGCAAACCGAATCCAGCAGCACATCAAAAAGCTTACCCACCATGATCAAGTGGGCTTCATCCCTGGGATGCAAGGCTGGTTCAACATACGCAAATTAATAAACATAATCCAGCCTATAAACAGAAGCAAAGACAAAACCCACATGATTATCTCAATAGATGCAGAAAAGGCCTTTGATAAAATTCAACAGCCCTTCATGCTAAAAACTCTCAATAAATTCGGTATTGATGGAATGTATCTCAAAATAATAAGAGCTATTTATGACAAACCCACAGCCAATATCATACTGAATGGGCAAAAACTGGAAAAATTCCCTTTGAAAACTGGCATAAGACAGGGATGCCCTCTCTCACCACTCCTATTCAACATAGTGTTGGAAGTTCTGGCTAGGGCAATCAGGCAAGAGAAAGAAATCAAGGGTACTCAGTTAGGAAAAGAAGAAGTCAAATTGTCACTGTTTGCAGATGACATGATCGTATATTTAGAAAACCCCATTGTCTCAGCCCAAAATCTCCTTAAGCTGATAAGCAACTTCAGCAAAGTCTCAGGATACAAAATTAATGTGCAAAAATCACAAGCATTCTTATACACCAGTAACAGACAAACAGAGAGCCAAATCATGAATGAACTCCCTTTCACAATAGCCTCAAAGAGAATAAAATACCTAGGAATCCAACTTACAAGGGATGTAAAGGACCTCTTCAAGGAGAACTACAAACCACTGCTCAGTGAAATAAAAGGGGACACAAACAAATGGAAGAACATACCATGCTCATGGATAGGAAGAATCAATATGGTGAAAATGGCCATACTGCCCAAAGTAATTTATAGATTCAATGCCATCCCCATTAAGCTACCAATGACTTTCTTCACAGAAATGGAAAAAACTGCTTTAAAGTTCATATGGAACCAAAAAAGAACCCGCATTGCCAAGACAATCCTAAGCCAAAAGAACAAAGCTGGAGGCATCATGCTACCTGACTTCAAACTATACTACAAAGCTACAGTAACCAAAACAACATGGTACTGGTACCAAAACAGCATGGTACTGGTACCAAAACAGAGATATAGACCAATGGAACAGAACAGAGCCCTCAGAAATAATACCACGCATCTACAGCCATCTGATCTTTGACAAACCTGACAAAAACAAGAAGAAATGGGGAAAGGATTCCCTATTTAATAAGTGGTGCTGGGAAAATTGGCTAGCCATAAGTAGAAAGCTGAAACTGGATCCTTTCCTTACTCCTTATATGAAAATTAATTCAAGATGGATTAGAGACTTAAATGTTAGACCTAAAACCATAAAAACCCTAGAAGAAAACCTAGGTAATACCATTCAGGACATAGGCATGGGCAAGGACTTCACGTCTAAAACACCAAAAGCAACGGCAGCAAAAGCCAAAATTGACAAATGGGATCTAATTAAACTAAAGAGCTTCTGCACAGCAAAACAAACTACCATCAAAGTGAACAGGCAACCTACAGAATGGGAGAAAATTTTTCCAATCTACTCATCTGACAAAGGGCTAATATCCAGAACCTACAAAGAACTCAAACAAATTTACAAGAAAAAGCAAATAACTCCATCAAAAAGTGGGCAAAGTATATGAGCAGACACTTCTCAAAAGAAGACATTCATACAGCCAACAGACACATGAAAAAATGCTCTTCATCACTCGCCATCAGAGAAATGCAAATCAAAACCACAATGAGATACCGCCTCATACCAGTTAGAATGGCAATCATTAAAAAATCAGGAAACGACAGGTGCTGGAGAGGATGTGGAGAAATAGGAACACTTTTACACTGTTGTTGGGACTGTAAACTAGTTCAACCATTGTGGAAAACAGTGTGGTGATTCCTCAAGGATCTAGAACTAGAAATACCATTTGACCCAGCCATCTCATTACCCGGGTATATACCCAAAAGATTATAAATCACGCTGCTATAAAGACACATGCACACGTATGTTTATTGCAGCACTATTCACAATAGCAAAGACTTGGAATCAACCCAAATGTCCATCAGTGACAGACTGGATTAAGAAAATGTGGCACAATACACCATGGAATACTATGCAGTCATAAAAAATGATGAGTTTGTGTCCTTTGTAGGGACATGGATGCAGCTGGAAACCATCATTCTCAGCAAACTATTGCAAGAACAGAAAACCAAACACCGCATGTTCTCACTCATAGGTGGGAATTGAACAATGAGATCACTTGGACACAGGAAGGGGAACATCACACACCGGGGCCTATTGTGGGGAGGGGACAAGTGGGAGGGATAGTATTAGGATATATACCTAATGTAAATGACAAGTTAATGGGTACAGCACACTAACATGGCACACGTATACATATGTAACAAACCTGCACGTTGTGCACATATACCCTAGAACTTAAAGTATAATAATAAAAAAATTAAAAAAACAATAAAGATGTTCTTAGCACATTAATTATTAGCATTGATTGACAATAAATTAGGTTCGGATTCAATGCTGTCAGTGCTTCTCTTGGAAGAAATGCAATGATTGTCTCAAATAGAAATTTTGTCTGTAATGGGGTTACTGGCACTAAAGATATTCAGGGCCTGGTGTAGCAGATCAGAATCAGCCAGCCCCAGTGTTCTTCCTCTTGGTGTCCTAAACCTTTAGGCTCCCTCACCTGATTGATTTCTTATGGTTTGAGAACAACTGCCCTGGACCCTTAACTGCTGTTTCTAAAGATTCCCTAGATCCATGGTTGAAATTAGTTCCCAGAATGGATACGAGGTGGGAGCTCCAAGGACAGAAGGATGAATATGGGAGTTCTGGGGAGGATGAGGAGTTTATCAAGTGATCAAGGTGGAAGAAGACATCAGAGTTTCAGAGCAAACCTGTGCAAAGGCACAGAGTCCTCAAATCACATGGAGAGTGATGACTACTCTGGTGAACCTGGAATGGTGGCATTAATTGAACATCTAGTCTGGTCCCTATCATTACTGTTATGTGGAATATCAAAGAAATGAAAGAGACACTTCTGATCTTCCCATAATTTCCTTCAGAAGCATGTTCCATTATACAATTAAAGAAAAAGAAGACCTATGCAATAATGAGGTAAATAAATATCAAGTGTTTTAGTGACTTTTACCATTTATCAGGCAGGAGTAGTCTGTGACTTGCCGGGCAGGGCAAAAACAGTAGAGGATCTGATGTCCAAGAGACTTGGGTTCAGACTCTGGCCCTGCCTTTTCCTAGTGGTGTGATGTTGGGCAAGTCACTTGATCTCTTTTATTTTTTATTTTTTGAGACACTATCTTGCTCTGTCGCCCGGGATGGAGTGCAGTGGTATAGTCATAGCTCACTGCAGCCTTAAATTCCCTGGCTCAAGCAATCCTCCTACCTCAGCCTCCTGAGTAGCTGCACCCAGCTCTCACTTGACCTCTTTGAGTCCTTATCTACTCATATGAAGATGGGAATAAATATATATTCCTTTGAAAATTTGTGAGGACCAGAGATATGTGCAAATTCCCTGGTACAATCAACAAATGGTGTATTTTCTTATTTTACATTTCTTTGGTTTCCAAAGCTTCATTTTAAACATATGCTCAGTTATCCTATTTTATCCATTCTAAGATGTGTGTTTCCCCCTATATTTTAACATCTCTAAAATCTGGATGTGTCTCATGATAGATGCCATCTCCTACTCACTGTCATCCAGGTTGCAGGCATAATCAAGTTGTATGAGCACCTGGTACGAAAGAGAAAGCACCAGCAACAATGAACAATAAACAATTACCAATAAAATCTGGGTAATTTCATTTGAAATTACCACTGCAAATCTTGATTTGGGTTTGTACTCTAACACTACCACAACAGGACAATAGTTATCTTCCCCCCAACTTTGGAACCCATGATCATTGAAATAAGTTCATAATCCTCCAATGCAAGTATATTCTCATGTCACAGAATTATTTCTTGTTTGTGTGTGACAAAGGGAAGACTTTTGTGATAGTGGGGAGCCATATGTTGATCTTTAAGTGATGCAAGAATTCTGCTTCAGGAGAGATAGCTTTAAGGATCTTCTAGTCCAGGACTGCAGGAAATTCGCTGCCAATAAAGGCTTTAATATGACTCCCTCTGCCCCGCAAATATGGAGTTAATGAATACCTTCTTCCTGGGGCCGGGGGAGGGGCTCCTGCTACTCCCAGCAATGGGGCATTTTGAGATTCAGGTACCTCGAAAGTAGAAAGGGGAGGAAGAGAACCAACATTTCTCAAGCAGCTACAATGAACCAAACATTTTATGTTATTTCATTTATTCCTCCTCATAGGAAATGTGCTATTCTTAGTTCTGTTTTACAGATGAGACAGCAAAGTCTTAGGTTAAGGAATTTCCCAAGGTTGTAACTTTTAAAAAACACATGGATTTAGATGAAGTATACCAGGTATTCCAAGCGTTCTTTTCCTTTATAATTAATATTTATAAAATAATATTTGAAACTTTCATAAGTAATAATCCAGTTAATCAATTAGTTAATTATAATTAGTCATCATAATCAATAGGGTTATTTCTCTTCCCTTAATTTATCATTCTTTTCACATACAGTCCCACCAGGACATTTGCGATATACTCCGGAGTCCCTCTGGAGGGACCTGACCTCAGAGCACGAAGGACTACAGGAGTTAATAAACAAGCAAATGCAACCTTTCTCCCAGGGAATTGTGATCCTCTCTAGAAGCTGGGCTGTGGACCTGAACTTGCAGGAGAAGCCAGGAGTCATCTGTGATGCTCTGCTGATAGCACAGAACAGCACCCCCATTCTCTACACTGTTCTCAGGGAGCAGGATGCAGAGGGCCAGGACTACTGCACTCGCACCGCCTTTACCTTGAAGCAGAACCTGGTGAACGTGGGGGGCTACACCGGGAAGGTGTGTGTCAGGGCCAAGGTCCTCTGCCTGAGTCCTGAGAACAGTGCAGAGGCCTTGGAGGCTGCAGTGTCTCCGATGGATTACCCCGCGTCCTATAGACTTGCAGGCACCCAGCACATGGAAGCCCTGCTGCAGTCCCTCGTGATTGTCTTGCTCGGCTTCAGGTCTCTCTTGAGTGACCAGCTCGGCTGTGAGGTTTTAAATCTGCTCACAGCCCAGCAGTATGAGATATTCTCCAGAAGCCTCCGCAAGAACAGAGAATTGTTTGTCCACGGCTTACCTGGCTCAGGGAAGACCATCATGGCCATGAAGATCATGGAGAAGATCAGGAATGTGTTTCACTGTGAGGAAAAGAGAATTCTTTACATTTGTGAAAACCAGCCTCTGAGGAACTTTATCAGGTAAGCAGTTGGATCTTATGTCTCTAAGTATTATTTAATCTGGGTTTAATTTTTTCTGCTAAGTCACCTTCCTTCTTGAGAATTGAGTGGTAAAATCATCTGTGATAACATACTGTGCTCAGAGGAACATGATACATTCATTTTCTCCCCTTGCTTTTTTTGGATAAAACTTGAGTGTGTTCTTTTAATTTTTGCAGTGATAAAAATATCTGCCAAGCAGAGACCCGGAAAACTTTCATAAAAGGAAAGTTTGGACACATTCAACACATCGTCATTGACGAAGCTCAGAATTTCCGTTCTGAGGATGGGGACTGGTATGGGAAGGCAAAAACCATCACTCGGAGAGCAAAGGATGGCCCAGGAATTCTCTGGATCTTTCTGGACTACTTTCAGACCAGCCACTTGAATTGCAGTGGCCTCCCCCTTCTCTCAGACCAGTATCCAAGAGAAGAGCTCACCAGAATAGTTCGCAATGCAGATCCAATAGCCAAGTACTTACAAAAAGAAATGCAAGTAATTAGAAATAATCCTTCATTTAACATCCCCCCTGGTTCCCTTGAGGTACTTCTTGAAGCTGAATGGTCCCAGGGTGTTCAGGGAACCTTACAAATTAAGAAACACTTGACTGTGGAGCAAATAGTGACCTTTGTGGCAGACACCTGCAGGTTCTTCTTTGAAAGGGGCTATTCTCCAAAGGATGTTGCTGTGCTTGTCAGCACTGCAAAAGAAGTGGAACGCTATAAGTATGAGCTCTTGAAAGCAATGAGGAAGAAAAGGGTTGTGCAGCTCAGAGATGCATGTGATATGTTGGGTGATCACATTGTTTTGGACAGTGTCCGGCGATTCTCAGGCCTGGAAAGGAACATAGTGTTTGGGATCCATCCAAGGACAACTGACCCAGCTATCTTACCCAATATTCTGATCTGTCTGGCTTCCAGGGCAAAACAACACCTATATATTTTTCTGTAGGGTGGCCATTAGGAAGAACTCCAACCCAAAATGCTCTGTAAATGTCTATGGGTGACGGTCTGCTGATGGTAGAAACCTTTCTTTTTAGTTTACAAGTCAGAGATTTGGACAGAGCTGACACAAAGAGTTTGGAGCTCCCCCATTTCTGGCTCTCCTTTCAGGGTTCCTCACCCAACTCTTTTCGGCAGTGGTGGTTGCCCCCGTTCTGACCCCTGACTCTTTCAGCCAGAAAGATGGTGGCTTTCTAAAGGAACTTTAGCTGCCCTGCACAACACAGATCTGTGTCTTGCACTTTGGGTAAAAGCCATAAAAATAAGAAACTCAGTGTGTGGCCTTTCTTTCTTCCAAGGCTGGGCTTCTTTTTTTAAGTCCCTTCATGTAGTTTGTTGTTTTTAAAAATTTGTCCAGAATTGTTTTCTGCAGAAGCCTGGTCTGTTAGGAGCTTACAGGCCATAGCAGAAGCAATTGTTCCTGAATTCTTCACATTCATCTTTGCTGTATCCATTTAGTGCTTGGGAGAGTCTGAAGATAATTCAGTCACTGTCAGATTAATAATTTTGTCAGAACAAAGAATACCGTTGTGAATATTTAATCCTTTAAAATTGTGATCTTCAGAGCTTGTTCTCAGAATGGCGCAGACGAAGCCTTAATTGTGATAGTGAACATTAATGGTCACTTTAAAGAGAAATTATAGGCCAAAATGAAATGAACAGAAACCTGTTTGCCCTGGCTTTCAGTGGAAGATAATATTAGAGACCAAAATCTGGTTCTGAAGGTGTGTATCAGCCCTAACGTGAACCGAAAGATTGTCTTTAAAAACCAATGAGCTTATGTTTTTAACTTCTCAGTTTAGTTCTATGCATTGCTCTGTAACACACCTAGTGAAGTTTTATGTCATTCTTGAACTATGATTTTTTTTTTCCATTTACTTTCATGGTTTGGTGGGCCATTGTTATGGACTGAATGTTTGCATCCCACCCTTCATCCCCAAATTCCCATATTGAAGCCCCAACCTATAGTGTGGAGCTGGGGCTGTTAAAAAAGTAACGAAGGTTACATGAAGTGATGGTGGGGCTGTGATCTGCTAAGGTTGGTGTCTTTATAGGAGGAGACCCCAGAGAGCTTGTTCCCTCCCTCCTTGTGCATGCAAACAAGAGGGCTTGGGAGTACACAGAGAGATGGCAGCCACCTACAAGCCAAGAGGAGAACCCTCACAATGAAACTCTTGCTGCTGGCACCTCTGTCTTGGACTTCCAGCCTCCAGACTGTGAGAAACAAATTTCTGTTGTTTCAGCTGCTCAGTCTCTGCTGTTTTGTTATTGCAGCCCGAGAACACAGCTCTATGATTATTTGTCAAACAGAAAACACTGATACTTAACAATACTAATGCAATTATTTATTTGCTTTTCAGTCTCTACAAAACATTCTAAAACACTAATCTAAATACTAACAATAAAAAATTTGCGTAACTAATGGAAATTAAGAAATCATATGCCCAACATTTCACTTATTAATAATCTTACTCTGCTGATTTCCCCCCAGATTGTGAGTTTCGAACTTCCCTGCCTTTCTCCTGTCTTTCTGTGTTAACTCATGGAATTCCAGTTATCTAGCCTTGAAATTGTAGGTTCTCCTAACTTAAGCAAAATCTGACAGATCAGCAAAGTAAGGAGAAAAATGCTGCTTCTTTCTTTCTGACTGCACTAAATCAGGTACAACTCAGCATTAAAAAGCTATCTTTGTAAATGTTGTTCCTAATAAATTAGTCTTATAAGATCCCTGGACTTTGGAGTTGTTGTAATGTCGTTGAGAGTAATTCTTTAAAAGTCTAATTTTGACTGGTTGTATCTCTTTATGATTTATTGCCCCACTAACAATATTTGAAACAATATATATTTTTAAATGTATAAATAATTATGAAATTTTGTTTAGACCAAAGAGGATTACTGATATTTGTTTCCATATGAATGGCAAAAGATTTAGCTTACAGATCTACTGCATTTCTGTTTTAAATAAAAAGTTGAGAGTCTGTGTCTCATTAAACTGGAAAAAAAATGGTCTTGTAAAATAAATGATTAAATGGGGGAAAAGGAGAAGACTGAGGCCAGTGACTCCATGCGAGAGCCAAAACGAGCCAGTAAAAGATTAAGCAACATTAACTTTCAATTTTTTTTTGAGAGACAAGATCTCACTATGTTGCCCAGTTTGGAATGCAGTAGTGCAATCATAGCTCACTATAGCCTCAAACTCCTGGGCTCAAGTGATCCTCCTGCCTCAGCCTCCCAAATTGCTGGGATTATAGGCGTGAGCCAGTGCACCAGGCTCAATTGGGTGCCTGCCTGTCTCTGGACTCTGCCTCTAGACATCTGGGACGTACTTCATTAAAGATCTGAAAACCTACCCAGCCATTATAAAGTGAAACAAAGTGTTTTTATATTTTAAATTAACTTATTATTTTAGAATAGTTGTAGAATTACAGAAAAAGTTACAAAGATAGTACAGAAAGTTCCTGTGTCCCCTTCATTTAGTTTCCTCTTTATTTTATTTTATTTTATTTTGACAAGGTCTTGCTCTCTCACCCAGGCTGGAGTACAGTTGGGTGATCACAGCTCACTGCAGCCTTTAACTCCTGGACTCCAGTGATCCTCTCACCCCAACTAGCTGAGAAGCTGGAACTGCAGGTACATGCCACTACACCTAGCTAATTTTTAGAAACTTTTTTTGTAGAGGACGGGGTCTTATTATGTTGCCCAGGCTGGTCTCAAACTCCCAGGCTCAAGCAATCCTCCTGCGTGGGCTTCCTACAGTGCTGGGATTAGGTGTGAGCCATTGCAGTGGCTAGTTCCCTTTTTTATTACCGTATTGTTGTGATTCACTCATCATAACTAAGGAACAAACCTTACTTAGTACATGACTATTAACTAAACCCCACATTGTGTTTGGATTCTCTAGTTTTTTGTTTGTTTGTTTGTTTTTGAGACAGAGTCTCGCTCTGTCGCCCAGGCTGGAGCTGGAGTGCAGTGTCGCGATCTCGGCTCACTGCAAGCTCCGCCTCCCGGGTTCACGCCATTCTCCTGCCTCAGCCTCCCGAGCAGCTGGGACTACAGGCGCCGGCCACCACGCCCGGCTAATTTTTTGTATTTTTTTTTTTTAGTAGAGACAGGGTTTCACCATGTTAGCCAGGATGATCTTGTTCTCCTGACCTCGTGATCCGCCCGCCTCGGCCTCCCAAAGTGCTGGGATTACAGGCGTGAGCTGCCGCGCCCGGCCTGGATTCTCCAGTTTTTCTCTAGTGTCTTTATTCCAGGATCCCATCCAGGACACCATACTACATTTAGTGGTCATGTTTCCTTACCCTCCTCTGACC
The DNA here is from genome assembly GCF_024542745.1 of Macaca thibetana thibetana. Lineage (NCBI taxonomy): Eukaryota > Metazoa > Chordata > Mammalia > Primates > Cercopithecidae > Macaca > Macaca thibetana. The sequence goes on along the minus strand of NC_065593.1, from coordinate 30,003,872 downwards.
TGTGATGCTTTATTTTTGATGACCTGGACAGTTCTGAGGAGTATTGGTCAGGTATCTACAAATAAAATGTCCTTCAGTTTGGGTTTGTCTGATTTTTTTCTCAGACTGGGATTATAGGTTTTCAAGAGGAAGACCACAGAAATGAAGAGTTATTCTCATCACATCACATCAAGCGTATATGCTATCAACATGCCTTATCACTGATGATATTAACCTTGGCCAGCTGACAGAGGAAGTGTTTGCCAGGTTTCTCTACAGTGAAGTTACTTTCCCTTCCTCCCATGTTGCTAAGGGCAGCTCACACTCAAAAGGGTGGGAATTGAAGCTCCACTTTCTTGAGGGGGCCAATATCTGCATATCCTGCAAAATAATTTATCCACATACATGATATTTTATCATATATATATATTTTTTCTATTTACTTGATTTTCTCTCTGTGTGCTCCCAGGCCCTCTTGTTTGCATGCACAGGGAGGGAAGGAACAAGCTTTCTGGGGTCTCTCCCTATAAGGACACCAAGAGCAGATCAGAGCCCCACCACGACTTCATGTAACCTTAATTACTTTTTTAGCAGCCCCAGCTCCACATTACCGGTTGGGGCTTCAACATGGGAATTTGGGGGTGAAGGGTGGGATGCAAGCATTCAGTCCATTACAATGGCCCACCAAACCATGAAAGTATATAGAAAAAAAAATCAAGTAAATCAGGACACACACACACACACACACATACATATATATATATATATATAATCATTTATCAATTATGTAGATAATTTATCTACATAAATTATTTGGAATTATTCCTTTACTTGTAAGAATGGACTTATAGATATTTATTTAATACTTTGCATTATATTCCAATGCTACATTGTTTATTTAGTTGCTCAGATTGTTCTAGTATTAGACGTATACAGGATATCTGGCAAAAACCACAACAGATCAAATATGGTGGCTCATGCTTGTAATTCCAGCACTTTGAGGGCTGAGGTGGGCAGATCACTTGAGGCTAGGAGTTTGAGACCAACCTGACCAATATAGTGAAATCCCACCTCTACCAAAAATACAAAAAAATTCAGCTGGGCATGGTGGCACAAGCCTGTAGTCCCAGCTACTTGGGAGGCTGAGGCATGAGAAAAGCTTGAACCTGGGAGGCGAAGGTTGCAGTGAGCTGAGATTGCACAATTGCACTACAGCCTGGGTGACAAAGCAAGACACTCTCTCAAAAAAAAAAAAAAAAAAAAAAAAAAAAAAAATCCACAACAGTCAACATCAACAAATTAAACAAATAAATAACAATGAGGATCCAGATCTTGCTTTCTAATACCCTTAAGTATACAATACATTATTATTCTCTATACTCACCATGCTGTGCAATTGATCTCAAGAACTTATTCATCCTAACTGAAACCTTGTATCTTTTGACCAACATCTCCTCATTCCCTGACCTCTGTCCCCCATCCAGCCCCTGGCATTTTTCTACTCTCTGCTTCCATTAATTCAACTATTTTAGATTCCACATATAATTGGAATAATGCAGTATTTGTCCTTCTGTGCCTAGATTATTCCACTTAGCATAATGTCCTCTGAGTTCATCCTTATTGTTGCAAATGACAGGATTTCCTTCTTTTCTCAGGCTGAAGAGTATTTCATTTTGTGTGGTGTGTGCTTGAGAGAGAGTGTGTGTGTGTGTGCATATGTAACACATTTTCTGTATCCATTCATGCATAGATGGACAGTTTAATTGCATATCTTGGTAATTATTAATAATACTGCAATGAACACGGGAGTGTAGATACCTCTTTGACATACTGATTTCATATCTTTTAGATATATACTCAGAAAAGGGTGCTAGAAAATTGAAATTTAATATAAAACAAGATATACATCCAGAAATGGGATTGCTGGATCATATGATAGTTATTTTATAACTATGGTTGCTACTTCAGGAGAACATGGTTACTTCCTTGACTCACCAGCAGTATGCATTGACTTTTCTTTTCTTTCTTTCTCTCTCTTCCTTTCCTTTCCTTTTTCTTTTTCTTTTTTTTTGAGACAGGGTCTTGCTCTTTTGCCCAGGCTGGAGTGCAGTCACTACAGCCTGGAAACTCTGGGCTCAAGGGATCCTCCCACCTCAGCCTTCTGAGTAGTTAGGACTACAGGCGCAGGCCACCAGGCCTGGTTAGTTTTGTTTCTCTTTTTTGTAGAGAGGAGGTCTCCCTTTGTTGCCCAGGCTGGTCTCAAACTCCTGGGATCATGTGATCTTCTCACCTCAGGCTCCTCAGTAGATGAGACTACAGGCCTGCTCACCATATTCGGCTAATTTTTTTTTTTTTTTTTTTTTTTGTTTGTAGCTATGGGATCTCTCTGAATTGTCCACGCTCGTCTTAAACTCCCCTCAAGCGATCCTTTCACCTTGGCCTCCCAAAGTGCTGGGATTACAGGCATGAGCCACTCCACCCATAGTGGCTTTCTATACCCTCAGAAAATAGCTAATTATGTGCGCCTACGGAGTTATTCCATTTGTACCATCAGGGTAACATTTTCAGCCGTCCTAGTTCTCTGGCAAAACATTTTGGGCCCTCGGTGACTTTTTGCTGAATGGGTGACCCCCTCCCAGTGCAGAGCCATCAGAATCACTGGAGAGCTGAGGGTCTGGGGAGGCGCAGAGAGAAGGCTGAAGGCGGTCTCGCTTTCCTGCAGCAGGAAAGGGAACGAGGAGCGCTGCCCTCTCCCAGTCCCGGGGAGGACAAGAAAACGCCGCCACGGCGGAGACAGACGCCTACTGCGTGGGCTTTAAATCCAGCGTGGGTGTGGGGCAGCGCTGAGGCTCGATCTTCCGCCCTGCCCCTTAGACAGAGAAGGGAAGGTAGTCGAGGTCAGGAGGGGAGGGAGGGGAAAGGAGGGGAAGGAGGGAAATCGGAAGAGGGAAGGGCCTGGGAGGGAGGGAAAGAGGCCCGGGAGGATACGCCTGACGCTTCGATTGTAGTGGGGCTTCACTTGCTAAGGTGTAAGTGGTTGCGCCGGTGGGTACACTTTTTTGTACGTCTGAAATATTTCATAATTAACATTTGAGGAATTGTTTCTTTTTTGAAACAGGAACTAGCTCTGTCGCCCAGGCTGGAGTGCAGTGGCGCGACCACGGCTCACTGCGGCCTCCAACTCTTGAGCTAAAGGGATTCTCCTGCCTTAGTTTCCTAAGTAGTTATCACTACAGGTTAGGGCCACCACGCCTGGCTAATAAAAAAAAAAAAAAAAAAAAAAAAAAAAAAAAAAAAAATCCTCCCGCCTCTGCCTTTGCCCGTGAATTTGCTGGGATTGCAGGACTTAACCGCAGTGCCTGACCTAAGGAATCACTCAACCTCATTCCCGCAGGGATGACCACACGTGTCCAGGACGTTTCCCTGGTAACTGGACGCATCTTTAGTTCCCTGGGCTGCTCTCCTCCCGCGGTGACAGCCATTCCCGGGTTGACCTCACTGTGCGCCCTGGAAAGGGTGAGACCGACCTCAGTACCCGCCTCGGTTTCCTTGCGGAGAATTTAAACCACATCTGAGGGCCCTGTAGACACTTATACGTCTTTTTTTTTTTTTTTTTTTTTTTTCCCCAAATGAGCTTTCTCCAGCCTCTTTCGCAGACCCTGCGAACTTCAGATTCTCCCCTCAACCCGGCGGGTCTGGGGGTCCTCACCCTGACCAGTTGTTGGTGGGCGTGAAGGCCAGCGTCCCCTGGGGCTGGACCCCGTCTAATCCTCGCCTGCCCGGAAAAGGAGTGGGTGGGCATCAATCTCTGCAGCGCGCGAGTAGCAGGGGGTTGGGGAGGCGCGTAGGGTAGGGAGGTGGGTGCGGGCCTAAGCTTCTGAGCGCAGCACCCCGCCTCAGGAGGAGCCAAAGAAGATGCCTGCAGCAGGAGTCTCAGGTCCCGCGCCAAGGGCGTTGCCTTGGGGGATTGTCTTGGCCTCTGGGTTCTGGAGATGCGACAAACTAGGCCTGAGACCACAGCTGCAGGGAAAGGCGACCAGTGCACAGAGCCTGTGCCCTATTGCTTTATATATTACTATAAAAATAGCTGTATTGAGCTGTAATCGACATACATGAAATTGCACTTGTTTAAAGTGTACAAAATGATGGATATCCACCTATGTAGAATCCCTTGAAATCATCACCGCACTTAAGACAATGAGCCTATGGGGAGGGCTGGGTAAGGAGAGAGAGGCAGGAGAGTGAGGCACCTGCTAGTGCAAAATGGAAGGGGGCACCAAAGAAACACCACCTCTCAGTGACCAAGATGCACAATATTTTAAAATAAAAATTAATGCAAACATTTTTGATGAATAAAATATAAAAATGTTAAATGAAGAACGGATCCAACTTTGCGTTTGCCAGGCCCTGTGTCACTCCTCTCACCCTAGTCACACCTGTTGGGATTATAGGCAATGAGCCACCATACCCTGCCAATTCTGGGTTTTAAACTGTACTTTATTTATTACTATTCTCTTTTTTAAAACCTGATCAACCATAAGCATGCAGAAGTTCTCTGAATGAATGGAACTGTTTTCATAACACATTGTATATTAATAGGCAAATTTTGAAGGTCATTCGATTTGGAATTTTCTTTTTTATAGCACTTCTAATCAGTGTGTGTGACACACCACAGGTAGGAAAGACCATTTTTAGTAAATTATCTTCTTAATTGTAGAGAATTTCTGAAAATAAAACTGATGAAATTGTAAATTCTGCCTTTGAGGAGTTCCAAAAGACAGATCCATGGCATCCTATTTGAAGAATTAATGCCCTGGAATGTTCCAGCCTTTGTTGGACACTTGATAACAAGATCCACCAGGGGTCAGGACAAGTGCACTAAGAAAGCCTTCTACTACTCTCCATCTCTGATTCTTTGGACCACCCAGTCTTACTGGCAGAGAGGTCAGTGATGGCTCTGTTGTACCCATAGGGACATGCAACAGTTGTGGAAGGAGTGATTACATTCTCCTCAGATGAGAACACAGTTCTCTTGCTTGTTTTCAGTTTGACACCCAATAAAGGCATCCATCACCTGGACCCTGTAGATGGCAGTTGTGTGGCACTCCATGTCCCAGCTCTACATGCCCACTGTGTTTCAGATCTGGAGACAGAACATTTTTGTTGCCGTTCTAACTCACAGCCTGTGTTCCCAGAGTGAGAAGACAAGGCACAGGGCTCCTTGCCATCTTCCACGTTAGCGTTGGCAGCTGTGCAGAGCCTATGGTGGAGACTGGATTGTTGTTATTTATTCAATAGTGTTGAGACTAAATTCCAAGTAAGACATAATTATTGGACCAGATTAAAGAAAAAAAAAAAAACAGAACAAAACAAAAAACCCACTATCGGGGTGCCCAGGTAAGAACTGTGTGATTTTGGGGGTAGTGGGGAAGATAGACCAAAAAAAAATACCCCAAAACAAAAAAACCACAAACTATATTTCCTATGCTCCAAAGCAGATTGATATGGCTTGTTCCCAAGGCCTGGCCAATGGAATATTGGAAGGTAATGTGTGTAATTTTCATATTGTGCCCTTGAAAAGAGTGTGAACTCTTTTCTGCTGGCTGAAATGTGGACAAGATGCCAGAATCTGGTACAGTCATCTTGGAGCAAAAGATGGTGTGGTAAATTGAAATATTGTTTGGTAAGGTTGATGTCCCTATGCAGAAGTAGATCATATTCTGTGTCTCATTGGTGTCAGGCTTGGCAATGTGACATGTTATGATCAATGAAATATAAGCAGGCGTAACGTGTGTTACTTCCAAGAAGAATTCTGAAGAGCCATTGAGTGTTTCTGCCATGTTCTTTTTTCTTCCTGGCATAAGATAGGCAATGACCCAGATGTGGCCGCTTTGTCTGGGTCCTGGAATGAAAACAATGAAGAGTAGAGCCAAATGGGATCCACAACAGACATGTCGTTTAAGAAAGAAATTAACATTTGTTATTTTTAAACAGTCACAGAAACTTTGGGGATAATTTGTTACCACGGCAAAATCTGGCTAGTTCTGATTTATACAGAAATTGGTGCTTAGAGGGGGATGCTGCATAACAAAATAACTTAAATTGTGGCTTTTGTTCCAGGGCTGAGTGGTGAGCAATGAGGAAAATATTATTGGAGGCTGGGAAGACAGAAACCCCTGTTTTATAGTAGTGAAAGACTGGACAAAGCAGTCACCTTTAATAACTTAGAATGAAGATAATGTATTAAATGAGCCTGTGGATTTGAGTGAAGAAGTAAGGAAACAGATTCTAGTAGTATAGTTTGATTGCTAATAGGTAGGGTAATACAAAAGGTGGGAGGAACAATAAGCTTGGAAAAGCACTAAACTCTCTGCAAGCAGGAAGGGAAGAAAATGGTCTACACATTTTTGGACTTTTAGAATAAGAAGTTGCAAATATTTCTTTTCTTCAACTAATAAAAAATCTGAGAATGTCTTTGGGTAACAAAGACAGAAATTCAAACTCAGTCTTTGGCAAAGAGGCAGTTAATAAGTAGCTATTAAACCTATGGTGGAAACCTCTGAATCAACTAAGATGCCAGTCAATAAATCCTTTCAGTGGACAAAATTGCTCAGAGAAAAGAGCTTGAGTGCATTGCTTTCTGATGAAAGCCTGCTAATTCAAGGTAATATAATTAAATCTAAAGAGAAAAGCACGTCTCAAAAATATTGAATTGTATTAGCACACAGAGTTAACTGGGACCATAAAGATTTGAAAAAAAACCAACAAGATGTTTTTGATAAAGTTAAATTGCCAAGGAGCCAGACCTAGATTTTTAAAATCCAGAAAGCAAAAACTGTGATGCTTTGGGACCTAACACAGCCCTTGGACTCCAACATTCTTTGGGCAAGCAGTAGATTGAGAAAGATGGTGAGCTCTAAAGGAAGGTATAGTCCCCAGTTCCTGCTTTAAATGTGGTTGAAGAAAATAATAGAAAAGGGAAACCTTCCACTTTAAAAGTGGAAGAAGGGCGACTGAGTGAGACTCTGTCTCAAAAAAAAAAAAAAAAAAAAAAAAAAAGGAAAAAGTTAATGACACCCTCCTGAGAGTGAAAGCAGGAACCATGGGTTCTATTCAAGAGATACTGAATTCCTAGCCAGAGCAATTAGGCAAGAAAAAGAAATAAAAGGCACCCAAATTGGAAAGGACAAAATAAAATTATCTGTGTTTGCAGATGTCATGATATTATATATAGAAAATATTGTGGGATCGGGCCAGCAGCCCGCATTGCAATGGGGCTCTTTCTTTGTTCCCAGACAGATCAGCAGGTCGAGAAATAAAAGACACACATGAGATAGTGAAAGCTGGGTCCAGGGGAGTCACTGCTTTCTGGTCCTGCGATGCTGCCAATGCACTGGATATGCCAGCATTTATTATTAAGTTTAGTGAGGGCAGGGGTAGGTTAGTGAGGGATTTAGGTCATTTGATTATGAGGTGAGATGGTCACATGGGGATGAAGTAATTCTTTAACAGTATGCAGAAGTGCAATATATAGAGATAAGAAGTTACAATATAGTGTGTGCATCAGCAATTTTTAATAGAGCCTTAAAACAGAAACACAGTCTATTCATAACCTATGTTTAGCAAGATATTAATCAGCACTAACAGTTGCAGCAAAAGCTGGCTGCAAACAATCAATAGAAACAGGACATGAAGCTAGACAACTGGTTAGACCACAAATTCTCAGACGAGAGTATGCCTTAACCCTAAAGAGACCTAGAAGAGCCATGGCAAGATAAGGGTGTTTATAACCCTAGCTTATTCATATGAACAGGCACCCTCATGTGTCCGTTTATAGGCTCTCCACAGGAGTCACATTCTATTCCCAGGGCTATGAACATCTGCTTTTCTGGGATAGGAATCTTGGTGATGTGAAACCTCCCTGACTGCATGTCCGTTTATAGGTTTTCTGCAGGGGAAGCACATCATGCGCTGTTGGCTCATTCTGGCAGCCCAACATTGCATTGTCTTTACACAATCCTGCATGCAATTTTGTATTTACAATAATCAGGAGCATTTCATCTTTTATTCTGTAGCAATGGTTTCAGGGCGTTTCCCTTCAAGAAAACCCTAAAAACTCCAGAGGAACTGTTAGAACCAATTAACAAATTCAGTAAAGTTGCAAGGTACAAAACCAATAATGCAAAAATCAGCAACGTTTCTGTCTGATAACAACTATGCAAAATAGAAATCAGCCAGTCATGGTGACTCACACCTGTAATGCCAGCACTTTGGGAGGCTGTGGTGGGTGGATCACTTGAGGCCAGGAGTTTGAGACCAGCCTGGCCAACATGGTAAAACCCTATCTCTACTAAAAATATAAAAATTTGCTGGGCATGGTGGTGGACACCTGTAATCCTACCTACTCAGGAGGTTGAGATGGGAGAATCACTTGAACCCAAGAGGTGGAGGTTGCAGTGAGCCAAGATCAAGCCACTGCACTCCAGTTTGGGTGACAAAGTGAGACTCTGTCTCAAAAAAAAAAAAAAAAAAAAAAAAAAGGAAAGAAAAGAAATGAAGAAAACCAATCCCATTTACAACAGCTACAAAAAAAAAAAAAAAACTTAGCAGTAAGTTGAACAAAGGGAGTGAAAGATCTGTACATTAAAAATTATAAAACATTGATGAAAGAAATTGAAGAAGGCACTAATAAATGAAATGATATCCCATGTTCATGGATTGGAAGAATTAATATTGTTGAAATGTTTATTCCACCCAAAGTGAACTACAGATTCACTACAACTTCTATCAAAATTCCAAGGACATTTCCCACAGAAATAGAAAAATAATCTTAAAATTTCTATAGAACCACAAAAGACCCCAAATAGCCTAAGCAATCTTAAGTGAGAAGAACAAAGCAGGAGACTTTACACTACCTGATTTCCAAATGTAGTACAAAGCTATAGTAATCAAAACAGCATGGTACTGGCATAAAGAGAGTCATATAGACCAATTAAACAGAATAGAGATCCCAGAAATAAATATACACATTCATAGGCCAAGCAACCTTGAGAAAGATACCTTGCACATACATGGTGAAAGGATACTCTTTTCAATAAATAGTGTTGGGAAAACTGGATATCCAATGCAGAAGAATGAAATTGGGTCTTTATCTCTTACCATATAAAAATAAATTCAAAATTGATTAAAGACTTACATGTAAAAGCTGAAACTGTAAAACCACTGGCAGAAAACCCAAAAGATAATTTATTGATGTTGGTCTTGGCAATGAATATTTAGAATATGACCCCAAAAGTACAGGCAACAAAAGCAAAAAAAGACATATGAATGACACAAAACTAAAAAGCTTCTGCACAGCAAAGGAAATTATCAAAAGAATGGAGACAACCTACAGAAGGAGAGAAAATATTTGCAAACCATACATCTAATAAGGGGTTAGTATCTAAAATATAAAAAGAACTCAAACAATTCAATAGCAAGGAAACAAATAATTCAATTTAAAAACAAGCAAAGGCTCTGAGTAGACAAATATCTCAAAATAAGACATTTCAATGGCCAATAGGTATATGAAAAAGTGTTCAATATTACTAATAACCAAGGAAATATTAATTAAACACACAAAAAGGTATCATCTCATACCCATATAGCTATTATTAAAAAGACAAAAGATAAGTGTTGACAAGGATGTGGAGAAAAGGCAGTATCTGCACACTGTTGGTGGGAACTTAAATTAGTGCAGCCATTAGAGAAAACAATATGGCGGTTCCTCAAAAAATTAAAAATAGGCCAGGCTAAGTGATTCACACCTGTAACCCCAGTACTTTCAGAGGCTAAGGCAGGAAGACCACTTGAAACCAGGAATCTGAGACCAGCCTGGGCAACATAACAAGATCTTATCTCTACAAAACATTTTTTAAAATTACCTGGGCATGGTGGCATGAGCCTGTGTTCCCAGCTGCTCTGCAGGCTGAGGCGGGAGGGTCACTTGGGCTCAGAAGTTTGAGGCTGCAATGATCTAGGATGCCACCACTGCACTTTAGCCTGGGCAACAGAGTGAAATCGAATTTCTAAAAATAATTAAAAATAAACATAACTGTCATATGATCCAGCAATCCTATTTCTGGGTGTATGTCTAAAAGATATGAGATCAGTAGGCCAATGAGGTATCTACAATCTCATGTTTGTTGTAGCATTATTAATAATTGTCAAGATATGGAATTAACCAAACTGTCCATTGATGCATGAATAGTTAAAGAAAGTATGACACACACACACACACACACACACGGGAATACTATTCCGCCTTAGAAAAGAAGAAAATTCTGTCATCTGCAACAACGTGGATGAACCTGAAGGACATTATGCTAAGTGAAATCAGCCAGCCACAGAAGGACGACTGCCACGTGATTCCACTTATATGTGGAATCTAAAAAAGTCGAATTCATAGAAGCAAAGAAAGAATGCCAGGGGCTGGATGGTGGACAGAGGCTGGAGCATGGGGAAATGTTGGTCAAATGGTCAAAAGTTTCAGTTACACAAAATGAATAAGTTCTGGAGATCTATTGTACAGCATGGCAACTACAAGGAATAATAATGTATTGTATACTTAAAAATTCCCAAGAGAGTAGAAATTAATTGTTCTTATCACAAAACATACCTATGTGAGGTGATAGATATGTTAATTAGCTGGGTTTAATCATTCCACAGTGTATAAATGTATCAAAACATCATGTTGTACACTGTGAAGATACACAATTTTATTTGTCAATCATACCTCAGTAAAGCTGGAGTGAAATGGAGGAAAAAGCCATCGGGAACTACTGACTAGAATCAGAACCACTTAGGAAACAGTCCCCACCCCTGGGTAACAGTGCGTCACAGTGTCTGCCCAGCAACATTTCAAAATTTCTATGGACCAGAGACTATTCTGTGCCTCCCATTCTTCCCCTTCCCAGATGAGAGGTGATTTTTTTTTTTTTTTGAGGCGGGGTCTCATTCTATCGCCCAGGCTGGAGTGCCATTGTGCAATATCCATCCCACCTCAGCTTCCTGAGTAGCTGTGATCACAGGCATACACAACCATGCCTGATAATTTTTGTAATATTTTTTAGAGACAAGATTTCACCATGTTGCCCAGGCTGGTCTCAACTTCCCATACTTAAGGGATCCATCTGCCTTGGCCTCCCAAAGTGCCGAGATTATAGGCATAAGCCACCACTCCTGGCCTATCAAATGAGAGGATTATTAAATGTTATTCTGTTACTATTTATTTCACTATTGTATAATGTGTGTGTATGCGTGATAACTTGTATTTTAAGTCATACATCTCCAAAGGAGTCATACCCAGGCCTGATAGAAGGACCACCACATGATCTGGACTTTGTTTATGATGGGACATCGCATTGGAATGGAATTTTTGTTATTTCTCTAAGGAAGGAAAGGTATATAAAAGGAATAAAAGTGAATATTTATGAGTAAATATTCTTGATAGTTTTTTTTTTTTTCTTAAGAGACATGTTGCCCAGGCTGGACTTAAACTCTTGGGCTCAAGCAATCTTCCTGCCTCAGTCTTCTGAGTAGCTGGGACTATAGGCATGGGCCACTATGCCTGGCTGACTGTATTCGTTTCCAAAATATTTTCTTACACTCTTAGGATTACACTTCCTACTCCACTGCAATCAAGCTGGGCCATGTGATTTGTTTTGGCCAAATAAATGTGAGTAGAAATGATGTGTGCTACCCTGAACAAGAGCTTTCAGAGCCACTATTTAGATTCTCCATACACTTGTTTCTTTCTGCCTCAAGACTGACAATGTCTCAGACAGGGACCTTCTGTCAACCTGGATCCCCATGTGAGGAGGAATGTAGCCCTGCTCAGGGCCCAGTTGTGAACTTTCTGGGAAGGGATTGTGACCCCAGGCAAGGTGGCTCTGCAGTTGAGGCAGATTTCAAAGGAACTGACACTTTCAGGCTGTTTGCTGAGCGCCCTCTCCATATCTGGGTAGCAAGTACTTTAAAAGGGGATCTGGGGAGGGCATCCCCATGTCTATCACACCCCACTCTCCTACAGCCTTTTATTTTCTTTTGCATAAGGCTGTAAATACCTCATTCCCCAAAATGTACTTCTTAGCTATTTCCCTGTTCAAGGCATTGATCACATTTACATGTATATGATTTGGTTCTGAACACCAGGATGAACTTCTCCTTGTTTTTTTGGGAATCTATATGACCAACAACTCCACAGCACCTGTTTCCTCTTTCTCTTACTTCTAGATTTGACACAAGGGGCAATGGAGGGAGGGTCAAGACATTGGTTTAACTTATTCTACTTCATAGGAGAAAAAATTAGTTATTTGAAATTGGAATGTATCTAAATTCTCCAGGTATCAGTGTCACTGAGATATTTAGTACTCACTAATATTGTCTGAGCTCTCATTATGTGTAAATAGACAAAGGTTTTTGTTTTTTAAACCTAGCTTCTTTCTATTAAGATTTCTGAGAATTCCAGGAACACTTCTACGTTCCACAGATCTGTCCTGGTAGTCTCCGGCCACTTCTTGCAATAAAGTGCTGTACCAATGCCTCTGATAGTTTCTAGTTGGCTTGACATAATGGCTTTTCTAAGCTTCTGCTCCTCTATGCTCCTCTGTATCCCAAGCATGGAAAGAAGTCACATCTTTCATTTCACAAATTAACAGTCAACGCCTGGCCCAACAAAGCTAAGTAAAGCTTTGAGCATAGTGAAAGGCAAATATTTACATTATATAATAGCAGGAGGCTGAGGTGGGAGGATCATATGAGGCCAGCCTGGGCAGCATAGCAATACCCACCCCCCAGAAGACAAAAACAAAATATTATCTGGGTGTGGTGGTGTGCTCCTGCAGTCCTAGCTATTGTAGAGGCTGAGGCAAGAGGATCGCTTGATTCTTGGAGTTCAAGGTTGTAGTGAGTGATAATCGTGTCACTGCATCCTAGCCTGGGTATTAGAGTAAGACCCCATCTCTAACAAAATAATAATAAAACAATCAAAAGTTTAAAATTGGGTATTGGATGTCAGTGTGCCCAGAGTCCTTTGACAACAGATGATCCTGATGGCCTTCTCTTGCCTTGTCCCTGTGCCTCCTTCTACCATTTTTCTTCCTGAGACATTTGAAAATAAGTAGCAGACAGGGTTCCCATTTACCTCTAAATATTTCAGTAGGCATTTCCTTAAAAGACATTTATAGTACCATCATCAAAATCAGTAAATTAGCCCCGATAGTATTATCTAATCTATAGACTTTATTGAATTTTATCAGTTGTGCCACAAATGTCTTATGGCAAATAAGAAAAAATTCTGGTCCGGGATTTGATCTAAGATGATGCGTTGTATTGAGCTTTCTTTTCTTTTAAGTCTCATTTAATCTGGAGATGTTAATCAGTCTTTGTCATATGTTTGCTGCTTTTGAAGGGGATTGGCCTATTATTTTGCAGAGTATCTGATTTGGGGTCATTTCATGTGTTCTTATGATTAGATTCAGGTTATGCATTTTTGGCAAGAATTCCATAGAAGGGCGGTTATGGTTCTCAGTTCATGGTATTAGAAGGCATTTGATAGTGATTAGTTCCATTCCTGATGATGTTAACTCTGATCATTTGGATAAAGTGGCGTCTGCCAGGTTTCCCCACTGTGCAGTTACAATTTGCTCTTTGCAATCAATAGATTTCTTTTTTATTCTCATTTAAGAAAGAGTTTCTTTAACACATTGAAAAAATCACACAAGCTCACCAGCAATGAACCCAAACCAAGAAGTAATACCTGATGTATCCAAAAAAGAATTCAGGAGGTTAGTTATCAAGCTAATCAGGAGGCACCAGAAAAAGGCAAAGCCCAATGCAAGGAAATCCAAAAAATGATACAAGAAGTGAAGGGAGAAATATTTAAGGAAAAATGTAAATAAAAAACAATAAAAGCTTCAGGAAACGACGTTCCTGAAACACTTCTAGAAATGCAAAGTGCTCTGGAAAGTCTCAGCAATGGAATTGAACAAGTGGAAGAAAGAAATTCAGAGCTCGAATACAAAGTTTTTGAATTAACCCAATCCAACAAAGACAAAAAAAGAAAATATGAACAAAGCCTCCAAGAAGTCTAGGATTATGTTAATCCCAGCACTTTGGGAGGCTGAGGTGGGCGGATCACGAGGTCAGGAGACTGAGATCATCCTGGCTAATATAGTGAAAACCTGTCTGTACTAAAAATACAAAAAATTAGCTGGGGGTGGTGGCGTGTGCCTGTGGTCCCAGCTACTAGGGAGGCTGAAGCAGGAGAATGGTGTGAACCCGTGAGGCGGAACTTGCAGTGAGGCGGAACTTGCAGTGAGCCGAGATCGCACCACTGCATTCCAGCCTGGGAGACAGAGGGAGACTCTGTCTCCAAAAAAAAAAAAGAAGCTCCTAGATCTTATAAATGAATTCAGTAAAGTTTCAGGATACAAAGTCAATGTACATAAACCTGTAGCACTGCTGCACACCAACGGTGACCAAGCTGAGAATCAAATCAAGAACCCAACCCCCTTTAAAACAGTTGCCAAAAAAAAAAGTTAAATACTTAGGAATATACCTAACCAAAGAAGTGAAAGATCTCTACAAGGAAAACTATATAACACTGCTGAAAGTAATCATCGATGATACAAACAAATGGAAACACATTCCATGCTCATGGATGGGTATCATTCAATATTATGAAAATGATTACTTTACCTAAAGCAATCTACAGATTCAATGCAATTCTCTTCAAAATACCATCATCGTCCTTCACAGAACTAGAAAAAACAATCCTAAAATTCATATGAAATAAAAAAAGAGCACACATAGCCAAAGCAAAACTAAGCAAGAAGAACAAATCTGGAGGCACCACATTACCCGACTTCAAACTATACTGGTATAAAAATAGGAACGTACACCAATGGAACAGAATAGAGAACCCAGAAATAAAGCCAAATACTTACAGCCAACCAATCTTTGACAAAGCAAACAAAACATGAAGTAGGGAAAGGACACCCTATTCAAGAGATGAGGCCAGGATAATTGGCAAGCCACACGCAGAAGAAAGAAACTGGGTCCTCATCTCTCACCTTATATAAAAATCAACTAACGATGGATCAAAGACCTAAATCTAGGACCTGAAACCATAAGAATTCTAGAAGATAACATCAGAAAAACTCTTCTATACATTGGCTTAGGCAAATAACTTACGACCAAGAACCCAAAAACAAATGCAACAAAATAAAAAATAGATGGGACTTAAAGTAAAAGGCTTCTGCACAGCAAAAGAAATAATCATCAGAGTAAACAGACAACCCAGAGTTGGAGAAAACATTTGCAAACTATGCATCCAACAAAGGACTAATATCCAGAATCTACAAGGAACTCAAAAAAATTAGCAAGAAAAAATATCCCATCGAAAAGTGGGCAAAGGACATAAACAAACAATTCTCAAAAGAAGATATATAATGAACAACAAACATATGAAAAAATGCTCAACATCACTAATGATCAGGGAAATGCAAATCAAAACCACAATGTGATCCCACCTTACCATTCTTATTTCTGCAAGAATGGCCATAATTTAAAAATAAAAAAAAAATAGATGTTGGTATGGATGTGGTGAAAAGGGAACACTTTTACATTTCCAATGGGAATATAAACTAGTACAACCACTATGAAAACAGTATGGAGGTTCCCTAAAAAACTAAAAGGATAGATATACCATTTGATCCAGCAATCCCACTACCTAATATCTGTCCAGAGAAAAATAAATCATTATATGAAAAAGACACTTGCGCACACATGTTTCTAGCAGGAGAACTTGAAATTGCAAAAATATCGAACCAGCCTAAATGCCCATCAACCAACAAGTGAATAAAGAAAATGTGGTATATATATCCCATTGAAAAGTGGGAAAAGGACATAAATATACAATTCTCAAAAGAAGATATACAATGGCCAAGAAACGTATGAAAAAATGCTCAACATCACTAACGATCAGGGAAATGCACATCAAAACCACAATGTGATACCAGCTCACCATTCTTAGTCCTGCAAGAATGGCCATAATTTAAAAATTTAAAAAAAAGTAGATGTTGGCATATATATACACATGTGTATATATATGAGTTACATATATATTATATACATACTATGGAATATGACTCAGCCATAAAAAGGAACAAAATAATGGCCTTTGCAGCAACCTGGATGGAGTTGGAGACCATTATTCTATGTGCAATAACTCAAGAATGAAAAGCCAAATATCATATGTTTTCACTTATAAATAGGAGCTAAGCTATTAGGACACAAAGGCACAAGAATGTTACAATGGAATTTGGGGACTTGTGGGGAAGAATGAGGGTGGTGAGGGATAAAAGGCTCCACACTGGGTACAATGAACACTGCCCGGATGATGGCTGCACCAGTAATTCAGAAATCACCACTAAAGAACTTATCCATGTAACCAAAAACCACAATAGTTCCGTAGAAAACTATTGAAATGAAATTAAAAAAAATAATTTGTCCAAATCCATAGAACGTACAACACTGAGAGAGAAACCTAATGTAAAGTATGGACTTTGGGTGATAATGATATGTCAATGTAGGTTCATCAATTGTAACAAATGTATCACTCTGGTAAAGATGTTGACTAAGAAGCAGAGGGTTGGCGGCAGGCAGAGTCTGCATGTGCTGGGCAGGGTGTGTACTGGAACTCTGTACTTCCCCTCAATTTTGCTGGGAATCTAAGATTGCTCTAAAAAATAAAAGTCTATTTTTTTAAAAATGAAAAATAATAAAAGATTAATGAGAAGATAGTTAATGGATTTTCAGTGTATATATAATTGGAGTCCGTCAAAGAGTCCATCAAAATAAAGCACTAGAATGGAGAAAAAATTTAAAGTGGTAATTGAATAAAATGTGTTCAAACTAAAAGAACACCCGAATCTATATATCCTAGAGCCCTACCATGTGTCTGAGAAGCTTAACACTGAGTAGTCAACACTGGGACATAACCCAAAATATACTTGTCGGAATGTAAAAACAGACTCCATTGGCAGTCACACAAAAAGACTGAGTCATTTATAAGAAAAAGAGCATCAGCCCCTCTCTGTAATCCCAGCAATTTGGGAGGCTGAGGTGGGTGAATCACTTGAGCCCAGAAGTTTGAGCCCAGCCTGGGCAACATGGGGAGACCTCATCTCTACAATAAGTACAAAAATTAGCGGGGGATGGTGGTGTCTGCCTGTAGTCTCAGCTACTCAGGAGGCCGGGGTGGGAGGATCATTTGAGCCTGGGAAGTTGAGGCTGCAGTGAGCTGAGATCACACCACTGTACTCCAGCCTGGGTTACAGAGCAAGACCCTGCCTCAAAAGAAAAAAAAGAAGAGCATCAGCTTCTGGCTGAAGACGACTGAGTAGAAGCAACTAGTGCCGGCCTCTCTCTCAGAGAGGAACACAAAGCAGTGAGAAAATACTAACTCTACAAGTGAATAGGCTGAGATCATGCTAGGATTTTCACCAAGGAAGTGATGGGACCTACAGAGAACAGAGAGAAGTGAAGCCGGAGCAGGGAGAAGCTTCCTAAGGCAGAGAAAGAGTCCCTGGGGAATCCACACTTACCACAGATCTTTGCAATTCGGGGTATGGGAGAGTCCCTTGACCAACCCCCGCCCCACTGTGTAGGCCTCCAGACCTACAGAGAGTCTGTGCAGAGGCACACTTAAGCCCACGTGGAACCCCATGGGCCTTTGATCCCCAAGCAGCCCTGCCAACAAGTGGGGCCAGGCTCTTCTGCACAACCCTAGGATAGATGCTGCAGCTGTGATGCTGAGGAGAGGCAAAACTGCACACTGCACAATGCCCGCATCGCCACTGCTCCTCACCAGACAGGGTCCCCGGCTTGGGCTCCCAGCACAGCTGCCCTGAGCCCGCCTGAACACTGTGGCTCCTAACGGCTGTGTGTTCCTCCAGGATCAAGTTCCCCAGAGGTAACTGTCAAGCCCTCCATCGTCGCCACTGCCACTGCCTCCGCTTTTGCTGCCCTCAGGCCAAGGAGGGAACAAGAAGACTGGACACATTTGAGTGTACCTCCAGCATGGATGCCACAGCCAAGATATGGAGGAGTAGTGGACAGACTGCACACCAGGCAACTCTCCGCATACACTGTGACGCTCACCACCTTCTGGCACCCAGTGCACCCGCCCCTTTCCTGCTGGAACACCGAGGTGGAGACTGGGTGTTCCTCTGCGTGAGAACTCATCCAGGTAGCTGACAGGCCCTTTTCTATTTCTGCTGCCTCTGCCTCCCCCTCCACCCCTGTTGCTCCCGGGTTTGGGAGGGAACGAGGAGGCTGGACACCTTCGTGTGCCTTCAGCACTGATGCCTCAGCTGAGATAAGAAGGAGCAGACGGTGTAACCGAGGACTCCCCGCGTGCTGTTCCCTGCCAAATGGGGCTCGCTGGCTTCCGGCCCACAAAGGCCTTCCTGTCCCCACCTGAAATTATGGCCATGGCTCGGTTCCTTTGAGAGCCCAATTCCCTGAGGCCAGCAACAAGCTTTTTGGCTCCATCCCTACCACCCAGGCCAGGATGGGAAGAGGAAGCTATGCACCTCTGTGTGCTCGCAACAGTGAAATCCAGCATTGCTTGTGTGGGAGGGAAGTGCAAGAGTGCCCTGTCCCCATTGCCCCAGCTGAGGGGTCCTGCCATCCCCGGTGGAAGACCCACAGCACAGCCACCCTGCCCCATCTGAACATTTTCAGCTGCAGCCTAGAGCCCTTCTGAAAACCTAACCCCTCAAGCTTTTGATCTTCCCTTGGGATTCCACCGCCCAAGTGTTCTGCCTGCCCTCACCTGCGAGGTCAGCTGGTGACCGACCAGGGGACTAGACCACTCCTCCTCATCACAGCCAGTACCTGAAGTCTGGGCTAGTCTGACCCTGGTCCAGCCCTTTCTGGACTCATACACACTGTCCCAGCAGGCCGTCTAGGGTCCTGGAAACTGGGGAACTACCTATCCCATTCCATTTCTGCTGCCACCGGACAACTTCCTTCGGGGCCCAAGGTCAGGTCGACCCAATCAGCGGACACCGCCATAACCAACCACGTAAGGGGTTGGGGTGGAGCGCCCCCGGCCCCACCCTTCAGGTGAAGCAGCAGTGCTACCACATCGGAAAACAGAGGAGCCACAACGCTACCTCTATTGGGCTGAGTTATAAGGTTCTGCCCCAAACCACTCCCATGGAGACTCACGTAACAGTTTCCTGTGGCCCTCAACCACATAGGGGTCCAGAGTTTGACTATGTGCGTCTGAACTAGGAGTCACCAACCCCGCCCAGAACAGGGGTGTGATAGGGAAACAGATCATGTTCCTGCCTATGTAGGATGGGGAGCCAGTACAGCCCCCTAACCTCCTCACCCCACAGAGACCTCAGCGCATTTCACCAGGAGCCACCCAGCCACTCTCATCAGGGCTGGTGCCTGCACTCACTCTTGGGGCCGTCATAGGCAAGCCAGGGGCTCCAGCTACCCTCCAAGAACAGTAAAGCTTAGGGTAGGGGGCTCTTCACTGCCCAGCCCACCTCCTGAGACAATAGAGAGAACTTCACTGTAAAGAAAGATCAGATACACACTCATCTGCTCGTGCCGCAGCTGAAAATTACACTTAAGCGCCATCTACTGGCCTGTAGATCAAATCTCACAGCCCAATATAAAACCTGCCAACGGAAGTGCATAGGGTTACAGAAGCAAAGCCAAAAGGCCGTACTCAACATACTCTACAGCTATACCCTCCTAGAGACGGGGTGGCGGGGAAAGGGAAAGACAAAAAATTATTTCCTCATGAAAATAATTACAAAAATTGTAAGTGCTAGCCTCTCCAGATAAGAAGGAAACAGTGTAAGAATTCTAGCACCATGAAAAATCTGAATGTTGTGACACCACCAAAAGATTACACTAGTTCTCCAACAATGGACCCTAACAAAAGAGGAAGCTCAGAAATGACAGAGAATTCGAAGTATGGATTGCAAGGCAGCTCAACGAGATCCAAGACAAGGATGAAAATCAACACAAGGAAACTACTAAAGCAACCCGGAAAATGAAGGGAGAGATAAGAATCTTTTTTTTTTTTTTTTTAATTATACTTTAAGTTCTAGGGTGCATGTGCACAACGTGCAGGTTTGTTACATATGTATACATGTGCCATGTTGGTGTGCTGCACCCGTTAACTCGTCATTTACATCAGGTATATCTCCTACTGGTATCCCTCCTCCCTCCTCCACCAAACGACAGGCCCCGGTGTGTGATGTTCCCTTTCCTGTGTCCAAGTGATCTCATTGTTCAATTCCCACCTATGAGTGAGAACATGCAGTGTTTAGTATTCTGTCCTTGTGACAGTTTGCTGAGAATGATGGTTTCCAGCTTCATCCATGTCCCTACAAATGACATGAACTCATAATTTTCTTATGGCTGCATAGTATTCCATGGTGTATATGTGCCACATTTTCTTAATCCAGTCTGTCATTGATGGACTTTTGGGTTGGTTTCAAGTGTTCGCTATTAGGAATAGTGCTGCAATAAACATATGTGTGCATGTGTCTTTATAGCAGCATAATTTATAATCCTTTGGGTATATCCCCAGTAATGGGATGGCTGGGTCAAATGGTATTTCTAGTTCTAGATCCTTGAAGAATCGCCACACTGTCTTCCACAATGGTTGAACTAGTTAACAGCCCCAACAACAGTGTGAAAGCCTTCCTATTTCTCCACATCCTCTCCAGCATCTGTTGTTTCCTGACATTTTAATGATTGCTATTCTTTTTTTTTTTTTTTTTTTTTTTTTTGAGACGAGTCTTGCTCTGTCCCTGGAGTGCAGTGGCGCGATCTCGGCTCACTGCAAGCTCCACCCCCCGGGTTCACGCCATTCTCCTGCCTCAGTCTCCCGTGTAGCTGGGACTACAGGTGCCCGCCACCACGTCCGGCTAATTTTTTTTTGTATTTTTAGTAGAGACCGGGTTTCACCGTGTTAGCCAGGATGGTCTCGATCTCCTGACCTCCTGATCCGCCCGTCTGGGCCTCCCAAAGTGCTGGGATTACAGGAGTGAGCCACCGCGCCCGGCCATGATCGCTATTCTAACTGGTGTGAGATGGTATCTCATTGTGGTTTTGATTTACATTTCTTTGATGGCCAGTGATGATGAGCATTTTTTCATGTGTCGGTTGGCTGCATAAATGTCTTCTTTTGAGACGTGTCTCCTCATATCCTTTGCCCACTTTTTGATGAGGTTGTTTGATTTTTTCTTGTAAATTTGTTTAAGTTCTTTGTAGATTCTGAATGTTAGAGCTTTGTCAGATGGGTACATTGCAAAAATTTTCTACTATTCTGTAGGTTGCCTATTCACTCTGATGGTAGTTTCTTTTGCTGTGCAGAAGCTCTTTAGTTTAATTAGATCCCATTTGTCAATTTTGGCTTTGGTTGCCATTGCTTTTGGTGTTTTAGTCATGAAGTCCTTGCCCATGCCTACGGCCTGAATGGTAGTGCCTAGGTTTTCTTCTAGGGTTTTTATGGTTTTAGGTCTAACATTTAAGTCTCTAATCCATCTTGAATTAATTTTTGTATAAGATGTAAGGAAGGGATCCAGTTTCAGCTTTCTACATATGGCTAGCCAGTTTTCCCAGTACCATTTATTAAATAGGGAATCCTTTCCCCATTTCTTGTTTTTGTCAGGTTTGTCAAATATCGGATGGTTGTAGATGTGTAGTATTATTTCTGAGGGCTCTGTTCTGTTCCATTGGTCTATATCTCTGGTTTTGTACCAGTACCATGCTGTTTTGGTTATCATAGCCTTATAGTATAGTTTGAAGTCAGGTAGTGTGATGCCTCCAGCTTTGTTCTTTTGGCTTAGGATTTTCTTGGCAACATGGGCTCTTTTTTGGTTGCATAAGAACTTTAAAGTAGTTTTTTTCCAATTCTGGGAAGAAAGTCATTGGTAGCTTGATGGGGATGGCATTGAATCTATAAATTACCTTGGGCAGTATGGGTATTTTCACAATATTGATTCTTCCTATCCATGAGCATGGAATGTTCTTCCATTTGTTTGTGTCCTCTTTTATTTCATTGAGCACTGGTTTGTAGTTCTCCTTGAAGAGGTCCTTCACATCCCTTGTAAATTGGATTCCTAGGTATTTTATTCCCTTTGAAGCAATTGTGAATGGGAGTTCACTCATGATTTGGTTCTCTGTTTGTCTGTTATTGGTGTAGAGGAATGCTTGTGATTTTTTGCACACTGATTTTGTATCCTGAGACTTTGCTGAAGTTGCTTATCAGATTAATGAGATTTGGGGCTGAGATGATGGGGTTTTCTAAATATACAATCATGTCGTCTGCAAACAGGGACAATTTGACTTCCTCTTTTCCTCACTGAACACCCTTTATTTCTTTCTCCTGCCTGATTGCCCTGGCCAGAACTTCCAACACTATGTTGAATAGGAGTGGTGAGAAAGGGCATCCCTGTCTTGTGCCAGTTTTCAAAGGGAATGCTTCCAGTTTTTGCCCATTCAGTATGATATTGGCTGTGGGTTTGTCATAAATAGCTCTTATCATTTTGAGATAGGTCCCATCAATACTGAATTTCTTGAGAGTTTTTAGCATGAAGGGGTGTTGAATTTTATCGAGGACCTTTTCTGCATCTATTGAGATAATCATGTGGTTTTTGTCTTTGGTTCTGTTTATATGCTGGATTACATTTATTGATTTGCATATGTTGAACCAGCCTTGCATCCCAGGGATGAAGCCAACTTGATTGTGGTGGATAAGCTTTTTGATGTGCTGCTGGACTTGGCCAGTATTTTATTGAGGATTTTCGCATCTATATTCATCAGGGATATTGGTCTAAAATTCTCTTTTTTTGTTGTGTCTCTGACAGGCTTTGGTATCAGGATGATGTTGGCTTCATAAAATGAATTAGGGAGGATTCCCTCTTTTTCTATTGATTGGAATAGTTTCAGAAGGAATGGTACCAGCTCCTCTTTGTACCTCTGGTAGAATTCGGCTGTGAATCCATCTGGTCCTGGACTTTTTTTGGTTGGTAGGCTATTAATTATTGCCTCAATTTCAGAACCTGTTATTAGTCTATTCAGGGATTCAACTTCTTCCTGGTTTAGTCTTGGGAGGGTGTATGTGTCCAGGAGTTTATCCATTTCTTCTAGATTTTCTAGTTTATTTGCATGGAGGTGTTAATAGTATTCTCTGATGGTAGTTTGTATTTCTGTGGGATCAGTGGTGATATCCCCTTTATGATTTTTTATTGAGTCTATTTGATTCTTCTCTCTTTTCTTCTTTATTAGTCTTGCTAGCGGTCTATCAATTTTGTTGATCTTTTCAAAAAACCAGCTCCTGGATTCATTAATTTTTGAAGGGTTTTTTGAGTCTCTGTCTCCTTCAGTTCTGCTCTGATCTTAGTTATTTCTTGCCCTCTGCTAGCTTTTGAATGTGTTTGCTCTTGCTTCTCTAGTTTTTAAAATTGTGATGTTAGGGTGTCAATTTTAGATCTTTCCTGCTTTCTCTTGTGGGCATTTAGTGCTATAAATTTCCCTCTACACACTGCTTTAAATGTGTCCCAGAGATTCTGATATGTTGTATCTTTGTTCTCATTGGTTTCAAAGAACATCTTTAATTCTGCCTTCATTTCGTTATGTACCCAGTAGTCATTCAGGAGCCGGTTGTTCAGATTCCATGTAGTTGAGCGGTTCTGAGTGAGTTTCTGAAATCTGAGTTCTAGTTTGATTGCACTGTGGTCTGAAAGATGGTTTGTTATAATTTCTGTTCTTTTACATTTGTTGAAGAGTGCTTTACTTCCAACTATTTGATCAATTTTCGAATAAGTGTGATGTGGTGCTGAGAAGAATGTATATTCTGTTGATTTGGGGTGGAGGGTTCTGTAGATGTCTATTAGGTCTGCTTGGTGCAGAGCTGAGTTACGTTGCTGGATATCCTTGTTAACTTTCTGTCTCATTGATCTGTCTAATGTTGACAGTGGAGTGTTAAGTCTCCCATTATTATCGTGTGGGAGTCTAAGTCTCTTTGTAGGTCTCTAAGGACTTGCTTTATGAATCTGGGTACTCCTGCATTGGTTGCATATATATTTAGGACAGTTAACTCTTCTTGTTGAATTGATCCCTTTACCATTATATAATGACCTTCTTTGTCTCTTTTGGTCTTTGCTGGTTTAAAGTCTGTTTTATCAGAGACTAGGCATGCAACCCCTGCCTTTTTTCGCTTTCCATTTGCTTGGTAGATCTTCCTCCATCCCTTTATTTTGAGCCTATGTGTGTCTATGCACGTGAGATGGGTCTTCTGAATACAGCACACCAATGGGTCTTGACTCTTTTTTTAAAGTTATTATTATACTTTATGTTCTAGGGTACATGTGCACAACGTGCAGGTTTGTTACACATGTATACATGTGCCATGTTGGTGTGCTGCACCCGTTAGCTCATCATTTACATTAGGTATATCTCCTAATGCTATCCTTCCCTCCTCCCCCCACCCCACAACAGGACCCGATGTGTGATGTTCCCCTCCTATGTTCAAGTGTTCTCATTGTTCAATTCCCACCTATCAATTCCCACCTATGAGTGAGAACATGCAGTGTTTGGTTTTCTGTCTTTGCAATAGTTTGCTGAGAATGATGGTTTCCAGCTTCATCCATGTATCTACAAAGGACATGAACTTATCCTTTTTTTTATGACTGCATAGTATTCTATGGTGTATATGTGCCACATTTTCTTAATCCAGTCTGTCATTGATGGACTTTTGGGTTGGTTTCAAGTGTTTGCTATTATGAATAGTGCTGCAATAAACATATGTGTGCATGTGTCTTTATAGCAGCATAATTTATAATCCTTTGGGTATATATCCAGTAATGGGATGGCTGGGTCAAATGGTATTTCTAGTTCTAGATCCTTGAAGAATCGCCACACTGTCTTCCACAATGGTTGAACTAGTTAAAAGCCCCACCAACAGTGTGAAAGCGTTTCTATTTCTCCACATCCTCTCCAGCATCTGTTGTTTCCTGACTTTTTAATGATCGCCATTCTAACTGGTGTGAGATGGTATTTCATTGTGGTTTTGATTTGCATTTCTCTGATGGCTAGTGGTGATGAGCATTTTTTCATGTGTCTGTAGCCTGCATAAATGTCTTCTTTTGAGAAGTGTCTGTTCATATACTTTGCCACGTTTTCATGGGATTGTTCGTTTTTTTCTTGTAAATTTGTTTGAGTTCCTTGTAGGTTCTGGATACTGGCCCTTTGTCAGATGAGTAGATTGCAAAAATTTTCTCCCATTCTGTAGATTGCCAGTTCACTCTGATGGTAGTTTCTTTTGCTGTGCAGAAGCGCTTTAGTTTAATTAGATCCCATTTGTCAATTTTGGCTTTTGTTGCCATTGCTTTTGGTGTTTTAGTCATGAAGTCCTTGCCCATGCCTATGTCCTGAATGGTAGTGCCTAGGTTTTCTTCTAGGGTTTTTATGGTTTTAGGTCTAACATTTAAGTCTCTAATCCATCTTGAATTAATTTTTGTATAAGATGTAAGGAAGGGATCCAGTTTTAGCTTTCTACTTACGGCAAGCCAGTTTTCCCAGCACCATTTATTAAATAGGGAATCCTTTCCCCATTTCTTGTTTTTGTCAGGTTTGTCAAAGATCAGATGGTTGTAGATGTGTGGTATTATTTCTGAGGGCTCTGTTCTGTTCCATTGGTCTATATCTCTATTTCTGTACCAGTACCATGCTGTTTTGGTTACTGTAGCCTTGCAGTATAGTTTGAAGCCAGGTAGCCTGATGCCTCCAGCTTTGTTCTTTTGGCTTAGGATTTTCTTGGCAATGAGGGCTGTTTTTTGCTTCCATATGAACTTTAAAGTAGTTTTTTCCAATTCTGTGAAGAAAGTCATTGGTAGCTTAATGGGGATGGCATTGAATCTATAAATTATGGTGGGCAATATGACTATTTTCACGATGTTGATTCTTCCTATCCATGAACATGGAATGTTCTTCCATTTGCCCAAAGGTGGGCAAAGTATATGAACAGACACTTCTCAAAAGAAGACATTTATACAGCCAACAGACACATGAAAAAATGCTCATCATCACTAGCCGTCAGAGAAATGCAAATCAAAACCACAGTGAGATACCATCTCATACCAGTTAGAATGGCAATCATTAAAAAGTCAGGAAACAACAGATGCAGGAGAGGATGTGGAGAAATAGGAATGTTTTTACACTGTTGGAGGGGCTGTAAACTACTTCAACCATTGTGGAAGAAAGTGTGGCGATTTCTCAAATGTCCTCTTTTATTTCATTGAGCACTGGTTTGTAGTTCTCCTTGAAGAGGTCCTTCACATCCCTTTGTAAGTTGAATTCCTAGGTATTTTGTTCTCTTTGAAGCAATTGTGAATGGGAGTTCACTCATGATTTGGCTCTCTGTTTGTCTGTTATTGGTGTAGAGGAATGCTTGTGATTTTTGCACGTTGATTTTGTATCCTGAGATTTTGCTGAAGTTGCTTATCAGCTTAACGAGATTTGGGGCTGAGACAATGGGGTTTTCTAAATATACAATCATGTCATCTGCAAACAGGGACAATTTGACTTCCTCTTTTCCTCACTGAATACCCTTTATTTCTTTCTCCTGCCTGATTGCCCTGGCCAGAACTTCCAACACTATGTTGAATAGGAGTGGTGAGAAAGGGCATCCCTGTCCTGTGCCAGTTTTCAAAGGGAATGCTTCCAGTTTTTGCCCATTCAGTATGATATTGGCTGTGGGTTTGTCATAAGTAGCTCTTATTATTTTGAGATAGGTTCCATCAATACTGAATTTCTTGAGAGTTTTTAGCATGAAGGGGTGTTGAATTTTATCGAGGACCTTTTCTGCATCTATTGAGATAATCATGTGGTTTTTGTCTTTGGTTCTGTTTATATGCTAGATTACATTTGTTGATTTGCGTATATTGAACCAGCCTTGCATCCCAGGAATGAAGCCCACTTGATCACAGTGCATAAGCTTTTTGACGTGCTGCTGGATTCCATTTCCCAGTATTTTATTGAGGGTTTTGCTTTGATGTTCATCAGAGCTATTGGCCTAAAATTCTCTTTTCTTGTTGTGTCTCTGCCAGGCTTTGGTATCAGGATGATATTGGCCTCATAAAATGAGTTAGGGAGGATTCCCTCTTTTTCTATTGATTAGAATAGGTTCAAAAGAAATGGTGCCAGCTTCTCCTTGTGCCTCTGGTAGAATTCGGCTGTGAATCCATCTGGTCCTGAACTTCTTTTTATTGGTAGGCTATTAATTATTGCCATGATTTCAGAGCCAGTTATTGGCCTACTCAGGGATTCAACTTCTTCCTGGTTTAGTCTTGGGAGGGTATATGTGTCCAGGAGTTTATCCATTTCTTCCAGGTTTTCTAATTTATTTGCATAGAGGTGTTTATAGTATTCTCTGATGGTAGTTTGTATTTCTGTGGGGTTGGTGGTGATATCCCCTTTATCATTTTTTACTGGGTCTATTTGATTCTTCTCTCTTTTCTTCTTTGTTAGTCTTGTTAGCGGTCTATCAATTTTGTTGATCTTTTCAAAAAACCAGCTCCTGGGTTCATTGGTTTTTTGAAGGTTTTGTGTGTCTCTATCTCCATCAGTTCTGCTCTGATCTTAGTTATTTCTTGCCTTCTGCTAGTTTTTGAATGTGTTTGCTCTTGCTTCTCTAGTTCTTTTAATTGTGATGTTAGGGTGTCAATTTTAGATCTTTCCTGCTTTCTCTTATGGGCATTTAGTGCTATAAATTTCCCTCTATACACTTCTTTAAATGTGTCCCAGAGATTCTGGTATGTTGTGTCTTTGTTCTCATCGGTTTCAAAGAACATCTTTATTTCTGCCTTCGTTTCATTATGTACCCAGTAGTCATTCAGGAGCAGGTTGTTCAGATTCCATGTGGTTGAGCAGTATTGATTGAGTTTCTTAATCTTGAGTTCTAGTTTGATTGCACTGTGGTCTGAAAGACAGTTTATTATAATTTCTGTTCTTTTACATTTGCTGAGGAGTGCTTTACTTCCAACTATGTGGACAATTTTGGAATAAGTGCAATGTGGTGCTGAGAAGAATGTATATTCTGTTGATTTGGGGTGGAGAGTTCTGTAGATGTCTGTTAGGTCTGCTTGGTGCAGAGCTGAGTTCAATTACTGGATATCCTTGTTAACTTTCTGTCTCATTGATCTGTGTAATGTTGACAATGGGGTGTTAAAGTCTCCCATTATTACTGTGTGGAAGTCTAAGTCTCTTTGTAAGTCTCTAAGGACTTGCTTTATATATCTGAGTGCTCCTGTATTGGGTGCATATATATTTAGGATAGTTAGCTCTTCTTGTTGAACTGATCCCTTTGCCATTATGTAATAGCCTTCTTTGTCTCTTTTGATCTTTGTTGGTTTAAAGTCTGTTTTATCAGAGACTAGGATTGCAACCCCTGACTTTTTTTTACTTTCCATTTGCTTGGTAGATCTTCCTCCATCCTTTTATTTTGAGCCTGTGTGTGTCTCTGCACGTGAGATGGGTCTCCTGAATACAGTACACTGATGGGTCTTGACTCTTTATCCAATTTGCCAGTCTGTGTCTCTTAATTGGAGCATTTAGACCATTTACATTTAAGGTTAATATTGTTATGTGTAAATTTGATCCTGTCATTATGATGTTAGCTGGTTATTTTGCTCATTAGTTGATGCCGTTTCTTCCTAGCATTGATGGTCTTTACAATTTGGCATGTTTTTGCAGTGGCTGGTACTGGTTGTTTCTTTCCATGTTTAGTGCTTCCTTCAGGAGCTCGCATAAGGCAGGCCTGGTGGTGACAAAATCTCTCAGTATTTATTTGTCCATAAAGGACTTTATTTCTTCTTCACTTATGAGGCTTAGTTTGGCTGGATATGAGATTCTGGGTTGAAAATTCTTTTCTTTAAGAATGTTGAATATTGGCCCCCTCTCTCTTCTGGCTTGTAGAGTTTCTGCCGAGACTTTTGCTGTTAGTCTGATGGACTTCCCTTTGTGGGTAACCTGACCTTTCTCTCTGGCTGCCCTTAACATTTTTTCCTCTCATTTCAACTTTGGTGAATCTGACAATCATGTGTCTTGGGGTTGCTCTTCTCAAGGAGCATCTTTGTGCCATTCTCTGTATCTCCTGAATTTGAATGTTGGCCTGCGTCACTAGGTTGGGGGAAGTTCTCCTGGATAAAATCCTGAAAAGTGTTTTCCAACTTGGTTCTATTCTTCCCGTCACTTTCAGGTACACCAATCAGATATAGATTTGGTCTTTTCACATAGACCCCTATTTCTTGGAGGCTTTGTTCATTTCTTTTTACTCTTTTTTCTCTAAACTTGTCTTCTCGCTTCATTTCATTCATTTGATCTTCAATCACCGATACCCTTTCTTCCACTTGATCAAATCGGCTACTGAAGCTTGTGCATTTGTCACGTAGTTCTCATGCCATGGTTTTCAGCTCCATCAGGTCATTTAAGGACTTCTCTACACTGCTTATTCTAGTTAGCCTTTTTCTAATCTTTTATCAAGGTTTTTAGCTTCTTTGCAATGGGTTCAAATATCCTCCTTTAGCTCGGAGAAGTTTGTTATTACCGATCATCTGAAATCTTCTTCTCTTAACTCATCAAAATCATTCTCCATCCAGCTTTGTTCTGTTGCTGGCAAGGAGCTGCATTCCTTTGGAGGAGAAGACATGCTATGATTTTCAGAATTTCCAGCTTTTCTGCTCTGGTTTCTCCCCATCTTTGTGGTTTTATCTACCTTTGGTCTTTGATGTTGGTGACGTACAGATGGGGTTTTGGTGTGGATGCCCTTTCTGTTTGTTAGTTTTCCTTCTAACAGTCAGGATCCTCAGCTGCAGGTCTGTTGGAGTTTGCTGGAGGTCCACTCCAGACCCTGATTGCCTGGATATCACCAGTGGAAGCTGTAGAACAGCAAATATTGCAGAACAGTAAATGTTGCTGTCTAATCCTTCTTCTGAAAGCTTCATCTCAGAGGGGCACCCGATTGTATGAGATGTCAGTCACCCCTACTCGGAGGTGTCTCCCAGTTAGGCTACTCGGGGGTCAGGGACCCACTTGAGGACGCAGTCTGTCCATTCTCAGATCTCAAACTCTGTGCTGGGAGAAGCACTACTGTCTTCAAAGAAAGGGACATTTAAATCTGCAGAAGTTTCTGCTGCCTTTTGTTCAGCTATGCCCTGCCCCCAGAGATGGAGTCTACAGAGGCAGGCAGGCCTCCTTGAGCTACGGTGGGCTCCACCCAGTTTGAGTTTGCCAGCCATCTTGTTTACCTAGTCAAGCCTCAGCAATGGTGGATGCTCCTCCCCCAGCCTCACTGCTGCCTTGCAGTTCAATCTCAGACTGCTGTGCTAGCAGTGAGTGGGGCTCTGTAGATGTGGGAGCCTCTGAGCCAGAAGAGGGATATAATCTCCTGGTGTGCCGTTTGCTAAGGCCATTGGAAAAGCACAGTATTAGGGTGGGAGTGTCCCAATTTTCCAGGTACTGTCTGTCATGGCTTCCCTTTGCTAGGAAAGGGAATTCCCTGATCCCTTGCACTTCCCAGGTGAGGCGATGCCCTGCCCTGTTCCATGGGCTGCACCCACTGTCTGACAAGCCCCAGTGAGGTGAACCCAGTACCTCAGTTGGAAATGCAGAAGCCACCCATCTTCTGCATTGCTAACGCTGGGAGCTGCAGACTGGAGTTGTTCCTATTTGGCTATCTTGGAACCTCCCCTCATAAATATCTTTTTAAAACTAAGCAGAGCTTGAGGAATTGAAAAACTCACGGAGTTTCAAAATACTATTGAAAGCTCTATCAATAGACTAGATTAAGCAAAAGGAAGAATTTCAGAACATGAAGACCAATAGTTCTAGTAACTCAGTCACACAAAAGTAAAGAAGAAAAAATTGTTTAAAAGTGAATAAAATTTTTGGCCGGGCGCGGTGGCTCAAGCCTGTAATCCTAGCACTTTGGGAGGCCGAGAGGGGCGGATCACGAGGTCAGGAGATCGAGACCATCCTGGCTAACACGGTGAAACCCCGTCTCTACTAAAAATACAAAAAATTAGCTGGGCGTGGTGGTAGGCACCTGTAGTCCCAGCTACTCGGGAGGCTGAGGCAGGAGAATGGTGTGAACCCAGGGGGGCGGAGCTTGCAGTGAGCCAAGATCGCGCTACTGCACTCCAGCCTGGGGCACAGAGCAAGACTCAGTCTCAAAAAAAAAAAAAAAAAAAAAAGAAAAGAATAAAATTTTTTAGAAACACAGGATTATGTTAAGCAACCAAATCTACAAAAGATTGTAATTCCTGAGAGAAGAAGAAAAAGTAAACAACTGTCTTGTAATCTATTTTATCTGATACAAGTATAGCTACTCCTGCTCTTTTTTGGTTTCCATTAGCATAGAATATCTTTTTCCCTCCCCTTATTTTCAGCCTATGTGTATCTGTATAGGTGAAGTATGTTTCTTATAAGCAACAGATCATTGAGTCTTGCTTTTTATTTATTTATTTATTTATTTTATTATACTTTAAGTTCTGGGATGCATGTGCAGAACATGCTGTTTTGTTATGTAGGTATACATGTGCCATGGTGGTTTGCTGCACCCATCAACCCATCACCTATATTAGGTATTTCTACAAATGCTACCCTTCCCCTAGCCCCCACCCCCTGACAGGCCCCAGTGTGTGATGTTCCCCTCCCTGTGTCCATGTATTTTCATTGTTCAGCTATCACTATGAGTGAGAACAGGTGGTGTTTGGTTTTCTGTTCTTGTGTTAGTTTGCTGAGAATGATGGTTTCCAGCTTCATCCATGTCCCTGCAAAGGACATGAACTCATCCTTTCTAATGGCTGCATCATATTCCCTGGTGTGTATGTGCCACGTTTTCTTTATCCAGTCTATCATTGATGGGCATTTGGGTTGGTTCCAGTTCTTTGCTATTGTGAATAATGCTGCAATAAACATACGTGTGCATGTGTCTATATAGTAGAATGATTTATAATCCTTTGGGTATATACCCAGTAATGGGATTACTGGGTCAAATGGTATTTCTGGTTCTAGATCCTTGGGGAATTGCCACAGTGTCTTCCAGAATGTTTGAACTAATTTATGCTCCCACCAACAGTGTAAAAGCATTCCTATTTCTCCACATCCTCTCCAGCATCTGTTGTTTCCTGACTTTTTAATGATCACCATTCTAACTGTCATGAGATGTTATGTCATTGTGGTTTTGATTTGCATTTCTCTAATGACCAGTGGTGAGGTTTTTTTCATGTGTGTGTTGGCTGCATGAATGTCTTCTTTTGAGAAGTGTCTGCTTATATCCTTTGCCCATTTTTTGATGGGGTTGTTTTTTTCTTGTAAATTTGTTTAAGTTCCTTATAGAATCTTGATATTAGCCCTTTGTCAGTTGGATAGATTGCAAAAATTTTCTCCCATTCTGTAGGTTGCCTGTTACTCTGATAATTTTTTTTTTTTTTTTGCTATGCAAAAGCTCTTTAGTTTAATTAGATCTCATTTGTTAGTTTTGGCTTTTGTTGCCATTGCTTTTGGTGTTTTAGTCATGAAGTCTTTGTCCATGCCTATGTCCTGAATGGTATTGCCTAGGTTTTCTTCTAGGGTTTTTATGGTTTTAGGTTTTACATTTAAGTCTTTAATCTATCTTGAGTTAATTTTTGCATAAGGTGTACGAAAGGAGTCCAGATTCAAGTTTCTGCATATGGCTAGCCAGTTTTCCCAACACTATTTATTAAATAGGGAATCATTTCCCCATTGCTTGTTTTTGTCAGGTTTGTCAAAATCAGATGGATGTAGATGTGTAGCATTATTTCTGAGGCCTCTGTTCTGTTTCATTGGTCTATATATCTGTTTTGTCACCAGTACCAGGCTGTTTTGGTTACTGTACCCTTATAGTATAGTTTGAAGTCAGGTAGCGTGATACCTCCAGTTTTGTTCTTTTGGCTTAGGATTGTCTTAGCTATATGGGCTCTCTTTAGGTTCAATATGAAATTTAAAGTAGTTTTTTCTAATTCCATGAAGAAAGTCAGTGGTAGCTTGATGGGGATAGCATTGAATCTATAAATTACTTTGGGCAGTATGGCTATTTTTACAATACTGAATCTTCCTATCCATGAGCATGGAATGTTTTTCCATTTGTTTGTGTCCTCTCTTATTTCCTTGAGCAGTGGTTTGTAGTTCTCCTTGAAGAGGTCCTTCACAACCTTTGTAATTGTATTCCTAGGTATTTTATTCTCATTGTAGCGATTGTGAATGGGAGTTCACTCATGATTTGGCTCTCTGTTTGTCTGTTATTGGTGTATAGGAATGCTTGTGATTTTTGCACGTTGATTTTGTATCCCGAGACTTTACCGAAATTTCTTATCAGCTGAAGGAGATTTTGGGCTGAGACAATGGGGTTTTCTAAGTATACAATCATGTCATCTGCAAACAGAGACAGCTTGACTTCCTGTCTTCCTATTTGAATATCCTTTATTTCTTTCTCTTGCCTGATTGCCCTGGCCAGACTTCCAATACTATATTGAATAGGAGTGGTGAGAGAGGGCATGTTTTTCTTGTGCCAGTTTTCAAAGGGAATGCTTCCACCTTTTGCCCATTCACTATGATATTGGCTGTGGGTTTGTCATAAATAAGTCTTATTATTTTGAGATATGTTCCATCAATACCTAGTTTATTGAGAATTTTTAGCATGAAGGGGTGTTGAATTTTATCAAAGGCCTTTTCTGCATCTATTGAGATAATCATGTCATTTTTGTCTATGGTTCTGTTTGTACGCTGGGTTATGTTTATTGATTTGGGTATATTGAATTAGCCTTGCATCCAAGGGGTGAAGCTGACAAGATCGTGGCAGATAAGCTTTTTGATGTTCTGCTGGATTCGGTTTGCCGGTATTTTATTGAGGATTTTCGCATCGATGTTCATCAGAGATACTGGTCTGAAATTTTCTTTTTTTGTTGTGTCTCTGTCAGGTTTTGGTATCAGGATGATGCTGACCTCATAAAATGAGTTAAGGAGGAGTCCTTCTTTTTCTGTTGTTTGGAATAGTTTCAGAAGAAATGGTACCAGCTCCTCTTTGTACCTCTGGTAGAATTCAGCTGTGAATCCTTCTGGTCCTGGGCTTTTTCTGGTTGGTAGGCTATTAATTACTGCCTCAATTTCAGAACTTGTTATTGGTCTATTCAGGGATTCGACTTCTTCCTGGTTTAGTCTTCCAAGTGTGTATGTGTCCAGGAATTTATCCATTTCTTCTAGATTTTCTAGTTTATTTGCATAGAGATGTTTGTAGTATTCTCTGATGGTAGTTTGTATTTCTGTGGGACCAGTGGTGATATTCCCTTTATCATTTTTTATTGTGTCTATTTGATTTTTCTCTTTTCTTCTTTATTAGTCTGGCTAGATGTCTATCTATTTTGTTAATCTTTTCAAAAAACCAGCTCCTGGATTTGCAACGCCAAAGATTCTTGCCTTTGCCACACCAAAGATTTGGTGTGGCAGCAGCCTGCGATGAGAGACACGGATCAGACAAAGAGAAAAAACGCTGTAGTCTTTATTAAGCAGAGTGACAGTACAAAGCTTCCACAGCATGAAAGGGGTCCTGAGCGGGTAGCCAGCGTTAGATTTTTCAATCACCTTTTAAACTCTTTAAGGTGGGAAATACGTGCAGCAGGAAGATGTTACCAGAGCGAGAAACAAAGACAATTAACATGGCTCAGATCTTGAGGAAAACTGGAATTGTAATTTAAGTTTTATATACTTTATAACCTTGCTGTGGCATGACAAAGGAGACAAGATCTCATAGGATTTTACAAATTGTGTTTACAAGGAGTTGGAATTGGGAGCATAGATAAGGTCTGCTGGTCACAGAAAAATGGGCTTTTAACATTCCTTTTAGTTTCACGGGAGGGGGAAGGGAGAGAGGGAGAGAGGACACCAGGAAGCATACAGCAAAATTTTCGCTGTTTATAGCTTTCTTGGGGAAGAAAACACATGCACAAATTCTGACGTTAGGAATATTTTAAGCGTATGTCTTCAGTATTATTCATGCAGGACCAAAGTAAGTCCCAATGCAGGAAATGAGTGAGTTTCATAGCTTTCTGAGCCCCTACTTGACCCAGGAAGCCCAGCAGGCACCTCCTGTCAGTCCCCCGTCTAGACAGGACACCCCGACTGCTGTTGGGAACTGAGCAGCTGTCGTTCTGGCTACTTCCTGTTGATTAGGGGAGAAGAAAGCGCCCTGTAGTTGTGGTGTCCTCCAGAGGGGAACTTTTTAGGCTAGTGAGGGACTAGTGGGTCAATCCAGGGTCCTCGGTAGAAGCTGTGAGTTGAACTCTTTTGAGGTTCCATTTGTAAGTCCATTTGTAGCTTGATGGCCTCGATTCTGGAGGAAACAAAATTGACAATGAGGTTAAAGATGCAAGGCCCCAAAGCGAGTAATAGTAGGATGGCTGTCCCACGGCCTAGAAAGGAGAGGAGCCAAGGTATCCTTTGGTTAAACATATTCCGGGGCCCTGAGTGTTCAAGCTCCTTTTTTCTACTTTCTATCTGTTTTCTTATTTCTTTGACTTTTTAGTAATGACTCCTGACTGGTTAATGAAATAGCAACATTTTTCTCCTAAGAAGAGGCAGGTTACTCTTCTTTGAGCTGTTAATAAGTCTAGGGCTCTCCGGTTTTGAAGGACTACTGCAGCTAGAGAATTAAGCTGGTTTTGTAGGGTCACCAGGGAGTTGGCAACTTGTTCCATGTCATCATTTAATTCTCGTGATAATTTATAGTATAATTGGGTGGAGGAGGTTATGCCTCCAATTTCAGTCCCAAGCCCATCCAGTATTCCAGCTCCTACAATAAGGGCTCGCGTGTGGCAAGATTGGGGTATAAGCAGACTTTGTAACTCTTGTTCAGTATATATGGACATGAGAGGTGCTAGAAAGGAGAGAAAGCATAGTTCTTTTGGAGTGCCATTTAAGCATCAATAGGCTGTGTTATCACAGATGAAAAAAAATGCCTGAAATTAAACAGGTGAAACCTGAGGTTATTGATATCCAGGACTGATATTGGGAGGTATTCTCGAGAGCCGTGCTTAAGTTTATGCTTGTGAGATTTGAGGCCTGTGTGACTGGTAAATTGGTGATTATGGGATCGATTAATTTGGTGGTGTTTAGGACTGGGGTGGATAATGGCCCCAGCTTTGGCTAATATGTCCCTCCCTAATAAGGGCGTGGGACTTTCGGGCATAACAAGAAAGGCATGTGAAAAGAGAAAAGTCTCCCAATTGCTGCTGAGGAGGCGAGAGAAATCCCTGATTACAGGCTGTCCTAAGATTCCTCAGATAGTAATGGACTTTGAGGACAGTCGTCCGAGGCATGAGATTAAAACTGAGAAGTCCGTGCCAGTGTCCAGGAGGAAGTCCACTTCCTGGCCCTCAATGGTCAAAAGTACCCAGGGCTCTATGAGGGTGATGGCATGAGCTGGCGCTTGCCCCGGGCACCCTCAGTCCTGTTGCTGAATCATCTGGTTGGGTGCTTCTGGCCTAGGAGGCCTTCGTCCTCTGGGGCAGTGTGCCTTCCAGTGATCGCCTTGGCATATTGGACATGGGTGAGGGGGTGGTTTGTTTTTTGTTGGACGGTCTTTCCTAAAGTGTCCTTGCAAACTGCACTGATAACAAGGTAATTGGCCTGCTCCTCTCTTGGTTCCCTCTAGCCACCAAGATCTGCCTGTCTGAGGGCCATGACTAAGGCTGCAGCCTTTCTTTTATCTCACTTTTTCCTTTGCGCCTGTTCCTCTTGGTCCCTATTATAGAACACTGAGGTTGCCAAGTTTAATAATGTCTCCAAATTTTGTTCTGAACCTAAAGCAGACTTTTGGAATTTTCTCCTAATATCAGCTGCTGATTGGGTGATAAATTTATCTTTTAAAATAAGTTGGCCTTCTACAGAATCTGGAGTTAGGGAGGTGTGCTTTCTTAGGGCCTCTCTTAACCTTTCTAAAAAAGCGGAGGGGTTTTCCTCTTTTCCCTGTGTAATTGTGGATAGCATTGAGTAGTTCATTGGCTTTTTCCTATTCTTCCTCAACCCTTCCAAAATGCAAGTTAGCAAATGCCTGTGACTCCAATCTCCATGATCAGAGTCAGTATCCCAATGGGGGTCTACAGTGGGGACTGCCTGTTGCCCTGTGGGGAATTTTTCCAACTCCTCCAGGGTCATACAATCATTTACTTGGCTAAGGTACCACAGATCCCCAAATTGCTGGGCTGCTGCTAAAGCTTCTTCTTTTTCAGTAGAACTTAAGGTCTGATCAAGAAGCAACATGATATCTCTCCATGTTAGATCAAAGGACTGTCCCAATCCTTACAGGACATCTATAGAGTTATCAGGATCATCCAAGAATTTCCCTAAATCTACCTTTGTTTGTTTTCTGCTCTTTATTTGTTTTAAATCTGAGAGTGAGAAGGGGGCATGCATGTGAATGGGCCCAAATACTCCTCCTACTGCTTGTAAGAGACATAGTTTGGGTGCCTGGCTCACAGAGTTTAAGTTCTCTTTCTGGTGTGCTTTTAACACTTTGGTGGGGCCAGATGCTTCTCTAGTTCTTTTAATTTTGATGTTAGGGTGTTGATTTTAGATCTTTCCCACTTTCTCCTGTGGGCATTTAGTGCTATAAATTTTCCTCTAAACACTACTTTAGCTATGTCCCACAGATTCTGGTGTGTTATGTCTTTGTTCTCATTGGTTTCAAAGAACTTATTTATTTCTGCATTAATTTTGTTATTTACCCAGTAGTCATTCAGAAGCAGGTTGCTCAGTTTCCATGTAGTTGTGTGGTTTAGAGTGAGTTTCTTAATCCTGAGTTCTAGTTTGATTACACTGTGGTCTAAAAGACTGTTATATTTCCATTCTTTTCCATTTGCTGAGGACTGTTTTACTTCCAATTATGTGGTCAATTTTAGAATAAGTGTGATGTGGTGCTGAGAAGAATGCATATTCTGTTGATTTGGGGTGGAGAGTTCTGTAGATGTCTGTTAGGTTCACTTGGTCCAGAGCGGAGTTCAAGTCCTGAATATCTTTGTTAATTTTCTGTCTCATTGATCTGTCTAATATTGACAGTGCAGTGGGGTGTTAAAGACTCCAACTATTATTGTGTGGGAGTCTAAGTCTCTTTGTAGGTCTCTAAGAACTTGCTTTATGAATCTGGGTGCTCCTGTGTTGGGTGCATATATATTTAGGAGAGTTAGCTCTTCTTGTTGCATTGATCCCTTTACCACTATGTGATGCCCTTCTTTCTCTCTTTTGATCTTTGTCGGTTTAAAGTCTGTTTTATCAGAGACTAGGATTGCAACCCCTGACTTTTTTTTGTTCTCCATTTGCTTGGTAAATATTCCTCCATCCCTTTATTTTGAGCCTCTGTTTGTCTTTGCACGTGAGATGGGTCTCCTGAATACAGCACACCGATGGGTCTTGACTCTTTATCCAATTTGCCAGTCTGTGTCTTTTAATTGGGGCATTTATCCCATTTACATTTAAGGTTAATATTGTTATGTGTGAATTTGATCCTGTCATTATTAATGCTAGCTGGTTATTTTGCCCATTAGTTGATGCAGTTTCTTCATAGTGTTGATGGTCTTTACAATTTGGCATGTTTTTGCAGTGGCTGGTACTGGTTTTTCCTTTTCATATATAGTGCTTCCTTCAGGAGCTCTTGTAAGGCAGGCCTTGTGGTGACAAAATCTCTCAGCATTTGCTTGTCTGTAAAGGATTTTATTTCTCCTTCACTTATGAAGCTTAGTTTGGCTGGATATGAAAGTCTGGGTTGAAAATTTTTTTCTTTAAGAACGTTGAATATTGGCCCCCACTCTCTCCTGGCTTGTAGGGTTTCTGCAGAGAGATTCGCTGTTGGTCTGATAGACTTCCCTTTGTGGGTAACCTGACCTTTCTCTCTGCCTGTCCTTAACATTTTCCTCTCATTTCAACCTTGGCGAATTTGACAATTATGTGTTTTGGACTTGCCCTTCTCGAGGAATATCTTTGTGGTGTTCTCTGTATTTCCTGAATTTGAATGTTGGCCTGCCTTGCTAGGTTGGGGAAATTCTCCTGGATAATATCCTGAAAAGTGTTTTCCAACTTGGTTCCATTCTCCCTGTCACATTCAGGTACACAAATCAAATGTAGGTTTGATCTTTTCACATAGTTTCATATTTCTTGGAGGCTTCATTCATTTCTTTTCATTCTTTTTTTTCTAATCTTGTCTTCACACTTTATTTCATTAAGTTGATCTTCAATCTCTCATATCCTTTCTTCCATTTGATTGATTTGACTGTTGATACTTTTGTATGTTTCACGAAGTTCTCATGCTGTGTTTTTCAGCTCCATCGGGTCATTTGTGTTCTTCTCTAAACTGATTATTCTAGTTAGCAATTCCTCTAGCCATTTTTCAAGGTTCTTAGCTTCCTTGCATTGGGTTAGAACATGCTTCTTTAGCTCGGAGGAGTTTGTTATTACCCACCTTCTGAAGCCTACTTCTGTCAATTCATCAAACTCATTTTCCATCCAGTTTTGTTCCCTTGCTGGTGAGGAGTTGTAATCCTTTGGAGGAGAAGAAGCATTCTGGTTTTTGGAATTTTCAGCCTTTTTGCGCTGTTTTTTCTCATCTTTGTGGACTTATCTACCTTTGGTCTTTGATGTTGGTGACCTTTGGATGGGTTTTTGTGTGGACATCCTTTTTGTTGATGTTGATGCTACTCCTTTCTGTTTGTTAGTTTTCCTTCTAACAGTCAGGCCCCTCTGCTGCAGATCTGGTGGAGTTTCCTGGAGGTCCACTCCAGACCCTGTTTTCCTGGGCATTACCAGCAGAGGGTGCAGAAGAGCAAAGATTGCTACCTGTTCCTTCTTCTGGAAGCTTCATCCCAGAGGGGCATCTGCCAGATGACAGCCAAAGCTCTCCTGTATGAGGTGTCTGTTGACCCCTGCTGGGAGGTGTCTCCCAGTCAGGAGGCATGGGAGTCAGGGACCCACATGAGGAGGCAATGTGTCCTTTAGCAGAACTTGAGCACTGTGCTGGGAGATCTGCTGCTCTCTTCAGAGCTGGCAGACAGGAATATTTAAGTCCACTGAAGCTGTGCTCACAGCTGCCCCTTTCTCCCATGTGCTCTGTCCTAGGGAGATGGGAGTTTTATCTATAAGCCCCTGACTGGGGCTGCTGCCTTTCTTTCAGAGATGTCCTGCCCAGAGACGAGGACTCTAGAGAGGCAGTCTAGCTACAGCAGCTTTGCTGAGCTGCATTGGGCTCCACCCAGTTCAAATTTCCCAGAGGCTTTGTTTATACTGTCAGGGGAAAAGTAGCTACTCAGGCCTGCGTAGTGGTGGATGCCCCTCCTCCCACCAAGCTCACACATCCCAGGTCAACTTCAGTCAGCTGTACTGGCAGTGAGAATTCCAAGGCAGTGGATCTTAGCTTGCTGGTCTCCATGGGGGGTAGGATCTGCTGAGCTAGACCACTTGGCTCCCTGGCTTTAGCCCCCTTTCCAGGGGAGTGAATTGTTCTGTCTTGCTGGGGTTTGAGGCGCCAGTGGGGTATGAAAAAAAAAAAAAAACTTCTGCATCTAGCTCAATGTCTTCCCAAATGGCCACCCAGTTTTGTGCTTGAAACTCAGGGCCATGGTGGTGTAGGCACCTAAGGGAATTTCCTGGTCTCCAGGTTGTGAAGACCATGGGAATAGCATAGAATCTGGGCCAGAATGCACCATTCTTCACACCACAATCCCTCACAGCACAGTCCCTCATGGCTTTCCTTGGCTAGGGAAGGGAGTTCCCTGACCTCTTGTGCTTCCTGGATGAGGCAACGCCCCATCCTGCTTTGGCTCACCCTCCATGGGCTACACCCACTGTCTAACCAGTCCCAATGAGATGAGCCAGGTCCCTCAGTTGGAAATGCAGAAATCACCCACCTTCTGCACTGATCTCACTGGGAGCTGCAGACTAGAGCTATTCCTATTCATCCATCTTGTCAGTACCCTCCCTTTTATAAAATTTTTCATGACTTACACGGATAATTTCTGACATGCCTCGACTTTCTGACTTGTAAAGATCCCTCTCCTTAAACAATCAGTTAATTTACTTTAGGACAAGAATTTACCATGTAAGATTCTTCTTTATATAAATTCTTTTTTTCTTTACTATCAAGATTAGAAGTTAGGATATTTCACTAAATAGTTCAAGATATAGCTATCTTTATTAAACCAATATTAATGTTTCACTTATTAAAAAATTACAGAAGCAAAGATTATTGTGTTTGGACTGAGTTATAGTTTTGTGGCCTCTATGCCAAATTTTGACACCTTATAGTCTTTGGCAGAAATAACTATGAAATTACTTGATTAATAAATGTAAACAAAAATGTTTGCTGGCAACTCTTAAGACATTTCTAATCTTACTGTACCAGTAAGTTTTAAAGATTCAAGTCACGTGAACTGAAAGGTCCCACAGGTTTTACTTTTCCATTAAATATATTTGATTTAAGTGCTTATTTTTCTTAGGTCAATTAATTAGAGCTTTTTAAATAAGCATTGCACGTATAACACATATATAGCCACACAGACAACCAGAAGAAGATCCAGTAATTAGATTTTTTTTTTTGGCTAATTTCCCAATTGGATCACTGGCCTTTGGGTGAGACCCATTAAGAACAGGGCTAGGAAAACAGTTTCCCGGGCCTAATAAACAAGTCTAGTTGGAAGACAAAGACAGATTTTGAGAGGTACTTATTCATCTTTAATTCCAGGGGTTCCATAAGGAAAACAGATTTTTCCCAAAACGGGATTTGTGGCACCTTTTCTGTTTTCCCAAGGAATCCCAGGCCACCAGAAGTCATTTTAGGATTTTTCATATATGCACCAAGAGTGGCAAGACAGAATGGAGAAAAGTAATTCAGTTGACTGGGAAAACCTTTTCTATGAAAACAAACATAGGAAGAGAAAAACATAAAGACCTTTTGAATATACTCATAGTTTGAATATTCATTTTAATTAAATCGAGTGCTCTTTTTCTTCAGGGGTGAGGGTGGAGGTTAGAATTATATAAATATCATGCCACATTAAATTAAAGGATTGGGTTATGTGCAGGAATTCGCTGCACTAATGAGGGGGATTTTCAGAGAAAGATCTCAGGCACTGTTTGATCTGCGACAAAATCAGACGTGGAGAAAGGGCATGAACACAAGCAATGCCTTCAACCCCAGCCACTTCCTGAAGAGGGAGAATGACAGAGGTGGTTTGACTGGTTGGAGCAGTTTTTGAACAGGTAACAAATGGAGAAGGAGGAGGAGTGGGGTTTGGGGCTGAGACTTGGGGGCAGGAGGGGTCACTGAAGTGGAGGGTTCAGACAGGTTGAGGAGCAGATGCAGGGGGATAAGAATATGGAGGGAGTTCATCTGCAGGATCAAAGGGGTTTCAGGGGAAGGGGTTTTGGAGGAAGGAGTTTCAGAGGAAGGAGAGACCTAGGGAGGGTTTTCATTAAGAAGAAAGATTTCATGAGGGGCGCAAGTTTAGCACAGGGAAGGTTGGGATCTAAGGTAAAAGAAAACCTGAATATAGAGAGCCTCTTGCCATTTGCTGTTCCTGGTTATAAAGTTGTCAAGGTCCCTGAGAATTTGAAAGTCAAAGGTGCCATTTTCAGGCTATTGGCTGTCATTATCTAATTTGTACTGGGGCCAGGCCATATTGCAATAAAAAAGCAAATGCTTTGGCTTTATGCTTCCCATAAGCCAAGTTTGGCAACATTGTGAAGAAGACAGCCCAATGGAGAGGACTTAGGAAAGTGGGATTGTTTGACACCCATGTGGACTGGTAAGAGGAAGCTGAGGGTGTCCGTTTTTGTTCTAGGCATCCCCAGATAAAAAACAGAAACCTGGAATCCTCTTTATAAAGAGGATGATCAAGCTGAGGAGAAACTGGGCATCTCCAAGATTTCTTCTAGCTTAGTCCCACTGGTCCTCCAAGGACCCAGGACAGCTGACCTGAGAGAGTGGATCTTACCAGTCAGCTGGATTAGTATCCAATGTTGGATGTTCTGATTGGAATTGGCAAAGGGCCCCTTGGACTGGAGCTGCACAAGGAAGAGAGAGAAAGAGAGAGAAGAGGATGAGGGAGGAGGGAAGAGAGGAAAATACCCATTGTGGGCAACCAGAGGTGGAAGAGTTAAAGAAAGAAGAAAGAAACACGAAAAGTGACTCACCCGT
This sequence comes from Macaca thibetana thibetana, assembly GCF_024542745.1. Taxonomy (NCBI): domain Eukaryota; kingdom Metazoa; phylum Chordata; class Mammalia; order Primates; family Cercopithecidae; genus Macaca; species Macaca thibetana. The sequence continues at coordinate 29,960,554 of NC_065593.1, read as the reverse complement.
CAAAGACATGAAAAGTGACTCACCCGTCAAGGATGGTTTATTTTGGAGAATAAACCTGAGAGGGGCTTCTGGATGATTTTGGTCAGGAGCACACTCTCTCACAGACTAAGAGCATTTGTTGGTTTTAGGGTCAGAGAGCTTATCATAGGCTTGGAATGTTTCTGTTTGGAGGAGAAGTTTAGTGTGGGATTGGAATGTCTCTGGTAGAAGGGGAGGTTATCTTGGGGCTGACATCTCTCTGGGGAGGGGTTTATCTTATGGTTGAAATGTTTGTGGTCAGAGAAGTCATTTATGGTTTATGGTCATGCTGACCTTAGCCATTAGGCTGATGCCCTTTGGATTTAGGCAGTTTTTGATCAAGGGGAACTTTAGAATGGTGGTGCTTATCCACGATGGTGATGCTCCTGCTCTGTCAAAGTCCTAGGCTGCACACAGCACGGGAATACTGGGTCCAGCCCAGCAAACTACTTTTTCCTCCTGGGACTCCAGGTCTGTGATGGGAGGGGCTGCTGTGAAGGTCTCTGACATGGCCTGAAGACATTTTCCCCATGGTCTTGGGGATTAACATTAGGCTTCTCACTGCTTATGCAAATTTCTGCAGCTGGCTTGAATTTCTTCCCAGAAAATGGGTTTTTCTTTTCTATTGCATAATCAGGTTGCAAAATTTCCAAACTTTTATGCTCTGCTTCCCTTATAAAACCGAATGCTTTTAACAGAGTGCAAGTCACCTCTTGAATGCTTTGCTGCTTAGAAATTTCTTCCACTAGATATCCTAAATCATCTTTCTCAAGTTCAAAGTTTTACAAATCTCTAGGGCAGGGGCAAAATGCCACCAGCCTCCTTGCTAAAACATAACAAGAGCCACCTTTACCCCAGTTCCCAACAAGCTCCTCATGCCCATCTGAGACCACCTCAGCCTAGATCTTATTGTCCATATCACTGTCAGCATTTTTGGTCAAAGTCATTCAACAAGTCTCTAGGAAGTTCCAAACTTTCCCACGTTTTCCTGTCTTCCTCTGAGCCTTCCAAACTCTTCCAACCTCTGGCTGTTACCCAACTCCAAAGTCACTTTCACATTTTCTGGTATCTTTTCAGCAATGCCTCTCTACTGTTAACAATTTACAATATTAGTCTCTTTTCATGCTGCTGATAAAGACATACCCAAGACTGGGAAGAAGAAGAGGTTTACTTGGACAATTCCACATGGCTGGGGAAACCTCAGAATCATGGCAGGAGGTGAAAGGCACTTCTTACATGGTGAAGGCAAGAGAAAGTGAGGAAGAAACAAATGAGGAAACCCCTGATGATCCCATCAGATCTCATGAGACTTATTCACTATCATGAGAACAGCATGGGAAAGACTGGCCCCCATGATTAAACTACCTCTCCCTGGGTCCCTCCCACAACACACGGGAATTCTGGGAGATACAATTCGAGTTGAGATTTAGATGGGGACACAGCCAAATCATACAATGACTGTACTAATTTACATTTCATCCAACAGTGTACAAGGGTTTTCTTTTTTCCTCATCCTCTCCAACACTTGTTATCTTTCACCTTTTTTGTAATAGTTAATCTAACAGTATGAGGTAATATATTATTGTGGTTTTATTTACATTTCCCTGTTTAGTGATGTTGAGCATTTTTCTAAATATCTATTGGCCATTTGTGTGTATTTTGAGAAATGTGTATTCAGATTATTTGCCCAGTTTTTAATCAAGTTATTTGTTTCTTTCTATTGAGTAGTTTGAATTCCTTGTATATTTTGGATATTAGCCCGTTTTATGCTGTATAATTTGCAAATATGTTCTCCCAATCCGTGGACTGTATCTTCACTCTGTTAATGATTTCCTTTGCTGTGCAGTAGTTTTTTTGCTTCATGCAATACCATTTGTCTATTATTGTTTTCATTGCCTGTACTTTGGGACCTATCAAAGAAATCACTCCCTAGAACAAGCTCACGTTTCTTACGGTGAGAAGGAAAAGTCTATATTCTGAAAAGATGGCAGATGTTTTATTTAACCGGAAAATAACTCCCTGCAAGGACCCTTTTTTAGATTCTTCCTGAGATTCTTCCTGAGGATCCTTGAAGGGGAGTTAATTTCTGGGAAGTTTCAAGGACTGTGATTCTTTAGGCATGAGTATAGTCTAGAGGAAGATGTGACAAATCACATAATTGGGCTTCAAGCAGTGATGGCCCAGGAAGGCTTAACTGGACTCCTAAGGACTCAGCAGAACTGAACAGACTCAGCATTTGAGAGCACTCACTCCTTCTGTCAGACTCTTTCCAAAATTAAATCAAGGAGAAATATTGTTTTCCCCATGATGCTGATGAAGCCTGACTACTGTGAGGAAGGTGGGACTTTACAAGGATGATGTTAAAAGTAGAGATAAACAGGCAAAGGAAAGGAAAGAAAATGGCGCTATAAAAATATATTAACTAAACAGCCAAGGTAAGTGAAAGGAGAGAAAAAAAAGAAAATTCAGTGTTGCAAAAGTGATAATTTGCAACTGACAATGTTTGCTCTGATTCTGTTTTTCTACCCTGCCCCTGCCTCTGCCTCTCTTGGCCTCTCCAAGACGTTACACGATCAAGACGTTACACGATCAAGACGTTACACGATGCCCACCACCACCACCCCCAATCCCATCCTTCATATCCACGCTCCATCACAGTGTGAATGTCAACACTGAGAAGCACTTTCCCTAGGGTTTCACATGGCAGCTTTTTGCTTACTGAGGCCTCCCTCACTTCCCAGTCTAATGTACCAACCCCTCTTACCAGATAGACAAACCAGACAGACACATATTTGCAGATATCAAGAGCCTTTCTATTGTACTGTCTTGCTTTACAACCATATTATCCCTTTTCATGCTCTGCCATTCTGTGTACCCATGTTTGTTCACATATTCCAGAACTTTCCTGTCATGTCTGCCTCTGGACTCCCAGCACCTAGATCACACACAGGCTGGAGTGGGAGCTACTTCTCTCTTCTTAGATGGAAAGCCTTCCAATCAGTTGTCACCCTTTAGAATATACAGTTGTGTCTCACCCTGGAGGCTGGAAAGAGTGGAAGATTCTGTACAACAATTGCTTCAGCTGCCCTTGGAGGGGTCTGAAATGTGACCTGCATCTTTGCCAATATCTGTTAGGATTTTTGACTTTTTAATAATAACCATTCTGATTCATGTAAGATGATATCTCACTGTAGTTTTAATTTGCATTTCTCTGATAATTAGTGATGTTGAGATTTTTTTATGTGCTTGTTGGTCATTTGTATGTCTTCTTTAAAAAAAAAGTCTATTCAAATCCTTTGCCCACTTTTGTTGTTGTTGTTGTTGAGTAGTTTGAGTTTCTCATAAATTCTGGATACCAGTCCCCTGTTGAATGGTTGAATGGATAGTTTGCAAATATTTTCTCCCATTCTGCAGGTTGTCTGTTCACTCTGATTGATTTTTTTTCCTGTGCAGAAGCTTTTTAGTTTCATTAAGTCCCATTTGTCTATGTTTGTTTTTGTTGCTTGTGCTTTTGAGGCCTTAGTCATAAATTCTTTGCCTAGATCAATGTCCACATGGTTTTCTTCTAGAATTTTTATAGTTTCAGGTCTTATAATTGAGCCTTTAATCCATCTTGTATATTGTGAGAGATAGGAGTCCAGTTGCATTCTTCTGGATGTGGCAATCCAATTTCCCTACCACCATTTATTGAAAAGGGTGTCCTTTCCCTAGTGTATGTTTTTGTCAACTTTGCCAAAGATCAGTTGGCTGTACATGTGTGGCTTTATTTCTGAGTTCTCTGTTCCATTAATCCATATGTCTATTTTTATACCAGTACCATGGTGTTTTGTTTACCATAGTCTTGTAGTATAGTTTGAGGTCAGGTAATGTGTTGCTTCCGAGTTTGTTCTTTTTGCTTAGGATTGCTTTAGCCATTTGGGCTCTTTTTTGGTTCCATGTGAATTTTAAGATTTTTTTTTCCAAGTCCGTGAAAAACAACATTGGTATTTTTTTTTTTTTTTAATTTATTTATTATTATTATACTTTAAGTTGTAGGGTACATGTGCATAACGTGCAGGTTTGTTACATATGTATACTTGTGCCATGTTGCTGTGCTGCACCCATCAACTCGTCATTTACATCAGGTATAACTCCCAATGCAATCCCTCCTCCCTCCCCCCTCCCCATGATAGGCCCCGGTGTGTGATGTTCCCCTTCCTGAGAACATTGGTATTTTGATAGATATTGCATTGAATCTGTAGATTGCTTTGTGCAGTATGGTTGTGTTAATGATATTAATTCTTCAGATCCATGAGAATAAGATGTTTTTCTATTTGTTTGTGTCATCTACAACTTCTTTCATCAGTGTTTTGTAGTTTTCCTTGTAAAGATCTTTTATCTCCTTGGTTAAATATATTCCTGGGCATTTTATTCTATTTTACTTATTTTTTGTAGCTATTGTAAATGGGATTGCTTTCTTGATTTGGTTCTCTGCTTGATCATTATTAATGCATAGAAATGCTAATGACTTTTGTACATTGATTTTGTATTGTGAAACTTTACTGAATTCATTTATCAGATCTAGAGGTTTTAGGAGAAGTCTTTGGCAATTTCTAGATATAAGGTTATATTGTCAGGGAAGAGAGATAACTTGACTTCCTCTTTTCCAACTTGGATACCTTTTATTCCTTTCTCTTGCCTGATCGCCCTGACTATGAGTTCAGTACTATGTCGAATAGGAGTGGTGAGAATGGACATCCTTGTCTTGTTCTAGTTCTTAGAGGGAATGCTTGCAACTTTTTCCTGTTCAGTATGATGCTGGCTGTGGGTTTTTTGTATATGGCCTTTACTATTTTAAGGTAGTTCTTGTTAAGTTTGATGAGGATTTTTATCATGAAAGGATGCTGACTTTTATCAAATGCTTTTTCTGCATCTATTGAGATGATTCATGAAGGATTTTTGTATCACTGCCAGGCAGATGTTTTTCATTCTGTTAAAATTTTTAGAAACCAAGTCATGTTTTCCCAGTTAACAAAGAAGCAAAGTTAAATACTAAACTGCAATGTATTGAGAATATGTAACATTACTTTTACCAATGAAACCACAAAGAATCCTTCTCTAAGTTATTTAGGAAAATGAAATGGATAGCAAATAAGTACTAAGATTTATTTGTTATCATCGCAGTCAAATTGCTTACCTAACAAACTTACTTGAAAGCAAATTTCCACAAATGCTGAGAATGCTGCCACAGTAAAGCACATTCTTAATCTTTTCCATGATCTTCATAGTCAAAACTACCTCAGGTAAGCCACAAATTCTTCATTTGTCTTGAAGCAAGTCTTTAAAGGCAATTCATGCTGTTTGTTTATGAGTAAACTTATACCTCAGATCCAAACTGGCCACATAAGAATTTGCTAAACCCAAGCAAGACTGTCAGAAGGAACATTAGCATAGCTTCATGTTTTAGGTGGCTGTAAGCTGATAAGACTCAAGATAAATTATTTGCAAGCCTGAACCACTTAGGAGCTGTGTGTTTCTCTCAGATCCCAGAGTGAAAACCATAATCAAGACACATACACTTCTATGTTTCATTCATATTCACTAGCTTCACTAGCGTGCATAGGATGGCCCCTCCACCCTGCATCATTCCATACTCTAGACCCAGGTCTACAGCCCCACTGCTTAAAAAAAAAAATCAATGCTTTTTGAGAAACAAAGCACATTTCCTTATTTATTTATTTATCATAACAGCTGTATTGAGATACAATTTACATACTATTAAGTTCACTCTTTTAAAGTATACAATTCTGGGATTTTTAGTATTCTCATAGAGTTGTGCATCCATCTTCACTACCTAATTCCAGAACATGTTCATCACCCCAACAAGAAACCCCCATACCCAGAGCAGTCACTCCTCAATCTCCCCTTCCCTACCTTCAGTTCCCGGCAACCACTAATCTACCTTCCGTTCCTACGGATTTGCCTTTTATGGATATTTTATATAAAGAAATACATACAATATGTGTCTGTACTCTTTCACTTACTCAGCATAATGTTTTCACAGCTCATCTGTTGTAGCATGTATCAGTACTTCATCCTTTTTTGTGAGTGAATTTCATTGTGTACCACATTTTGCTCATCCATTCATCAGTTGATTGATGTTTGGACTGTTTCCACTCCAGACTATTACGAATAATGCTGCTATGAACTTTTGTGTACAAATTCTTCCAAAGACATATGGTTTTGCTTTCCTTGCTGAGTCATATAACTTTTTGAAGCACTGCCAGACTGGTTATTTGTTTTGTTTTGTTTTCTTAGAGACAGGGTCTCTATCACCCAAGCTGGAGTGCAGTGGTGCAAACATATCTCACTGCAGCCTCCAACTCCTCAAGATCTTCCTACCTCAGCCTCCTGAGTAGCTAGGACTTCAGGTGCACCGCCACATCCTGATGATTTTTTATTTTTATTTGTTATGGAGACAAGGTCTTTCTATGTTGCCCACGCTGGTCTTAAATTCCTGTCCTCAAGCAATCTTTCCACCTCAGCCTTCCAAAGTGTTGGGATCACAGGCATGAACCACTGCACCTGGCTATCTTTTCACTTTATTAATGATGTCCCTTGAAGCACACACAAAAATTTAATTTTAATGCAGTACAGTCATCTTTTTTCCCCTCTTGTGCTTTTCCTGTCACATCTAACAAGTCATTGCCTCATCCAAGCTAACAAAGATTTGCTCCTATGTTTTATTCTAACAGCTTTCTAGTTTTAGCTCTTACAAGTAAGCCTATGAATCATTTTGAGTTATTTTCTTGTATACAATATGAGGTATAGGTCTAACTTGATTCTTTTGCCTGTGGATATCCAGTTGTTTCAGCACTATTTGTTGATAAGACTAGTCTTTCTCCCATGGAATTAACTCGACACTCTTGTTAACAATCAGTGAATCATAAATGAATTTATTTCTGGACTTTCAATTCTATTCCATTGATTTATATGTCTACCTTCATGCAATACCACGCCGCCTTAAATTTTTGGATCAAGAAGAGTGAATCGTCTAAATTTGTTCTCTTTCAAGATTACTTTGACTATCATGGATCCTTTGATTTCCATACAAATTTTAGGATCATGTTATCAATTTCTGCAAAAAGAGAAGCTGGAATTTTGATAGAGATTACATTGAATCTATAGATCCATTTGGAGAGTATTGCCATCATAACAAAATTAAGCCTTCCAACTCATGAACATGGAATATTTTTCCATTTGCTTAATTCCTTTGAATTATATCTCATAGTTTTCAATGGACAATTTTTTTTGAGACAGGGTCTCACTCTCTTGCCCAGACTGGAGTGTAGTGATGTGATCATGGCTCACTGCAGCCTCAACCTCCAAGGCTCGAGTGATTCCCCCAATCTCAGCCTGCCAAGTAGCTGGTACTACAGGCATGTACCACTATGCCTGGCTAGTTTTTTTGCATTTTCTGCAGAGATGGAGTTTTGTAGTATTGCCCAAGCTGATTTAAAACTCCTGGGCTCAAATGATCCACCGACCTCGGCCTCCCAAAGTTCTGGGAACACAGGGATGAGTCACCATGCTCGGCCGATGGACAAATCTTACATTTTTCTTATTCTTAAGTATTTTATAATCTTTGATGCTTTCACAAATTGAATTGTTTTCTAAATTTTATTTTCAAATTTTGTATTGCTATTACACAGAAATACAACCAATTTTTGTAACTAGATCTTGCCTCTTGCACCTTACTTAACTCATTTATTCATTGTAATAGTTTCCAACTGGATACCTTAGTTTTTATATCATATAATATGCAAATAGAGATACTTTTAGTAATTTCAGTGTCATCTCTTTTCTTGGTCAGTCTAGCTAAAAGACTGTCAATTTCCTTGATCTTTTCAAAGAAACAACTTTCAGTTTCATTAATTCTCTCTATTCCTGTTCTCAGTTTCACTTATTTCTGCACTGGTCTGTTATTTTCTTCCTTCTGCTTGCTCTAGGTTTAGTTTGCTCTTGTTTTCCTAGTTTCTTAAGGTGCATGGTTAGGTTATTGATTTGAGACATTTCTTCTTTTTAAATATAGACATTTACAGCTACAAATTTCCCTATAAGCATTGCTTTAGCTGCATCCCATTAATGTTAGTACATTGTGTTTTAGTTTTTAGTCATCTCAAAGAATTCTCTAATTTCTTTTGTGATTTCTTCTTTGATCCTTGGTTATTGTAGTAGGTTACTTGGGTTGTCATCAAATACCACAGGCTGGCTGCCTTAAACAATAGACATTTATTTTCTCACAGTTAGGGAGGCAAGAAGTCCATGATCAAGATGCTGACAAATTTGGTTTCTGGTGAGGGCCGTCTTTCTAGCTAGTAGATGGCCACCTTCTCACTGTTTCCTCACATGGCCTTTTCTGTGTGCACTTTGGGGTTGGGGGTGGGGAATCTCTGATCTCTGATGTCTCTTCCTATTCTTACAAAAGCCCCAGTTTTATCAGATTAGGGGCCCACTCTTATGACCTCATTTCATCTTAATTACTTCCCTAAAACCTTCAACATGTGAATTTTGGGGGAACACAATTCAGTCCATAAGTTATTTTTCTCATTATATTCCCATGTTCATTAACCCTCATTCTTTCATGTTGAATAAAGATTTCCATAGAATGGGTTGAAACAACTATTGTACAAGATCTTCCACTCTCTCCAGCCTCAGAGTGAGAGCACAGCTTTATATTCTATAGGGTGATAACTGATTAGAAGGCCTCCCATCTAAGAAGAAAGAGGCAGCTCCTGCTCTTGCCAGTGGCAACTAGCAGGTCTAGGTTGTTGGCAGTCCAGAGGCAGACACGACAGGAAAGTCCTGGAATACGTGAACAAATACAAGTACAAGTATAAGGAATAACAGATAAAAAAAAGATTGTAAAGCAAGGCAGTACAACAGAAAGACCTCTCAGTATCTATGAGTGTGTCTGGTCTGTCTTCTTGGTAAGAGGAGTTGGTAAATCAGACTGGGAAGTCAGGAGGTCCCACTGAGGAAAGAGCTGTCATGTGAAACCTGAGGGCAGGTACTTCTCAGTCTTGATAACCCCCACAGTGAGGAAGCAGAAATGCCTGAGTCTCTGGGGTAGGGTAGGTATGAAGGACAGAGAGGGGCAGTGCGTCAGGCCTTGGAGGGGCCAAGAGAGGCAGAGGCAGGGGAGGGTAGACAAACAGAATCAAAGTAAACACTGTCAGTTACAAGTTGCCGTTTTTTGCAACACTGGATTGAATTTTCACGTTATTATTTTATACTTCTTTTTTTTCCCTTTCATTGGCAGGATTAGTCAGTATGTTGCCAAAACACATTTTTCCCTTTGTATTATTGTGAAATTCTGCTGTTTATTACTACTTAATATTATCCTCTTTGAAGAACATTTTATGTCTCTCATTGCCTCTGTGTTCCTGGGAGAAATATTTTCCCCTTGACTTAACCTCAGAGAGAGGCAATAGGAGGAGCCAGCCACCCCCAAGTGTTTTGGGTTCTACTGAGTCCATGGAAGTCCAGCTAGGCCTTCTTGGACCATCCCTGCTTAGAAACAAAATCTGTGATTCGTCACTCCTTCCTCTAAAATACAACAAGGCCTAAAGACTCACGAGCCAAAAAGACCTAGATTTTCTAAGAAAAGGAAACTAGAAAATGATTATTTGAATAAGTTATTTTTTTCAGTTATATATATAAAAGTAGCCCCATTATCTGCCTAGAATATAGACTTTTACTTTTCATTCAAGAACTGCACGCTTGAGTAGACATGTTGATCACACATGAGAACCAGCTCTGGTAATTATGTAAGGGATTGAGAAATTTGCTTTATAATCTTAAATGCAAGACATGGTCACAGAAAAATGCAAGATTTGCCTATTGTAGAATGACATTCAAAATCTCATAATTGGGCCAGCATGGTGGCTCACGCCTGTAATCCCAGCACTTTGGGAGGCCGAGGCAGGCAGATCACAAGGTCAGGAGTTCGAGACCAGCCTGGCTAATATGGTGAAACCTCATCTCTACTAAAAATACAAAAATTAACCGGGTGTGGTGGCAGGCGCCTGTAGTCCCAGCTACTCAGGAGGCTGAAGCAGGAGAATCGCTTGAACCCGGGAGGTGGAAGTTGCAGGGAGCTGAGATCGCGCCACCGCACTCCAGTCTGGGTGACAGAGTGAAACTCTATCTCAAAAAAAAATTCATATTTGTTTTGTATCCTAGAGCTGTATGTGCTGATGTCTTAGTACAATACTTCATATAAAGTTTAGAACTCTGACTAGTAAATGTCAGAGTAAGTCCAGACAACAACATATATACATATATATATATATATATATATATTTTTTTTTTTTTTTTTTTGAGACAGAGTCTTGCTTTGTTGCCCAGGCTGGCATGCAGTGGCACAATCTCGGCTCACTGCAACTTCTGCCTCCCAGGTTGAAGTGATTCTCCTGCCTCAGTCTCCCGAGTAGCTGGCACTACAGGCGCACGCCACCATGCCCAGCTAATTTCTGTATTTTTAGTAGAGACAGAGTTTCACTATATTGGCCAGGCTGGTGTCGAACTCCTGACCTTGTGATCTGCCCACTTCGGCCTCCCAAAGTGCTGGAATTACAGGTGTGAACCACCATGCCCAGTCTTCTCCCCCAGTATTTTATAAAATGGATGAAAACTGTAAAGATATAGCCAAAAATTAGCCAGCAATGGTGAGATGCAGAGAAACAAGCAAACTTTTGTTTCTTTTCTTCATTACTTTTAATGGCAAAAACTGCAATTACTTTTGCACCAACCTAATAAAAAGAATAGTCAAGAAAGAAACAGAGAATTCTGACCTCATTATATGACTCTTGTCTCTATCCATGCCTCAGAAGCAGAACTGAAAAAGAAGTGAAGCAACAAAAATCTGTTGAATTTTTATGAAAACATGAATTGAAAGAGAAGCAGCTAAAAGGATGAGTGGCAATTCACAATTGCAAAAATGAGGAACCAGCCCAAATGCCCATCAATCAATGAGCAGATAAAGAAATTGTGGGGTGTGTGTGTGTGTGTATATATATGTATATATGTGTATGTATGTATATATGTGCACACATGTGTGTATATATGTGTATTATGTGCATATACGTGTGTATATGTATATATATGGAATATGACTCAACCATAAAAAGAAATGAATTAATGGCATTTGCAGCAACCTGGATGAGATTGGAGACTATTATTCTAAGTGAAGTAACTCAGCAATGGAAAAGCAAACATTGAATGCCCTCACTTATAAGCGGGAGCTAAGCTATGAGGATGCAAAGGCATAAGAGTGATACAATGGACTTTGGGGACTCGGGGAGGAAAGGGTGGGAAGCAGGTGAGGGATAAAGACTACAAATTGGGTTCAGTGTATACTGCTCGGGTGATGGGTGCAACAAAATCTCACAAATCACCACTAAAGAACGTACTCATGTAACCAAACACCACTTGTTTCCCAAAAACCCATGGAAATAGAAAAAAAAAAAAAAAAAAGTTAGTGGGCAGTTCTAGGAAACAGCCAGGAAAATCCTGAAGTACTGGGGCCTCTGGTTTCTTCCAAAGGAACTCTACAGAGCTGTGCACGTACCAGCGGCTGACTGGGAAGTTCTTTCTGGGTGAGGCTTGGCATTATTTCTAACAAGACTCCAGGTGATGCAAGAGCTGCTAAACCGAAGACTTCACTTTGAGTAGCAAGGGTCTAAAATATTTCCTTTCTACTAGAAATAGATGAATCCCAGATCTACTGACTCAAAATCTGTGTTGTAACAAGATCCCCCATGTGCCTCATATGCACCTTTTAGAAGTGCTGGCTAGATGCTGTCTTTCCTAGGTCCATATTATTAACCTGGTGTATCCCACAGGAGGCCTGGCAGGACACATGTTAAATTAAACTAAATTTGACCTGAGGATGCCTCAATACCTGAGTCCATATGTAACAAACGAGCACCTAACTTACTATGCAAACAAACTGAAAGCCTAACTTAGAGTTTTATCATCTTTTTTGTAGCAACTGAGTCTCAGCCAATCCCAGCAGCCAATCACAGGCTGCCAACTGATTAGACTATGTCCAAATAAGGCAAACGCCATGCTGTAACCAAGCAAGCTGTTTCTATACCTCACTTCCGTTTTCTGTCTATAAATGCTGCCTGCCCACATTGAGGCTCAGAGCCCTCTGAATCTCTTCACAAGTCCTTCTTTTCTCAATTAAATTCTGTTAAATTTAATTTGTCTAGTCTTCCTTTAACAAACACAAGGTACATTTAAAGGCATAATTAGAGAAGAGTTCAAAAGGGACTATTTATAAAGGTGTGGACAGAGAAGAGGGAGGCCACAGGAGATAGTGTATAGTTTGGGGCTATTGGTGAGGGGCAGGCAGCTCTGTTGAGGGGAAGAAGATCTTCCTGGAACCAGGAGATCAAAAGACCTGTCAAGAGGCTGCATCATAGGAACTTTAGCTGTGGGTCTCACATCACTCTCCTCCCTCCCTCTCATCTTCAGCCATTGTCCCCATTGACCAAGCAGCCAAAATTCAGATGGCAAGGGAGCCCTACTGATATTATCCAACAGCCTCTTGCAGCCCAGGGCAGGCTAGAGAAGGATGGAGAATAGAAGCCGAAGGAGTAAATGGAGGATGTCCAGCACACCAACTCCCCATTCCCCTCCTACCCCAATCTTATCATTCCTCTGGGTGAAGAGTTAATGTCCCCAACACAATGAAGTGTGTTAAGCTGCCATGGTATCAATTCAGTCAAATGTTTGTTTGAAACCAAAAATGTTAGCTATGGCCAATCTTCTTTTTATAAGGCCACAGGGGAAAGAGGAGAAAGAAACATCAATAATTAGCAATTTTAGATTAAACTAAATTTGGCCTAAAACTGCCTCCGTACATAGCAAACTGTAACCTAATGTAGTATGTAAACAAACTGCAACCTAACTTAAGAATATAGTCTTGTAACAAATAGCCAAGCCCTATCCAATCCCATCCACAGCGGCCAAACTTCAGCTCATCACAGGCTGCCAACTGATCAGACCGTGTCCACAGAAGGTAAATGCCAAACTACAACCAATCAAGCTGTTTCTGTATGTCACTTCCCTTTTCTTTCTAGAAATACTGCCTGCCCAGGTTGCTAGGGAGTGCTCTCTGGACGTCTCCTGGGTTCTGGATGCTGCCTAATTCATGAATTGTTCTTTGCTCAAGTAAACTCTGCTAAACTTAATTTGTCTAAAGTTTTTCTTTTTGTAAAATAAAACCAATCTGTAGTTGTACCTACTTCTGAAGCTAGTCAGCTAGTCACAAGGCCTCAGTTGATAGTTATAGCATCCTTCTCCCATAACCCTCTCTAAGTTCTGCCTTCCCACCTCAGTTGGATGGGATTCTTTACTGGGTGGGGTTACTTAAACTTTCATTTCCCTGTGGGTTCAAGTCCATGGAGATGGCTATCATTTCACCCAAAATACACAAACATGTATACCCACTTAGGTGACTTCCCTTCATCATTGTCTTGCAGTGTTGCCCCTGAGTGGAGCTGGAGAGTAAAAGCCATCCACTCTTGTTGAGACCTATGGATACGAAGCTTCATTTGCAAACCAGGCCCACACCTTTTTGTCCTCCTTTAGCTGGTCATGTGCCCCAAGAGGTTATTGCTGTAAGTGGAGAGAAAGACAGTGAAGCAGTGGACATTGATCGTATGCAAGTCTGAGCCACCTGCTGTTACAGCTTATTCATTTCTTGCAGACCTATGAGGCCCCAGTCTTACATATATGAGTTCCATTTTGTGATGAATTCTGCTGTGTATGATTTAGTGGAAGAGATGACCCCTATGGATTTGATAAGAGTTCAGGTCACACAGATACTTTGTACCCATGGTCAGATATTCAGTCTCAACAGGGTCCCATGGGAAGTGAGATACTGATTTCATATGGACAGTATTTGTTGGCAGAAGAGGGCATAGCCTTCCTCCAAAACCCTAGGGATTCTGTTATTGTGGATTTTGGTAGATCTCTGACTTCTGCAGAGTCTTCTATTATCATTAGGTCTGCTGGGTCTTTGTGTGCAAATAGTTGGATATGTACACCACAACTTGGACCTGCTAGAGAGAACTTTCCTTCTCTGGCAGTCTTACTGCTTGCCAGAAAATGGATTAGCCTGTCCAAAATCTAGATAAACCAAGCAAGCATGGGGCTTGGTAGGTTATTCTTTCTTTTAGAGATGCTGTTTCAACATGCCCCAAGGTACCAAACTCCAGAAACACCACTGATGTGACAGGCTCTGAAACCTGTGAAGTTTGTCACCTACCCTCTGGCATGCATGTATCCAAGGCACACTTGATATACTTATTCATCAGGTCCAATTAGCATAATGTCATCCTTATGGGATAATAAAATAATCAAGAATTATCCTGATTACATCACGACAGAGTGCATTTGAGTTGATGTAGTCATGAAGCAAGATGGCAAACTATCCTCTTGCCCCACCACTTAGATCAAACTGCTTCTCATTTCCTTGTCTTGTGGAAATTGTGTGGAGGAGCAGAGAAGCCAGCAATAGCTGCAAACCAGGTGGCCAGGGACTGTATTAACTTGCTCCAGTGAAGACACCACAACCCAGAAGAACAGGCGATATTGGTATCACAGCCTGTTTGTGAAAATCACTGGCATTCTCCATGTCCATCTACTTTTTCACCAGTCAAAGAGATGGGTTAAGTGAGGATGTGATAGGAATCACTACTTCCCCATCTATTAGGTTGTTGACGGTAGGATTAATCTCTGAAACTCCCCCCAGGAATGTGTGATTGCTGTTTTTTTTTTTTTTTGAAACAGAGTCTAGCTCTGTTACCCAGGCTGGAGTACAGTGTTGCCATCTTGGCTTACTGCAACCTCTGCCTCCCAGGTTTAAGCAATAGACTACAGGCATGCACCACCACGCACGGCTAATTTTTTGTGTGTTTTTAGTAGAGATGGGGCTATTGCCATATTGCCCAGGCTAGTCTCAAACTCCTGAGCTCAGGCAATCTGCCCACCTCAGCTTCTCAAAATGTTAGGGTTACGTGAGACACCATGACTGGCCAAGATTGCTATTTTGATGTGGGTGAAGAGTACAATTCTAGGGACTTCTATTTGGCCCTTCCTAACATAACTCTCACTTTTTGGATCTGGAAACTGATGTGGGAATTCTGGCAGTTTCCGATTCCTATGTCTACCATACATTGTCCAGACTAGAGAAATAACCAAAGGACCAGTGATTATCTGGTTCCTTGGGCCCCTGCTCTGCCTGCTGGACCAATGTGGCACTTCAGTCTCTGCCAGAATCAGAGCCAGAATCATTCAGAGCCAGAATCTAGGAATCCCTGGATAGTTCCATTTCCCCAGTACAGGGTCACCCTATTAAATGTCTGCAGGTCCCTCTGATGAAGGACTGAGGGAAGATTCATAGAATGTGTCTGCAGCCATGTAACAGGATTTTTCTCAAAGGTCTCTTTCCCAAAAAGTTGTAGAATTTTGGATTAGTTTATATTTGGAGACTGGATAAGGGGTTTTGATTCCCCGCCATGACAACTAGAGAAAGGGTTATGCCCAGTATATCTGGGATTTTTCTGCCTATGTAAGTCAAGCCACATTTTAGTAGACTGCCCATCTATTTAATTTGTAAGGATGCCATGATCATCACTGTGGATCCATCCTGGTCAAAACATTCAGATTACCACTCCTATCCTATGGTTTATTGGAATAATTATGTCCATCTTGTCTTGGCTGTTCAATAATGACTGCAACCTGGCTTCTACCACTGCGGGATTCCACTACTTCCATTTAGGTAAGGGAAGCCAGTTCCAGTGCACATACCCCACTGTCATTTCTGGCCTACAGAGAATAGTCACCAAAGAGCTTCACAAGGTTACCAGTGCCCACGGCTAGTGAAGCACCCTGGCACAAGATATTTAAGGGGGCATTCACTTTCAGGCTCATGCATTCAGGATCACTACCTGAGGGTGAGTGCCCGGTTAAATGTTGTATCCTGGGTGTCTGCTTGCCTCCCCCCTCACTCCAGCACTGCTAGTACCTTCCTCTCTGATGCATTTCTTAATTCCTTGGTGATAGGTGCATCCCCTGGGCTTGCTCAGGGATTCTGGCTAGGGGGTAGTGTCGAAGCATGTTACACACAGTAGCTCCATTTCAATATTCTCATATCCCTGAGTCTTTGAGCTCCTTCTAGAACAATGCCTCTCAAACTGTAACGTATAATGTGCATGTGAAGCACATGGAAGTGTTGCTAAAATTCTGATTCAGAAGGTCTAGAATGGGGCCTGAGATTCTACATTTTAAATAGCTCCCAGTGATGCTGCTATAGCACCTCCACAGGACACATTTTGAGCAGCAAGTTTCTACCAAACGCCGCGTAAGTCAGGGCATCTCGAACTCATTAACTGTAGACCAACATTGAGTCAAGGCATCAGTAAGCCAAAATGAATTGGCCAAATCTAGCAGAATATCAACTAATCCCAAGCCAACACATTCAGTCCCCACTGAGTGTCAATGCTTTCAGCCAGATCAAGCCTTTATTTCATTCTCCTTCATATAACATCTTTAGTATGTGTTCCCGTACTTGCTGCCCGGGTTCTGCCAATACACACTAATGAGATCTGGAACACTTTTATGTACAAGCTCCCTCTTCAAGGAACAGGCCTTTATTTCTGCATCTGGATTATGTTGAGATCTAATTCTTATTATGGACTGGGGAGCAGTCATTCAGTCAATAGAAGGGTTTTTTGTTGTTGTTGTTGTTGTTGTTGTTTTGCCAAGGAAGGATAGTCCCCTTAGGCACAGTGTAGCTGCCTGTCTGAAAGGTATTTGGGGCTCCAAAGTTCTCAATATCTGCCCAAATATCCTTATGCCGTGTCTCAAGGTCCCACTGCTTCCATACCAGTGCTTTTCCCACAGTGTAAGAGATGTGATGTGGTTGCAGATTTAATTGGCATTGAACTCATCATCCGTTACAAACAGGTCCTTGGCTTGGTGCTCAGTCATATCTACCCTGCATCTATAGAGGATGAGGGACTTGTCCAAAACTGTCATCAAGGCATTCCAGTCTTCTATGGATACTCTCAGCTGGATAGTTTTGCTTTCAATCTCAATTTTTCCATTGTCTAAACTTCCTAGAGCTATCGAAAATGCCAATTTACAATCTTTATAATTACTATTGTCACCATGGAAACTAAATCCCTTTAGAAACTAAATTCATAAACTGGAATTCCCAGTGCCTTGTCCTCTATCTTCACTTCATCGTATGCCACCACTAGTGATAATTAGTGTGATCTGATGTGTGTGTGTGTATGTGTAAAACTGTTAACAAATAGCCTGAAAGATACCCACCAAAGTCATGATAGTTACTGCCCCTGGAGGAAGGGAAGATACATTGGATGTGAAAGAGAAGAAAGAACTCAAATTTAATTGCAATATTGCATTTATTTTATTTTTTTTTAAAAAGGCTTGAAGCAAATATAAAAATGTTAACATCCCCTGTATATATAAACACTTTTTGTATTTTCTGCACTTTTCAAATTCAACCCCTCCCCACTCTCCACACATCATTATTCATTATGATCATGAGGGGCTTATCCCAGGATATTGATTGATAGAAAACTAAAAGAGTAATTTATAAAATCATTACATGAACAAGTAAAAACACACACAGCAAAATTTACATCAAAACTGTTATGTGGTACAGAATCCAAAAGTCGTAAGAAGCAAAAGCTATCTTTTTTCACTCTGGCACCCATCTGCTCTTTCCTGGAGTCAAACACTGTACCACTTTTTTAGGTATACTTCCAAAATACTGCATTTACAAGCACATACCTATATTGGTTCTACAAGAATAAGATAGACATTTTCAGCATGTTGCTTTGTTCAACACCACAGTACAACTTAAAGACAGCCCCACATCAATACATATAGAGATCTCCCTTTTCTATGGCTTCATAGTATTATCATGTGCTGATATGCCAAAAACTAATCCCTTAAACCCTTTTGGGTAGATACTTACTATTTTGCAGTCTTCTGCTCTTAGGAATAAAGTGAAATTCAATAACCTGTATAGGAGCATTTCACACATGTTTGAATATATATGTAGAATAAATTCCCAAAAGAGAAATTGCTAGAGAAAGAGATAGAAGGATTTACAATTTTGATAACTACTGCCAGATTTTTCTCAGTACAAGTTGTACCAATTTACAGCAATGCATGGAAGTGCTTTTCCCCTGCCAAACAGTTTGTTACCAAGCTGAATAATTTTGTCAATTGATACTTCTGCTATCATGAGCAATGATTCCATATGTTTAGGAGCTATTTTAAATTCCTTTTCTGTATTCTACCACTTGTCAAATCCTTTGTTCATTTTTTCTTTGAGACCTTAGAATTTTTCTCTTTGATTTGTAGAAGCTATTTTTTGAAAATAAGAAATTAACTATTTGGCTGTGATATATCTTGCAATTCTTTTCCCAGTGTGTTGTTTCTTGATCTTTTATGCTGTTTTTGGTACAGAGATAATTTTGTTTAAAATAGTCAATATTTTCCTTCCTGGTTTCTGATTGAGGGCCATACTTAGAACTTCCCCAGGTTGAGATTATTATTTTTTTAAGTCCTACTTTTTCTTCATGCACTTCCATGATTCCGTATTTTTACTTTTAAACATTTGGTCCTCCTGGAATTTATTTTGGTATCTAGTCTGAGGTATGGCCCAAGCTTAAATTTGTTTTAGCTAGGTACCAGAATTGTTAATCATATATTGAATAATCCATCTTTCCCCAATTAACTTGAATGCCACCTTTAACATATGCTGTTAATACATTTCAACATGTATTTTAAGTTTATTTTTGGTCATTCCATCTTGTTCCATTGACCCTCCACACATCAGCACCACATTGTTTTAATTATTGTAGCTTCATAAGATGTTTTAACATTTGGTCATGCTAACTCACTCAGGTTTCTTCTTTTCTAGATTTTTCTTGGATATTCTTGCCTTGCAGTTTCCAATAATTTTTTTTTTTTCTTTTGAGACAGGGTCTCACTCTAGCTGCCCAGACTGGAGTGCAGTGATATAATTTTGGCTCACTACAGCCTTGACCTCCCAAAGCTCGGGTGATTCTCCCACCTCAGCCTCCCAAGTAGCTAGGCCTACGGTGCGCACCACCACACCCAGCTAATTTTTTGCATTTTTAATAGATACAGGATTTCACCATGTTGTCCAGGCTGGTCTCGAACTCCTGGACTCAGGCAATTCACCTGCCTCAGTCTCTCAAAGTGCAGGGATTACAGGCATGAGCCACCATGCTTGGCCTTCATTACATTTTAAAGTCATTTCAATGCTATTGGGGAAAATCTGTTGGCATTTTTATTGGAATTACACTGAATGTATAGATTAACTTAGTGAAAATGGATATATTTATAACTTTTAATCTTCTTATCAAAAAACGTGGTCTGCTTTTTATCTGTTTAAGTTATTTTTTGTGCTCTTCAGTTTCATTGTATAGTTTTATTCTTGCAGAACTTATACTTTCTTCTTGCAGTTATTCTTAATTATTTTATCTTTTTGTTGGAATTATAATATGGCTTTTTCTTTCATCATATTTTCTAATTACAGGTAGTCTGACATAATAGGCAATTAGAAAATAATAAGTATAGACTTAACCTTATGTTTCACTAATTTATTTGTTCTCCTTTCCTTCTTAAAACCACTACTTTCTTCTCAATTCATTTTTTTCTTGTTAGAGTACATTGTTCACATACTCTTGCTAATAGCCCATCGCTATATGAATAGTTTTTCTGACTTGGAACAAGCAGGAAGTTTTAAAAAAAATCACTTATAGCCCATCCCTATATGAAGATGAATAATATAAGTACATTATTCGTACTTGTTCCAAATCAGAAAATCTATTTATTTTGCCCTTGACTCTGAACGAGAGTTTGGGTAGAGAAGTCTAGGTTTGATGTTGTTTTTCCACAGCAGTTTGAATATGCTGCCTGTATTCTTCTTACATCTACTCTTGCTAGTGAAATAATTATTGTCAAATTCACTCTACTTTTGTAGATTTTCTAAACTTTTTCTTTTAGGATTAAAAAAGAATCTTTGATGTTCTGAATCTTGACTGTAATGCGTTATACTTGACCTATACATTCTGCACTATTCTGGAAACTCTTTTAGTCAAAAGAGGTATGGTGGTGGTGATTTTATCCCCAAGGGACATTTGGCAATATCTGGAGACATTTTTAGTTGTCACAACTGACAACCAACCCTGGGGTAGGGGAGGGAGGGTGGTGGATTTGCTACTGGCATCTAGGGAGTAGGGCCAAGGATGCTGCTAAACATCCTACGGTGCGTAGAGAAGCCTCTCACAATAAAGGGTTGTCCAGCCCAAAAAGCCAACAGTGCCAATGCTGACAAACCTGAGGTATGGATATTTTAGTTCTAGTCCTTGGTCTTGCCACTGGGGGCAAAATGAATTTGGCCTCAGCCTCATGGCAACACTTTCTGACTGCGAGATTCTGTCCTGGCTTTGGACAACGGTTGTCCTGGCCTGTGGTGGTGCCAGCCTCAGTGTTTTACTGTGGTTTACCTAGCTCTTCCCTACCTGTATGAATGCCTCATAGGTGTTAGTTCATGGAGAGGTGCTTCTTGTTTGTGAGGATGGCTATGCTTATGGCAATGCTTTAAAATATCTTCCCCATTATTACTATGAATTTGTTTTAGTAGAGGGCGATTTCAGCATGTGACCTTCAAGGTCTTTACACAAAGGTGCAAAGTCAATAAAATTAATTCTAGCAATACTGAGAGAGAAAAGGAAGCAATAAATCACTCATAAACTTATCAACTAGAAATCAAGATTAATAATATTCCAGAAAGCTTTAAAAATATATCAGAGAAAATATAGGAACAGCTAGATAGAATTATGTTAAATCGAATAATGTGAGCATACTATTTTACATACTATTTTGAAATTATTTTTACATTTATTTCACTTGAATGAAAGAAAAAGCAACTAATAAAATTGAAGGAAGAGTTGAACTACAGAATATTTTTTATTTAACTCAAGAACTTTTAGTTATAGGAAGATTTATCTAATATTAAAATGACTAAATTGCAAAAAGCATAAAATGTTTGGAGCCATTTTAAAAGTTGTTTTGAAATACACATTAGCACTCAAACTTCCCCACTCTCTAACTTTTGTTAATTGCTATAATGGATATCTGTTGTTTTGATGTATCCAACATCCTTTCATCCTACTGATATTCTTTGGGGGAACATCTTTCCACTTTACATCATGTTTTGTGGAAATTTTTCAACCAAGGAACTTGCCCTTTGCGGGCTAAGAGTTGAGTACAGTATGCAAACTAGATAATGCAACTCTCTCACTGTAATTTAACCTTCTTAAATCAAGTAAAGAAAATGACTGTGGCCGAGTCACCCCTGCCACGTAGGTCCTTGTAACTTCCCAGGCACCTCTCCCCTCTAAGGCCTATTTGGTCAGCTTGTCCTTTTATTCTATCAGGTCCTCCCTAATGATTCCAATAAATTATTTTTGTTTGTTTTTTTAAATGATCCAAACCCTGGTTTTATGGATTGAAACAGAAGAATCTATCTGATATGTTTGCAACATTCTTTTCTGTAATTATAATTCCTACACATCTTAATTATATACATGTGAATGGATTTAAACTTAACTTTGGCCCAACTGCAATAATCTTTTATTTTCACATATTGCTTGCTTATCTAGATTTCCTTACTAAGTAACTTTTCTTCAAGAATGATTCATGGGTCCTATATTTCTAGAACTATTTTATGTTCAAAAATACACATGTGTTGCCTTTGTACTAGAATAATATTTTGACTAGGTTTAATATTTTTAGGTCAAAATTTATTTCCCTAAGAACTATACACATGTTGCTTCACTGCCTTCTTAGATGCTTCTGGTCAAGATAGAGGAACAGGGACCATATTTATCCTCCCTCCTGAAACAATTGCAAAATCAGACAAAAATATATGAAACAACAGTTCTCAAGATATTGGAAATCAGTCAGTGAAGGATACTGATCCCTGATCCCTGTCCTAATGCAGCATGTGGGAAACAGATGAGGTCACCTCTGTAACTGCCCCAGCTTACTGTCTGTAGAGAGTTTCTAGGCTGTAGTTCAGAGAGTGAGAACTTGGGTACAGTGGGACAGGCTTTCAACTCTTGTGTTATTGAGTTTATGAACTTCTCAAGTTCTTCTATGGCATGAGACATCAATGGGGAGGTTTTGTTTGTTTTTTCAGACAGGGTTTTACTTTGTAGCCCAGGCTGGATTACAATGGTGCGATCTTGGCTCACTGTAACCTCTGCTTCCTTGGTTCAAGCAATTCTCTTGCCTCAGTCTTCCGAGTAGCTGGTATTACAGGGCTGCACCACCACACCCAGCTAGTTTTTGCCTTTTTAGTAGAGACAGGATTTCACCATGTTGGCCAGGCTGGTCTTGAACTCCTGACCTCAAGTTATCCACCTGCCTTGGCCTCCCAAAGTGCTGAGATTACAGGCGTGATCCACTGCGCCCGACCTGTGGTGAGTTGTCTTTTGTACCCTGAGTTATAATCCTTTCAGGATGGGTTCTTCATCTGGCTCATGCCATGTTTCTTTGCTACATTTTTCCCCATTGTCTTTCTGCCTAATGATCAGACCACTTATCTTTCTAATCCTTAATCAGGGCAGCTGGATAGAGTCTTTCTTTTTACCTTAAGATGGTATAGAAGGGCTCTCTTTGGCAACTTTCTTAGATGAAGTAGACTTGTTTGGCTTCTTCTCCAGTGTGTAGCTGGAGGCCTGGGTGGTGTCTTCCATCTACTTTTCTGTAGTCTGATCTGATCTGGTGTGAGATGAGGGCCTCGGTGTTAACCTGGTTTCTACTCTTTATTGTTGCCTAGGAAATTCCATTAAATCCACTGAATTCCATGAAGGAGGCAAAGCATCCAGGAATAAGACACAGCTCCCTTCACTGAATTCATGTGAAATTCTGGAAAACCCCTCCTGTATCCACGAAGACTGCTTGGGGACAATCAGGAGTTTTTGTGCTCAAGGGTCTCCCTGACGTTTCCCTGAGCTGCCTGCTCAATACCTCCGCCACCACCCTTCAAATTGCCATATTAACAAGAATTCTGGTTTTCTTTTCTTTATGTGACATCTATTCATGACTACACTGGGCAGGTGAGATAGTAGCTATGCCTTTGTATAAAACTTTTAAATCCTATTTTTTATTTTATTTATTTATTTTTTAGAGACAGGGTCTTGTTCTGTCACCCAGACTGGAGTGCACTGGTATGATCACAGCTCACTGTAACCTCAGACTCCTGGGCTCAAATAATCCTTCCTCAGCCTTCTGAGTAGCTAGGACTCCAGGTGCACACTACCATTCCCAGCTAATTTTATTTATTTATTTATTTATTTATTTATTTGTTTGTTTTTGTAGAGACAGAGTCTTGCTATGTTGCTCAAGCTGGTCTTGAACTCCTGGGCTCAAACAGTCTTCCCACTTCAGCCTCCTAAAGTCCTGGGATTACAAGCATGAACCACTATGCCTAACCTATTCCAGTTTTTAAATTTTCATACATATCTATTAGATGTTTATAGTGTAAGGCTGAACTCCATTCTTTGCTTCTCTGTTGCTGGTAAATTTTTGGCTATATTTTTACTAATTTTGCACATTCGTTCACATATTGGTAAAGGAACAGTCTGTGATCTGGATTTATTCAGATCTTTATTCAGAATTACCAACTGTTTTATTAGTCATTTTATCCTAAATATGTCTCTACTTACTAGTGATTTGCAGTATATTCCAAGTTAGTTGTAAAAACATTTCACAATAGACTAATTTCATGCTTTCCTGTGAAACTGTCTTAAATTTAAAAAGTAAAGTTTTTAATATTGTAAGTAGCTGCCAGAAATAAACCAATGCTAGCTTCAAGTTCATACTTCTTACAATGAGAATTTTAAATTTCTTTACTCTTGGGAAATAGCAGGGCCTTGCTGTTTTTAATAGTGAATCAACGCTTTGAATTTTTTAGTTTCTGTCTCTCAGAAAAGAGGGATTTGTTTGGCTTTAAATATTGAGGGAGTTTCTAGAGACCCATGGGAAATGAGAAATACGCACTTTTGTAGCAATGACTTTTGAAAGACTAGCTAAAATCCTGAAGACTCAGCAGAAGAAAGATGTTAAACTGACTTTGTCGTTTTGTTGATTATTAAATTAAATGGAAACACAAAATGCAACCTTTGAGTCCAATACATTCATCCCCCTAGGCCCTCTGTCATCTTCAAATCGATCAGTGAAACACAGCGTGTCTCCCTGGGGGACTGTGGCAGTCTTACCTTCATGTAGTAACCTAAGACGCTCCATAAGAATAAAAAATTAGAGCTAAGGAACAGATTTCAAATAACCAAAAGGCACACAAAAAGCATTTTAAAATATAGTGATCAAAAACACTAACGCCGTTAAAAGAAAAAGCAGAAAATGATAAAGTAATATAATGTGGTCTTGCAAAAAACAGCCTGTGATCTTACATTTCAAAACATGTCTCTCTTGTTCCTGGCACATACAAGGCCAGATGCGCTACCCGCTCCATCCTTCACATTCTCCCTGCACATCCCATTCAAACTTTTCCGCACACGGCCATGTTAAAAAGTAATGAAAAGATCTGAGTCTGCCTGGCACACTCAGAGATTCTCATGACAAGTTCTTCCCTCACTGAGCACTTCCCTGACCACCCTAAATAATCACCCCCTCCCTCCATCTACCTACACACATGTGCGCGCGCACATGCACACATACACACACACACACACACACACACACACACCCCTCTGAGTCTCACGGTCCTCTAATTACTGATATCCCTTATTACTATGGGAAATTCCTTGTCTATCTATGTACTTGTCAGCGGTATGTCTCTGCCCTAAAGGAGAAATCTTACATCGATTCGTCCTCAATCCCCAGCACCTAGAAAAGTATGTGACTTAGTAAGTGAGTGTGTGCCTACATGTTTGGATCAAATGGTTTCACAGTTAATTAGAGATGAGAATCACTTAATTGTTTCTTAGGCTTGGGTTTTCCTGTTACACAGAAGCCTTCAGAATATACAGATGTCTTTTTGCCCTAGAAGCCAAACAGAGCAGAAGATTGTAGACCCCAGCTTGTTGGGTTACTCCTGGATTGATTCCAAATACGATATTTCTTTCCAGGCCAGAAAATCGACAGACACTGTCCAACACAATGTGATTGGTCAGAACATCCAATGCGTCACCGACCTGTAGTAACAAATCACATTCCTCATCGAGCTGAGACATTTTTCTCTTCCTCATTGCTGTTAGAAGCCTGTCTTTATATTTTTCCACTTCACTTGCTTTGGTGAAAAGCACAGCAATATCCCTCGGAGAATAACCATTCTGCAAGAGGAAACGGCATTTATCCGCTACATAGACCAGTATCTCCTCCAAGTTCAAGTCTTCAATAATCTCTAAGTTGCCTGGGACACCTTGAGCCCATTTAGGTTCATAGAGCATCACCAGGGACCCAGGGGGGAGGTTAGGTGGAAGATTTTGTCTGGCTTCCTGCATTATTTGTTGTAGGTAATTGGCTATTGGATCTGCACTGCGGACCACTCTGGTGATCTCTTCTCTTGGATACTGGTCTGAGAGAGGTGGGAGGCCACTGCAACTCAAGTGATTGGTCTGAAAGTAGTCCAGAAAGATCCAGAGAACTCCTGGGCCATCCCTTGCTGTCTGAGTGATGAACTTTGCTTTCCCATACCAGTCCCCATCTTCAGTGCGGAAATTCTGAGCGTCATCAATGACAATGTGCTGGACACGTTCAAAGTTGTTTTTCATGAAGGTTTTCCGGGTCACTGGCTGGCAGATGTTTTTTTTGCTGAAATAGTAAGAAACACAGTCAAGTTTTTCCCCAATGAAACAAACAAAGCCAATTCTACTCTTAAACCCCTCTGGGCATGGTAAATACAATATGAATTTTAGCAAGTAAACTGAAAGCCACACCAGCCACAGTCACTCAAGAAAAGAAAGTGAACACAGACAGGCAGCATACCTCACCAACTTCTTCAGGGGGTAATTTTCACAGATGTAGAGAATGTCAGTCGGTTCACAGTGAAACACATTCTTGATCTTCTCCATGATCTTAAGAGCCAAGATGGTCTTCCCTGATCCAGGTAAGCCATGAACAAACAACTCTTTGGTCTTGCGAAGGTTCTTTGAAAGCAACTCATACTGTTTATTTGTCAGTAGGTTCAAAACCTCAGAGCCCAGCTCTTCACTTAAGAAGGATTTGAACCCAAGCAAGACTATCACGAGGGACTGTAACAGGGCTTCCATGTGCTGGGGGGTCATGAAGTTATAGGATTCAGGGTAAATTTGTAAATATGAACCGCAAACGCTCTGTGCTTTTCTATCAGAATTCAGCACACAGACCAAGGGGGTAATGCATAACCTCCCAGTGTAGCCGCCTTTGTTTACCAGCTTCTGCTTCAAAGAATAAGCAACTACCGTAGAATAGCCCTTGCACCCTGCATCCCACTTGCTGAAGATGGTGTAGAGAATAGGGGTGTTGTTCTGGGAAATTAGAAGAGCATCACAGATGACTCCCTGCTTCTCTTGCAGACCTAAGTCCACAGCCCAGCTTTGAGAAAAAATCAATATTCCTTGAGAGAAAGGGCGCATTTCTGTATTTATTAAGTCTCTGAGTCCTTTATGTTGTGAGAAGAGTTCCTTGTAGAGGCTTTCTGGAGTATACACCACTCTGTCTGAAAATACTAGACAGGGAAAGAATGGGAAGAAATTAGAAAAGCCTCAGACAAGCTAGTAATCATCATTATACGTAGAAGGTTCAATCAACACTGGCACTCTACCATGTATCTACAATAGCTTATACATTAGTAATAAAAAGATAAACAATTCTCGTTTTGATGGAGCACTAATTAGCTGGTATAAACAGACAATAATAATTATGGTACAAAGTGGTCAATACAACCAGAGGGAAGGACAGAAAGTATTATGTGAATAGCAAGGAAAGGTACAATTTAGGAAAGAAGAAAATATGAAAGTATGAAGAAGCAAACACCTGAGCTGATTCTTTTTTCTCTTTTTTCTTTTCCTTTTTTTTTTTTTTTTTTTTGAGATGGAGTCTTACTCTGTCACACAGGCCAGAGTACAGTGGCATGATCTCAGCTCACTGCAACCTCTGTCTTCTGAGTTCAAGTGATTCTTCTGCCTCAGCCTCTGGAGTAGCTGGGACCAACGGTGTGCACCACCACGCCCAGCTAATTTTTCTATTTTTTGTAGAGATGGGGTTTCACCATGTTGGCCAGGCTAGTCTCAAACTCCTGGGCTCAGGTGATCTGCCCGCCTGGGCCTCCCAAAGTGCTGGGATTACAGGCGTGAGCCACCACACCCAGCCCTGAGCTGATTATTAAAGGATGACTTTGAGTTTGTGAGTTGAAGAGGAGAATAGAGAGATGGTCAAAAGAGGGCACATGAGTAACACTCAGGAACAAGAAACAGCAAGGAAGCTGGGCACGGTGGCTCATGCCTGTGATCCCAGCACTCTGGGAGGCTGAGGCAGTTGGATCACTTAAGCCCAGGAGTTCAAGACCAGCCTGGCCAACATGGTGAAACCCCATCTCTACAAAAAATACAAAAATTAGCCAGGCATGGTGGTGCGTGCCTGTAATCCCACCTTCTCGGGGGGCTGAGGCACAAGAATCGCTTGAACCCAGGAGGCGGAGGTTGCGGTGAGCTGAGGTCACACCACTGCACTCCAGCCTGCGCAACAGAGTGAGACCCTGTCTTAAAAAAAAAAAAAAAAAAAAAAAAAAAAGCAAGGTCCATTCAGGTCACTCACTCCAAGCAGTTTGTGTTGCTGACATCCAAAGTGTGAAGCAAAGAGGTGGAAACGAGGATGGGGAGGAAGGCATTAGAGTGCCATCTTAACACCTGGCAAGATTACGTACTGTATGGTTTCATTTACAGATGCCAGAGGTTAGGGATTTGGGGAGTGTTTGACTAAAAAGGGATAGCATGGAGACTCTTTTTTGGCGGTGGGGAGGGACGCGGTCTTGCTCTGTCACCTAAACTGGGGTACAATGGTATGATCATGGCTCACTGCAGCCTCTACTTCCTGAGCTCAGGTGATTCTCCCACCTCAGTTTTCCAGGTAGCTGGGACTACAAGTGCACGCCACCATATCCAGCGAATTTTCGTATTTCTTTGTAGAGACAGAGTTTCACCATGTTGCCTAGGTTGCTCTTAAACTCCTGGGCTCAAGTGATCCTCCCACCTCGGTCTCCTAAAGTGCCGGGATTACAGGTGTGAGCCACCTCACCCGGCCATCTCCCTTTTTCTTTCTGGTAGGATAAAATGATTCTAAGCTTCTTCCAGAAGAGAAATGCCATGATAATATCATGTTGGTGAAAGTGTATTTGGATATATGTTTTGGATTACAATCTGGCGATATCCATCTAAATTTACAAGCAATTATACTATTTGGAATATTTTTCTTTTCTTTTCTTTTCTTTTTTGAGATGGAGTCTCGCTCTGTCACCCAGGCTGGAGTGCAGTGGCACAATCTCGGCTCACTGCAACCTCCGCCTACTGGGTTCAAGAGATTCTCTTTCTTCAACCTCCTGAGGAGCTGGGACCACTGGCGCATACCACCACGCCCAGCTAATTTTTTGTATTTTTAGTACAGAAGGGGTTTCACTCTGTTAGCCAGGATGGTCTTGATCTCCTGACCTTGTGATCCACCTGCCTCGGCCTCCCAAAGTGCTGGGATTACAGGCCTGAGCCACTGTGCCCGGCCACCACTTGGAATTTATCCTTAAAGAACACCTCAGGTATATTATGGTAAAATGTATACTGTAGCAATGTTTAAAAATGAAGAAATTAAACATCATATAAAAGTCCATCAAAAAAATGACTGGGCTGGGTGCTGTGGCTCATACCTGTAATCCCAGCACTTTGGGAGGCTGAGGTGGGTATATTACCTGACGTCGGAAGTTTAAGACCAGCCTGGCCAATATGGTGAAACCCCGTCTCTACTAAAAATGAAAAAAAAAAAAAAATAGCTGGGTGTGGTGGCATGCACCTCTAATTCCAGCTACCTGGGAGGCTGAGGCAGAAGAACCGCTTGAACCCGGGAGGTGGAGATTGCAGTGAGCCAAGGTTTCACCATTGCACTCCAGCCTGGGCAACAAGAATGAAACTTTATCTCAAAAAAAAAAAAAAAAAAAAAAAAAAAAAGACTGGTGGCTGGGCATAGTGGCTCATGCCTGTATTCCCAGCACTTTGGGAAGCTCAGGTGGAAGGATTGCTTGAGTCCAGGAATTTGAAACCAACCTGGGCAACACAGGGAGACTCCATCTCTACAAAAGTTAAAAAATTAGCCGGGCATAGTGGAGTGCCGCTACTTTGTAGAGATGGGGTCTTGCTATGTTGCCCAGGCTGGTCTCAAACTCCTGGACTTAAGCAATTCCACACCTCACCCAAGTGCTGGGATTATAGGTATGAACCACTGTGCCCAGTCTTTTCACTTTCTTTAAGGTATATTTTGAGGAACAGCTCTTAATTTTAATGTAGTAACATTTATCAATCTTTTTGTTTAAGTTTGATCCTTTTGTGTCTGGTTTAGGAAATCCTTTCCTACCCCAATGATATAATTACTCATATATATTTTCTACTGACAGTTTTTTTTTTTTTTTTTTTTGAGACGGAGTCTTGCTTTGTCGCCCAGGCTGGAGTGCAGTGGCCGGATCTCAGCTCACTGCAAGCTCCGCCTCCCGGGTTTACGCCATTCTCCTGCCTCAGCCTCCCGAGTAGCTGGGACTACAGGCGCCCACCACCACGCCCGGCTAGTTTTTTGTATTTTTAGTAGAGACGGGGTTTCACCATATTAGCCAGGATGGTCTCGATCTCCTGACCTCGTGATCCGCCCGTCTCGGCCTCCCAAAGTGCTGGGATTACAGGCTTGAGCCACCGCGCCCGGCCTCTACTGACAGTTTTAAAGGTTTGGCTTTCATATTTAAGTCCTTAAACCTCTGGAATTGATTCCGTATATAATATAAAGTAGGAGTCAATTTTTTATATGAATGAACAATCAACATATTCCAAAGCAACCAGAGATGGCCAATTACCTGGAAAGTAGCGTTTCTGCTGCTCTTTCAGACGTTCCAAATTCTTATGAATGCACACGGTCTTGCTGCGGGGTGTGGCAGATGACAAACTCAACGCAAGGACCATCTCAGGACACCTGGAAAGATCTTAGGAAACAAGAACCAAGGATTCAATATGCAAAAAGGCAGACCCCAACTTACAGCTGAACTGTGCTGCAAAGTCTTTCACCTAGTCTTACAACTCAAGCCACGGCCCACAGATACTTGCCTTTACATCTCGGGTCAGCTCAGGAAAGCCTACTGAGGTTTTTGAAGGAAAAAACCTAGCATGAAGCAACACTTTTTAATTTTATTATGTCAAAACGAAACTATATTTCTATTATTTATTTATTTATATTTTGAGACAGTCTCACTCTGTTGCCCAGGCTGGAGTGCAGTGGCATGGTCTCAGCTCTCTGCAACCTCCGTCTCTCAGGTTCAAGCGATCCTCCTGAGTAGCTGGGATTACAAGCGTGCATCACCACATCCAGCTAATTTTTTGTATTTTTGATAGAGACGGAGTTTCACCATGTTGGCCAGGCTGGTCTCGAACTCCTGACCGCAGGTGATCTGCCTCCCTTGGACTCCCAAAGTGCTGGGATTATAGGCATGAGCCACCATACCCAGCCTGTTTTTATATTTTCAGAATGCTATTTTTAAAAGAAAAATGATGAGAAGATGCAAAGGCCAATGGATATAAATATCCAAGCAGATTCTGAAGTGGACTTTGTTTTTTCTGGACTTTTGAAGAAGTTACTATTGGTTTTCTCTTGTCTAATTTTATCTCAGGCTTTCCTTTTCCAGAGTAGATGCGTGTCACCAACCATCCTCTGGCTTATCACGTACTGGCTCCCCAAAGGAAAAAATGGGAAAACAGAGCAAAAGCCATGATTTGGTCATGTTTTGGTCCAAAAAAGGGAAGTGGGCAGTGAGAAAGGGCGAATATTTAAGAAGGGAAAGTCAGGTATAACTCCCAATGGAATCCCTCCTCCCATGTAAATGACGAGTTGATGGGTGCTGACGAGGTGATGGGTGCAGCACACCAACATGGCACAAGTATACATATGTAACAAACCTGCACGTTATGCACATGTACCCTAGAACTTAAAGTATAATTAAAAAAAAAAAAGAAGGGAAAGTCAGAGGAAAGTGGCAGTAAATTAAAGGGGACACATCTGTACATGTGAAAAAAAGAAATTTCCTGACTAATTAAATGCAAGCTCATAATAGAAAAATAAGAGAAGAGGCTTGAATATGTACATAAGAAAGGATGTGAAAATTGAAATAACTAGGTCAAACAGCCCCCTGCACCAGCCTTTAATGGGGCTACTAGCCAGGGCATCTATTGAATGAAGACTAATTAAGATGGCAGAAAAAAGGAAGGGCAATAATCCATGAACTGCATCTACAGGGATTAATAAGTCAGACAATTGCAACTCAGAGAGTAAATCTCTTTCCCCAGATTCCAAGGAATACCATGTCTCGCTTTCCTCCCTAATCTGCCCTGCCTTGCTGCCAGCAAACATTACAACCATTTTGGATATTGCTCCCTAACCTGGGTCGGCTTCCATCATCCAAGCAGTCCATTCTCTTGTGGGCAATTGTCTCACACGGTTGTCCTTCACCTGCCAGGAACTAGGCGCTTTGGCAAACACCGCACAGCAGAATTGCTCCACCTTGATTGCACAGACATATCCACGAAGGGCCCCCTTATCATGCACTTCAAGGAAGTTAAGGACATACTGTATCTCAGGCCTTTGTGTGCAGAAATGATGGACAGGTAGCTTCTTAATACAGCCATCAATAGAAGCCCTCAAGCTCGTAAGGTCTATTTTCTCTTTTTCACATCCGATCACTTGACAAGTCCCATCGTGCACACCAAAAAATACATATCCTCCTTCGGTATTTGCAAACGCAGAAACACACTTCGGAAGTCTGTCTTTAACACAGTGCGACACGTCTGTTGAGAACATTACAAATTCAACATGTTTGGACTCAGGAAAGTTGAGTTTTTCCAGATACTGAAGCCGCTTTCTATCAAATAAAGCAGCAGCTAAGGCCTTTGTGTTACCTTCATATTGTACACTACTCTGAGCTGCCTGTGGACTTAATGAATTGGAAACATTAATATTCGTAAGAGTCTGAGTCCTCCGTTTGAGGAATGCCAGGGCTTCCTGAGAATCCATGACATCAGTGGATGTTCTCTGTCTGTGGTACAAATTGGAGCATAAGGTAGCAAGTGGCACACCAGCCTCTGTGTTCCATGATTTCACAAAAATCAAAAAGTGGTTTTCCTGCTGCATCTCATCTAAATGGCTTCTGAAAATTGGAGGCACATCCAATCCTACTCCATGACTTTCATAATTGTAGCCTTTGTTCTCAATCTCAGCCTTGATTATGCCCCCACCAGAATTCAGCAGAGCACATACTGCTTGCAGGATGATTTCATTCTGTTTCTCCCGCAGGCGAGGGTCCATCTCCTGCCTCCGCTGAGTCCCAAGGATGACTTTTCCTGCATCTACAACACACTCCGGAAAGTTTGAATTCGAATCAATCCTAAGACTCATCTTCTCAGCACTTGGCCTATTCCTATTCTGAAATGTTCTCCTGAAAAACAGAAAGATAGAACCATTAGAAAAGGACAAGAATAGGAAAGGCAGGAAAATCAACAGATTAAGGCCATCCTGCTGAGGTTGGTCCATTCATTTATTCGTGATATGATTTGACTGTGTTCCCACCCAAATCTCATCTTGAATTGTAGCTTCCATAATTCCCATGTGTTGTAGAAGGAACCCAGTGGGAGATAATTGAGCCATGGTGGACAGTTCCCCCATTTTGTTCTCGTGGTAGTGAATAAGTCTCATGAGATATGATGGTTTCATAAAGGGTCTCCCCTTTCACTTGGCTTTCATTTCTTTCTTGCCTGCCTCCACGTAAGACGTGGCTTTCACCTTCCGTCGTGATTGTCAGGCCTCCCCAGCCATGTGGAACTGTGAGTTCATTAAAGCTCTTTTTCTTTATAAATTAGTCTCAGGTTCGTCTTTAACAGCAGTGTGAAAATGGATGAATGCAATTTCCACATAGCTGGAGGTCAGATTTATACATGAATTAAACTTGTAAGGCAAGTTGAGGAACTGAGTCTGCTGGAAGCACACCGCCCCCACAGAAATGACCAACAGGTTATCTTTATGCTGTGTATTTAGTAACTTTCTGCCAAGTTCTCAAAGTGGCAGAGTCTCACAGGTCAGCTGCAGAAAACAGAAAATTTTACATTGATATTTGTGGGCT
The DNA here is from genome assembly GCF_024542745.1 of Macaca thibetana thibetana. Classification (NCBI taxonomy): domain Eukaryota; kingdom Metazoa; phylum Chordata; class Mammalia; order Primates; family Cercopithecidae; genus Macaca; species Macaca thibetana. The sequence continues at coordinate 29,926,995 of NC_065593.1, read as the reverse complement.
GGAACTGGGAAGCAATGAGAAAGCTTTCGTGATCAGAAGTATCTCTGGGGTGTGCTAATATTTATTGTTTTTCTTGATGTTTTGTCTTTCTCCTCTCCCTGAGACTTTGGCAATTTTCAGATTATTTTATAGCCTAATATCAGGAGGGGATACATCTGATTGAGTTAGCAATCTGTCTTGTTGCTATGGAATAGATACATAGCAATGATGTTAGCTTCCCCTAATCCAAACGGTTTCCATCTTGTCAAAAAAAAAATCATATATATACATCCTAACTCGTTTCTGTGAGCAGGGGCATTTTCAGTGAGAAGGGGCATAGGCAAGACTGAGCCCAACATCTCAGCACCAGGATGCAGTTATTCAGCTTGCTCCAGAGTAATTCTACAAGACATCAAGCACTGCTGCCAAAAAAAAAAAAAAAAAAAAAAAAAAGTGTTTACTCCAGTGAGAGCAAAGGATCTGAGATCCAGTAGATAATAAATCATGAGTACACAATGTAAACATTGGCAAAAGAGCTCAAGTTTTTGTTGGGGTGTTACCAGGAAAAGCCACCTGCCCCAGCTGCCAAGAATTGCCACTGGAATGGCAGGTCCTTGGTGAAATTAACTGTATCCAAGACCTAGTCTTAGACATTTCAGGATCACAAAATTAATCTTTTTAGAACCCCAAAGTTCCCTTCTGAGGGAAGGTGATTTCGTACCCCAAACTCAAAATAGAAATAGCTGAGCCACAGTGATTACTTGATTACTGTTCAGTGGGAAATGTAACTATCGGGGAGCTCAGGCGTTTATTTCGAAGCTTCTCATTCCTTCCTGTAGATGCAGAGCAGTGGTCCCCAGGATCAGTTTCATGGAAGACAATTTTTTCACGGACGGGGGTTGGGGGTTGGTGAGGGGATGGTTTCAGGATGGCACTGTTCTACCTCAGATCATCAGGCATTAGATTCTCATAAGGAGCACGCAGCCTAGATCCCTCACATGCACAGTTCATAATAGGGTTCATGCTCCTATGAGAACCTAATGCCACCGCTGATATGACAGGAGGCAAAGCTCAGGCGATAATGCTCACTCACACTCACCTCCTGCTGTTCAGCCCGGTTCCTAACAGGACACAGACAGGTACTGGTCCACCGCCGGGGGGTTCGGGACCCCTGGTGTAAAGTATGTGAAGCCAGATTTCAGAAGGTTGCTTGATAAGCATGAAATCAGATCAAAAGAGGCTTTTTATGACCTGATTGACCTCAGTATCCACAATTTCATGCAGCTGTGCCACAAGGCAATCACTAAAAGGAAGGTGGCATCTTGTAATAGTAAATCGCTTGGGCTGTGGAATGAGGAAAACCTGAGTTCAAACTCCCAGTATTTGCCAGCTTTATGTCTTTGGGAAAATTGTTTTAACCTATTTTCATATACTCTGAAACAGGTTTAAAGGAACCAACCTGGTAGTGTTTTGTGAGATTAAAACAGAAAAAAAAAAGCAGATATCCTGGAGAGATGAACAAGAATTTTCAAAGCATTGCTGTTCAAAATAGCAAAAAATTGGAAATAAATGTTGATAAGGTCATTCTCAGTATGGAAAATGACATTCACTTTCACTAAAACAGGCCCTATTTTGTTTTGTTTTTTTGAGACGGAGTCTAGCTCTTGTTGTCTGGGTTGGAGTGCAGTGGTGTGATCTCAGCTCACTGCAAACTCCGCTTCCTGGGTTCAAGCGATTCTCCTGCCTCAGCCTCCCGAGGATCTGGGACTACAGGTGCCTGCCACCATGCTCGGCTAATTTTTGTATTTTTAGCAGAGATGGGTTTCACCATGTTTGCCAGGCCAGTCTTGAACTCCTAACCTCCAGTGATCTGCCTGCCTTGGCCTCCCAAAGTGCTGGGATTACAGGCGTGAGCCACTGTGCCTGGCCTATATGCACTATTTTGAAAGAACTCTAAGAATACGATGTCGTAAAAAATACACAAACCACAGAACACATCTATTATGATTCCATTTATATGAAGTTCAAAAACAGGTAAAACTAAATAGTATATTATTTAGGGAGACATATATAGGTAGTAATATCATAAAGAAAAGTAAGGAAATAATAGACATGACATCCAAAATAGTGGCTACCTCTGGTTGGGGAGGAAGAGGATAGAATTAAGGGAGACAGAAATAGGGGAGAAATATACAGGAAGCTTCTTAGCTTCTAGAAATGTATTTCTTAATTGGGGTGAATACGTGTGTGTTCATTTTAATATTATTTTTAACTATGCAATAAACTTATATTCTCTGTTGTACGTGTGGTATACTTTACAATAAAATTATCCCAAAATGAAATAAGTTTTCATTTTTTCCCCAGCCATTGTTATACAAGTACAAGCTTTCTGCTCAGGCAGACAATGGTCCCCTGCAGGACTCCATCCATTGTTCCATGTATGCCTTTTCATCTCTAGTTAAAGCCCTAGGGCGCTACCTCCTAACTCTGACAGACACACAGATTAGATCAGATTCTGCTAAAATACCCATGCCTACGCACACGTGCGCAGACATACACACACACACACACACACACACACGCCATAGAAGTCGTTTTCTAAAAGCAGATTCAGTGTTTTCTACATTGTTTTTATTCCAACTTACATATTTCCCAGCAGTAAATGTAATATGTGCTCCATGTCCAAAAAAACAAAAAAAACCTAAAGGCAGAACTGAAGAAAAAGAACACTTATAAATTCACCATTTAAAGATATAGCATTTCTAATGCATTTCCTTCAGCACTTTTCTCTAAATATTTTTGTGTTGTTGGTTTGCAGAGCGATTAACAATAAGATTTGTCTTTTTTTTTTAACATAATCCTTTTTCTAATTAGAAGAATAACAGGAGATTCCAACGTAAGAATCCCAAGAAAGACGTCTGTCCCTCCTTCACCCCCATAGACTATTGAAAACAACAGTGAGTGTTTTAAAATCCAGAAATTTATTTATCTATTTATTTTTATTTTTTTGAGACAGAGCCTCGCTCTATTGCCCAGGCTGGAGTGCAGTGGCGCGATCTCGGCTCACTGCAGCCTCTGCCTCCTGGGTTCAAGTGATTCTCCTTCCTCAGCCTTCCGAGTAGCTGGGACTACAGGCGCAAGCCACCATGCCCAGCTAATTTTTGTATTTTTAGTAGAGACAGGGTTTTGCCATGTTAGCCAGGCTGTCTCGAACTCCTAATTTCAGGTGATCCACCCGCTTCAGCCTCCCAAATAGCTGGGATTACAGGCATGAGCCACCACGCCCGGCCGAAATTCAGAACTTTAAACCTCGATATATGTGCAGAAGGAATGCCAAGTGCAGTGAAAACCTGAGCAGGGAAGTTGATGACACCAAAATAGAATGCCTGCAGTGACGGATGCTGGGCATTGCCAGCAAAATTTGAAGTTCTCTGAAGTAGGAAGAAAACCAGTGACTCATGCATGATTACAGAACCCTCTGTCATAAGAGTTGGCACCGTGAACTGAGATTTCAGATTTCACACTATCTGGACAGTGTCCTTGCCCTGCCCCCTGCATTTCTTCCCTCAAAAAACTGGATGCAGGAAACAAGAGACTCAACAAGGAAAAGACGTTTAAAAATTCCCTGGCTGTTTGTGAAGGGAGGTCCAGGAACGACAGCTGTACAGCAGGCCTATAGATCACCAGGAAAACTACACAACAGAGCAGTAGGCTTCGGTGGACAGCGCCTAAGACCATGCAATTGACAGATCGCTTAATCAGTTAGTAAACTGAAAGGGTGGAGAGTAGGGGATGAATTGGTCATAGGCACTTAGGAAGATAGGCAAATACAAAAGCAGTATAGTAAATAAAAGATAACCATAAAGCATTATTTGGCACCATTGTAAATAAAGTCCTAGTCATGATAATATAAGCCCTGAATATTGTTCTGATAAAAAATGATGATATAAGATACAGTTGTATTGGCAGGATGTGGAGAAGGAAGGCATAGGATAAGACGTGTTGGCCAGGTGCAGTGGCTCATGCTTGTAATCCCAGCACTTTGGGAAGACAAAATGGGTGGATCACCTGAGGTTAGGAGTTCGAGACCAGCGTGGCCAACATGGTGACATCCCATCTCTATTAAAAACACAAAAATTAGCCAGGTATGGTGGCACACGGCTGTAGTACCAGCTACTCAAGAGGCTGAGGCATGAGAATCACTTGAGCCCAGGAGCTGGAGACTGCAGTGAGCTGAGATCATGCCACTGCACTCCAGCCTGGGTTACAGAGTGAGACTCCATCTAAAAAAAAAAAAAAAAAAAAAAAAAAGTGTTAGCTATACTCAGGCCAGGCACAGTGGCTCACACCTGTAATTCCCCCATTTTGGGAGGCCAAGGTGGGAGGATTGCTAGAGGCCAGGACCCTGGGCAACATAATGAGATAATGGGTCCCCATCTCTTCAAAAACCAAAATACCAAGCATGGTGATATGCACCTGTAGTCCTACCTACTTGGGAAGCTGAGGTGGGAGGATCTCCTGAGCCCAGTGGATTGAGGCTGCAGTGAGCCAAGATCATACCACTGCACTCCAGCCTAGGTGATAGAGTGAGACCCTGTCTCCAAAGATTAGAGAGAGAGAGAGAGAGAAAGGGAGACAGAGAGAGGGAAATATACAGTCATCTTACAGAAACAAACAATATCTTCTGTGGTCTGAATGTTTGTAACTCCCTAAAGTTCATTGTTCAAATCCTAACCCCGAAGGAGATGGTATTAGGAGGTGGGGCCATTGGAAGCTGATTAGGTCACGAGGATGTACCCTCATAAGTGAGATTAGTGCCCTTGTGAAAGAGGTCCAAGGGAGCATATATGCCCCCCTACCATTCGAGGACCCAGTGAGAAGGCACCATCTATGAGGGCCCTCTCCAGATACTGAATCTCTCAGCACCTTGGACTTCCCAGCCACCAGAACTGTGGGCAGTAAATTTTTGTAGTTTATAAGCCGCCCAGTCCGTGGTATTTTGTTACAGCAGCCCAAATGGACTAAGACAATATCTAAAATAAGAGAGGGTAGGAGGGAGAACGGAGAAAATAAGCATGCTGTTCAGAAATACAGAAACAAATGCCAGAAGAAAAAGCCAGAGACACAAGAGGCTCCTGGCAAGCAGGAGAAGTGGGAGAGGGCAAGGCCATTCCTTACTGTGTCTAAGGAACTGTGATTTTCCAAACTACATTCATGAGACTTCCACTTCCAGTCAGAGTAGAGTACTAGGGACTAGGCTACTCTCCTGTCTGAAACAACTAAAATATTTTTGAAGAAAATTTGATGAACACTAGAAAAAAATCAAGATCTAAGATGTTCCACAAACCTTAAGCACAAGAAATGTGAAAACAAAACAAAACAAAACAAAAAACATACTGAGGAACATCATAATTAAGTTGTTCAAAACCAGTGATACAGAAAAAAATCTTCAAAGCATCCAGAGGAAAAAGGCACACTATATAGAGAAACAAAAAGTGACATTAGAATTTTTCTAGTATTATGTTGTTGACAGGTGACACACAACCTGAAAATAGCCTCAGCTGTCCTTTTTGGTTTTTGGTTTTTTAGAGACAGGGTTTCACTCTGTCACCCAGGCTGGAGTGCAGTCATGGCTCACTGCAGCCTTGAACTCCTAGGCTCAAGCTATCCTCCTGCCTTAGCCTCCCAAGTAGCTAGGACTACAGGAATGTGCCACAATGCACAGCTAATTTTTAAAATTTTTTATACAGACAGGGTCTTACAATGTTGCCTAGGCTGGTCTCAAACTCATGACCTCAAGCAAACCTCCTGTCTCAGCCTCTTAAAGTGCTGGGATTACAGGTATAAGCCACCATGCCCCACGGCTCAGCTGTCTTTTTAGTTTTCCCACGGATGTTGATTTAAGACAGTGACCAATTTGTCTATATCATAATGAGTAATTTCATGTAGAAATTTAGCTAATATCCATTTTAAATAATTTGGTGCCAGCAAGTGGCCATTTTGAGAGCACCAAAGATTATCAGAGTAAAGATTCAACCAGATTTTTTCATGGGCGGATCACCTGAGGGCAGGAGTTTGAGACCAGCCTGGCCAACATGGTGAAACCCTGTTTCTACTAAAAATAAATTACAAAATTAGCAGGGTGTGGTGGTGTGTGCCTATAATCCCAGCCACTCGGGAGGCTGAGGCAGGAGAATCACTTGAACCTGGGAGGTGGAGGTTGCAGTGAGCCGAGATCATGCCACTGCACTTCAGCGTGGGTGACAGAGTGAGACTCTGTCTCAAACAAACAAACAAACAAACAAACAATGGAATGTCTGTGTTGCATGAGAAACCATGAGGTCAGGCGAGGAGCGAGCCTAGAGTTAGTTTGGCAGAAGCATCATCAAGTTTTCCAGTGACAGCTAATGACCTAAAACAAGAGAAATAAGCCTTTTAAACAGGTCAAGAGTGAGGCTACAGTAAATAACGGGGTTTTAATGGTTTCCATGAAGTTAAAGGCCCAAGGGCGTGTCCAGATCGCTCTTGCACAAATAGAAAAAAATGGCTGTCTACAGTTGGGGTGCTTTGGGAAGGAGGCTGTTGAAGAACTGATTTCAGGTTCCAGGAGGTCTTTATGTTTGGACTTTCAAAGGAGAGAATCCCTCACTGAAGACAGTCAATCCGTAAAGAGGTGCTCCAATTTCAGAAAACTTTGGCACCTATTGTCTTCAATATCCAGTTAAACCTAGAAATCCTCCATCTGTCATTTTGTGAGGGATTTACAATAACTTTGGATAATCTTTAGTCTATCAGGAGAGAATATTTATCCCTTCTTAGACAGGTTTACCTCAAATAATGAATTGTGTTTTGGCAAAATTGTAACTTAGCCTTAAAAATTTTATGTCCCTTTTCTACTAAGGGTGAGAGCAAATAAATGGAATCCTTTTAACAGGCTTCCTTGTTCTCTGAACAAAGTAGATCATTTTTATATTGTATCAGAAGTGAATCACAAGGGAAAACTTATATCTTTTAACTCTTGATTGAGCATTTGGACAAAAACAGGGGCTTCGATGAATCTCTGGAGCATGACTGTCCAGTTATACCATTGTCCTTCCCAAGGCAAAGGCAGGAAAGTATTGACTGTCTTTGTCTAAAGGTGCACTGAAAAAGGCAGAGAAAATTTCTACTACAGTAAAGCAAGTGACTTCAGGTAATATTGATGACAGATGGTGTGTGAGTTAGGCACTACTAGGAAAAAAGAAATGACAATTTTGTTGACGGTTCTGAAGTCTTAAATCAGTATCTCCATCTACTTGGTTTCTTTGCTGGCAGGACAGGAGTGTTACTAGGGGATATAAGAGGACCTTTGCATATAAGGCCTTCAACTGTAAGTTCGAGTCCTTCCTTTGCTTCTCACTTCAATGGATATTGGGGAAGTTTGAGTAATCGTTTGACAGGATCTGTCTGAATTTAGTAAGTTCTGCTTATTATTTTGCTGCTCCAATTATTCGTCCTATGTGAGTGGAATTTTTAGCCCCTTACACTGTCAGGTTTGGTGTCAAGATATTTATTTGGAGTAGGCATCAAATATAATAGAGAAAGCAAAGGTGTATTCAGAGCAGGTGCAACTTGATTATGAATAGAGAAGTCTCTGAAACATCAGCACATATTACAGTTCCATTTGCAAATTAAGTCTCTATTAAATTTGGCATGGTATCAAAGAGCAGGAAGGAATGTTTTTCAGTCAAGGACTAAGGGCTACAGTTGAGGGCTGGGAGATGGAATAAATATGTGGCTTATATGTGGGTTATTTGAAATACCTACCACCTGTGTGGTATGTTTACTCAGAGGAAGAGATTGAGCAAAAGGGACAGGGTTTAACTTAGAAAGAGTAGCACCATGTTTGCCAGAAATCCAGAAATTGATGAGTTTGACCACCTGTATTTACAGTTAAATCATCTTGAGTGTTTAGGGAAAGGCAGACTATTGGGTAGTTTCTCCTTCTTCTGAGCACCCTCGTTGATCTGAACTGATGGATTTTTATTTGTCTTGATTCTGTTTACAATATCTGTAAGTGTCCTTGTCAATAGGTGTTGATTGGGAAGTGAACCACAAGTTTATTTCGAGTCCTGTCTCATTTTAGTTCTAAAGCTCTTTCAAAATGTTCTGCCAGGTGTTACAATTCAGAAAAAGGGGTTGTTTTCCATTCTAATTTCTGTTTTAGAATTAAGTCTCCAATTTCATAATTAACTCCACTGACAAAATGAGATGAAAGGGCTGCTTTTTACCACCTTCTTTAACTGATGTGTTGGAAGGTATTTCCTAGTCTATCCTGAAAAAGTCCGATGGCTTTATTTTTTTGTTTGCATGGTCCGATGGATTTTTATTATAAATGTTTGGGGTATGGCTTTTAGGAGACTTTGCCTTACTTTTTGGATCCTTTTGCTTAAACCCTCAGATTTACTGGAAAGAGGGATACTGTGGGTCCCTTTCTGAGTCTGTCCAATTAGCTTTTGCCCTCCAGGATTTAACACCTTAGCTTCTGACCAACATGTGTACACGTTGATAGAGGTTAGGTAACCCTACGTCATATGTACCTAGAAGAATTCTAAATTCTTTTATGAATTTTTGCTGGTCTTGTCTGGGTTTAGGGAAACAAACTTTAAGTATGATTCTTAATTCAGCTCGGATCCAAGGTTTAAATTCTACAGATGCCTGCATACCTGGCTTAAAGAGAGGGATGGATATTCAGAAGCAACTGGAATTTTGGAGTTTTACGAGAGTTATTGGGCAAAGGGAGGGGGTCTGAAAAAGGGGAAGAGAAGTGAGCAGTTGACTGAAGTACAGGAGAGAGATTATTGAAAGTAATGGCAAAAATCGCAATTACTCTTGCACCAACCTAATAGAAGGACAAGGGGGAAGAGAGAGAGCTGGATACAGGGAGGCAACTGGAAGACAAGAAAAAGAAGTATTTACTAGGGAAATTAGTCTAGTTCGTTGTTGCTTAAGTTTGTCAAATTTCCCATTGGCTTTGGGCAAAGAATCTTTCAATGAAGAAATTTTGATCAGAATTTCATTTGGAGGCCTCTGCCTACCAACAAAAAAACTGCAGCCCCATTGATCCTGAGAAATCTTACTCCTGCTTTTCTAAAGTGCATGTCAAATGAACAATTTTGTTCAAGTCAAATGTTCCCCAAAGTAGCCAGTAAAGGACCAAATCATCCTTGGAGTCATGCCATTAGGAAGGTAGGAAAGTAGGTGCATGAGTTAGTATTGTACAAAGAAGAAACAGTTTCTCCTAGGTGAGGAGGGTATGCAGACTTAGAAGACCCCATGAGAGCTGTTGGCCATCAGTAGGAGTATAATTCTTGTGCATTTTGCATCTCAGGTCCCCAACCTTACAGTTGGCCACCTCCTAACACAGACCAGACAATCTTTGCCCCCGAGTAGGCAGAAAACCAGAGAGAGCACTTCCTGTGGACCAAAGTGAAGCTCTTAGGACAAAAACGCAAGACGGAAGGAGAACCTGAGCTGGTTTTATTGGTGACTCCACAATAAAATTTGTTCACATGGACGTGGGTTCAGGGAGAACCACAAACTCGCTGGACTGTGAAGCGAGCTTGAACAGGCTTATAGGACCTATGCCTGTGTCCGACCCTGCCATTCTCCTTCTTCAGACAAACCATTTTTAAACAGCACAACACAAACACACACAAAAGAGAGCCAAAAAAAGGTGAAAGAGAATGGCCTGATTCCACCTAGGGCGCCAAATAAATGGACACCAATAACAAAACCCAGGTATCAAACGAGAATAAGTAGCTGAGGAACTCAACACAAAGAGACATTCAGAGCCAGTGCTGACTTATCACATCAGTGCAAACTCAACAAGCCACTCACTGCAAGGTGCAAGATGCCTCCGTAGCAGCCATCCTGTTTGAAAATGGGAGTCCACACAGTGGGCAGTGCAGATGGTACCTTGGTGGAACCTCCAAAGAAACTAAAGACATTAATGAAGTCTGCCTGGATGAGAACAAGCAGAGGCTGTTTATTCAGAGCTCACTATAACGAGGGAGTCAGTCGCCATCATCACTCACATTCGTCAGAGCCTCAAAGACAGGCCGGGGAAAGAAAGACTGATACTGACAAAAAGGGAATGCTCAGGTATGGTATGATTCAAGGGTGTTGTCATAGGGAAGCTGGAAGCAGGCTAATCAGAAATGAACATCCTGTATGATTAGTTTGGGGAACATATTTGGCTTTCTCTGACTGGTCCTGAGTTGGAATCTGGAGCAAAAATTAAGGAAGCTGTCAGTTATTGACCAGGTCCTGACCACTACCAGTCAACTGCTGCAGAAGCTGTGGTTTGGCTTCCCAGGCTGGTTACTGCAGCAGTTGTGGGTCAGAGTTCTATTTTTGTATATGTCCTGGCCAGAGTTTATATAAAATTTCTAGAGAAAAATATAAGAGAAAATATTTTTGCCTTGGGTTAGGCAAACAATTCTTAAAGATGATGTTAGATGAACAAAAGAATTTTTTTTTTTTGAGATGGAGTCTCCCTCTGCTGCCCAGGCTGGAGTACAGTGGCGCTATTTCGGTCACTGGAATCTCCGCCTCTTGGGTTCAAGCAATTCTCCTGCCCCAGACTCTCGAGTAGCTGGGATTATAGGTGCCCGCCGCCACCCCACCTGGGTAAATTTTGTAATTTTAGTAGAGATGGCATTTCACCATGTTGACCGGGCTGGTCTCAAACTCCTGACCTCAAGTGATCTCCCTGCCTCAGCCTCCCAGTGCTGGGTTTATAGGCATGAGCCACTGCACCCGCCCTAGATGCACAATAAATTTTTTCTAAATGATATATTGGACTTTAAGAACTTCTCTTTCTGAAAGACACTATTAAGAGAATGAAAATATAAGCCCCAGCCCATCAGAGGAGGGGGAAATAGAAGGAGCGAGAGCATCAGGATGGTGCTAATGGATGCTGGGCTTAATATCTAGGCGATGGGATGATCTGTGCAGCAAACCACCATGGCAACACATTTACCTATGTAACAAACCTGCATGTCCGGCACAAGTACCCCTGAACTTAAAATAAAAGTTTAAGAAAAAAAAGAAAATATAAGCCCCTGACTGGAAGAAGATATTTGCAAATTACATAACTGATAAAGAACTTGGACATAGATTACATACAGAACACTCAAAAAGTAATGATTAAAAAACCCGAATTTAAAAATGAATAAAAGACTTGAATAGACAATTTACCAAAGAAGATATATGGATACAAATAAGCACATTGAATTACGCTCAACATCATTAGTCATTAGGGAAATGCCTATTAAAACTTCAGTTTTACACATCTATTCATCTATTAGAATGGCTAAAATGACAAACCATACTAGTTGTTGGTGAAGATGTGAAGGAATGGGCATCCTCATAAACTCCTGGTAGGGATCTAAAGGGGTATGACCATTTTGGAAAATAATTTGGCAGTTTCTTAAGAAGTTCTGCATATGCTTGCCATTTGACCCAGCCATTCCACACTAAAGTGTTTACCTAAGAGGAAAAAAAATAGGCATATGTCCATACAAAGACTTGTACATGAATGTTCATAACATTTTTATTTGTGAAAGCTATAAACTGGAAACAATCCAAATACCCATCAGCAGATGAATGAAGAAGCCAATAATCATTATCCATATAATTGAAGACCACTCAACCATAACAAAAAGGAAAGAACTATTGGTACCCACGACGACATAGATGAATCTGAAAACAATGATGCTGAGTGACAGAAGCCAGACATAAAAGAGTGTATATCATATGATTCAATTTGCCATGACAATAATACTGGAAATGATTTCTATTTTCTAATAGTATAGAGTAGTCCTCCCTTGTCTTTGGTTTGGCTTTCCATGCTTTAGTTACCACAATAAGCTCTTGTCCAAAAATATTAAATTAAAAATTCCAGAAATAAATGATTCATAAGTTTCAAGTTTCATTCGGAGTAGCCTAATGAAATTTCATGCCATCCACTGCCTCTCACCCTGGGACATGAATCGTTTCTTTGTCTGGTGTACTCACCCTGTATATGCTACTAGCCCTTAGTCACTTGGTAGCCTTCTTACTTATCAGATCGACTCTAATATTGCTTATATTCAAGTAACCCTTATTTTATTTAATGGCCTCAAATCTCCAGAGTAGTGATGCTGGCAATTCAGACATGCCAAAGAAAAGCCTTTCTTTAAGCGAAACAGTGAAAGTATAGGAAAAAAACATAGTAGATACACAGTTTGGTGCTACCCATGGTTTCAGGCATCTGGTTTCAGGCATCAACGTAGGGTCTTGGGACATATCCCGTGGTTAAAGTGGGACTGCTGTAAACACCTGTGAATTTTTACAATCAGGCCAGGAGTCAACCACAGCATTTTCCTCTTCTTCCTCTTACATGGAAATAATAAAACTGCTTATTTTCTTAAACAAAAGAGTTTAAGTCTCGTGACATTTTTATGGTGGGGGGAGTTCAAGCAATTCTCCTGCTTCTGGCTCCGAGTAGCTGGAATTACAGGCATGTGCCATCACACCCAGTTAATTTTGTTATTTTTTGCAGAGATGGGGTTTCACCTGTTGGCCAGGCTGGTCTCGAACTCCTGACCTCAAGTGAACTGCCCACCTCACGCGATACGCCCACCTTGGCCTCCCAAAGTGCCGGGATTACAGGCATAAGCCACTGTGCCCCGCCTCTCGTGACATTTAAAGGAAAGTTTCTGACACAGGATGTTATCACACTGAATTGCTTGCCTGTTATCCTGCCACAGGGACTCTCACTTCCCATCAGACAAACAGATTAGGAATCGGTTTCTTTTTCCCCTACAAAGGCAGGCACTGACTCCGCCCCCTTCTCACAGGGCAAGACCAGACAAACTCAAGCCACTGCTCTCACGTCCTAGAGGCTTGGCTCTAAACCACCGCCCTCCCACCCGCTATTGGTAGGGGAGGGGGTGAAACTATTGAAAAGTTTCCCCCATCCTCCCTCAAGCATCCCCTCCTGCCTGCATTAGTGCCAAAGGATCCCCTTCTGGTACAACCGAGACCCTCGAGATTTCAGCACCCCAACATTTTTAGTGACAAAACCATGAAAATTCTGATGAGGCCCTTGCTTGTTTGCACGTTAGCTACCCGCTTTTTGCCCAATATTCCTTTTTCTAGCAATATAATTATAAACTTTCGATGCACCGTTTCTTTGTCAAGCAGGAGGATATTGCCTCAGAGTCATAAAAAATTTTGCAGAAGGAATGAATGCCTTTAAGGGCATTGCGACCAGCTGCTGACGCCCGGAAGTCCAGTGGTTCAAGGTGTAATCTGAGACTAAGAAATAGACTTTTCCCCTAGGTTCCCTGAAAGTCCCCCTCCCTTCCTTCCTAGTCGCATAAAAACTCCCCGCTACTTATTTTTGTTAGGGTGGATTCGAGAGTCTTGCCCTCTTGCCTTCTCGCTTTGGCCAAATGGAATAAATCTTCCTCTGTCTCCAAGCACCTGTGTGCCAGTGTTTGGCATCAACAGCACATCTGGTTCCTGAGCCTGAGCCTGAATTTGGGCTTCTACAACTCTGGCTCCCGGGACACATGCAAGAGGGAAACGGAATCACACCTTAGTCTCAGCCACTGCGGACAGAACCCACAGGGGCTCTAGTTAGTCACTGTATGGGGGATACAGGGCTTCGTGGGCTGCCCTAGTAGCCTGCCCCCGTTGTTACAGTTTCAAGACTGACGTTCCAAGCCAGGGGCTTATAGGCAAGGCTCTGGAACAAAGCCTCTTGTAATAGACTGGACATTGGCCCTATTTGTCCCCAGGCCACACCCATTTATCTTCATCCTCGGGAGGATGTCCTTCGTGCTCCTGAACCATGGGGAAATGTTGCCAGGCTTGGTTTGGCAAGATTTAGGCTGTGCTAGGTCGGCGTCTCTCCCTCCTCCCCAGCTCGCCCCGCGTTCCGAGCCTCCCCAGCTCCCGAGTCCTCCGCCGCTAGCTGTCGTTGGAGGTGCTCCTGAGTCAACAAACTAAATCTCACCAGCGGGAAAGACGCTCTTCCGGCAGCGCCCAGACCCGGGGAGCTGCAGTCGCCGCACCTTGCCTTCACCACAGCCCCATAGGAGAACCCGCGCAGACTGGAGGAAGTTTGGGGAAGGCCTGGGCAAAGAAGCGCGGGGGATTCGTTACCCGCCGGGGTTCTCCTCTGCAGCGCGTCTCCCTCCAGGAGCAGGAAATGGAGCCTCCCAAGTCCAGAGCAGAGAAGATGAGCCCGCGGGGTCCCCGGCTTTTATCAGCTGAGCTACGTTACACCTCCCGGGGCGGGGCATCGTGCAGGAGACAGACAGAGGGACAGCCCAATCGCATCGTTACGTAGAGCGGGAAGCCCACTCCTGAAAAGACAACAGCCTTGGTAAACTTTGGGTGAACTGGGGAGAACTGAGGAGGGGAAGCGCTTTGTTGCTTCTCTGTGTTTTCTATTTTATTTTATTTTATTTTTAGATTTTCAGTTCTTATTTCACCCAGGGAAGCAGACCTGGGTATCCACCCCCACCTCCTCCAGAACCTCCTGGGCCCCCCTCGGAGTCTTCCTGGGACGCCACAGGCTTGGAGAGCTCTCCGCAGGTTTCTCCGCCAGCGCCTCCAAATCTTTCGATTTCTATTCGAATTACACAGTCAGCTGCTCCAGCTCTGTGCTGGAAGGAGGGCAAGGGGTACGGCGATGGGGCACTGGAAGGAAGGGAAAGCAGAAAATTAAGCCTCTGTTTTCGCCTCCCTCCTTCCCCCACTAATTTCAGAATGTTGCTTCCTCCTCCTTACTTTTGCTGGCGCTAAGGGCTCGGACCAGCACCTGCCAGGCGTAGGTGTGGCCACCGGGGCGAAACCTGGCAGGCTCTGGAAAGAGCGTTTTGCTGACAGGAAAGAGAAACTGTTCCTTGTATTCATCACCTACCGCAGACTTCATCACGCCCGGGTCTTAGACGGGGCTGTCAGATTTCAGTGTGTTTCTCCTAATTGTAGTACCAATTTGTACTGGGCGCTGGCGAAGGGCCTGGCTCCCCCAAGCGCAGCCCTCCCGAACTGCCCGTGCGTGCGGCGAGCGCTGCTGCCCTGTGTGGCCTGTGCTGGGAATCCGAGGGCCGAAGTGGGCCCCGCCGCAGCACGAGGGGACGAGGGAACCAGGAGCTGGCTGCCTGGGGGCGGATTCGAACCCGTGCTCCCGGCGGATATAAGTAGCACTTGGGGACTCCTATTCAGCCCAATCCTGATTCCAACTGCCCTCTCTAGGTACCTACCCTTTACCCTTTTTCCGTTTTACAATTCTGGTGAGTAGATGTTTCTCTATCCCTTCTCCTCCAACTCCAGCACCCAGAGCCAGGAGGACTCCCGGAGCCCGCCCAGCAAGCCCCTCTCTCTTCGATCTTCTGCTCAAGAGCTCGAGGTCTCAGTAGACCCAACTGAGGAAAGGCCGCCTGTGGAGCCTGAGCCAGGCGCAGACTGGGTCGTCACAGTCTGGCCTGGGGCGCTGGAAGTCTTACTTCTCAAGAACGGGCAAGAGATCAGGCCTGACCCTTTGCAAGTGACAGAATCCAAAGCTTTGAGCTCATGGGAAAGTGGCTGGAAAGAAAGTCACTGCAGGGCCACACAGGTCTCTGACGAGGCTACCCAAGAACATTTAAATCCCTGCCCAGAGAAGAAGAGGCTCCAGTTGTCTTGCACTTCCTGGGAATTGGCAGTCCCTCAGAGCAGGGGTTCTGCCGCGACCGGGAGCGCAAGGAGACAAGGATGGTGGCCAGTTAGCAGAAAATCAAGGCAGACCGAACAGTCTGGAAAACACCACCTACGGTCACCTCTGGAGCCTGGGATTATGGGATAACTTTTCGATTTTTAAACGTATTGTCAAATAGCTAAAGTATACGGAAAGTACAAAATAATAGTAAATTGAACACCCGTGTATTCACCACACATTTTAAGCAATAACATTAGCAATATTTGTGTACCCAGCTGGTCTCATTCCCTCTTTCCACTTATCCCCTACTCACCTGATAACCAGTACAATTTTATGAATTTGAAGTTACTAATTCCCATGCAATTGTTTATACTTTTAGTACATGTGTATATGTCCCTCATCAACACATGACACTGTTTCAACACATTTATATGCATTTAAACTGCATGTAAATGGCATCATGTTGGCCAGATGCAGTTACTTACGACTGTAATTCCCGCACTTTGGGAGGCAGAGAGGGAAGATGGCTTGAGGCCCAGAGTTTGAGACCAGCCTGGGCAACATAGCAAGACTCTATTTCTACAAAAAAAAATTGTTTGTTTGTTTGAGACAGCGTCTCGCTCTGTCACTCAGGCTGGAGTGCAGTGGCGCAGTCTCGGTTTGCTGCAACGTCAGCCTCCAGGGTTCAAGTGATTCTCCTGCCTCAGCCTCCCAAGTAACTGGGACTACAGGTGTGCGCCACCACGCCCAGCTAATTTTTGTATTTTTAGTAGAGATGTGATTTCACCATATTGGCCATGCTGGTCTACAAACTCTTGACCTCATGATCTGCCTGCCTCAGCTTCCCAAAATGCTGGGATTATAGGTGTGAGCCACTGCGCCCAGCTAAAAAAGTTGTTTTAAATTAGCTGGGTGTGGTGGTGCCTGCCTATAAAGTCCCAGCTACTCAGGAGGCTGAAGCGGGAAGATGGCTTGAGCCCAGGAGCTGAAGGATGCTGTGAGCTCTGATTGTGCCACTACACAGGCAATAGAGTGAGACTCTGTCTCTTAAAAAAAAAAAAGGAAAAAAAAGTATCATATTGTAAGTGTTCTGTAGAACTTGCTCCCACACTTTAACATTTTGCTTTAAAGATTTGTTCATGTATTTAGATCATTGCTTTTTCACGGCTGTATGAGCTGAGTCATTTCTGCTCTTCTTTCCATCCATACCCATTGGTCTCCAAAGTATCCAGGCCTCCCCAAAAGTTCCTGCAGGAGACCTCAGTTCCACTGGCTTTCAGGTCATAATTGTTCCAGCACTTCTTTTCCATTTCTGCTTCCAGCCCACCTCTCCCAAATTCTCAAGCTTCTAGAGGGTCATGAGAGAGGAAAGATGCCAAATGCTTTTGATAAAATGTCGCCTTTCCAGTGGTTTGCATGTTTGTTTGTGTGGAGTAGGAGGGAAGTGAGGGCAGATGTGACTTATTCTGAGTATTAATTCAAGTTTAAAAGTAAAATCTTTAGGTTTGCCTTGTCCAGTAACAAATGCCAAGAGCCATAACTGCTCATTCTCTCTCTCTCTCTCATATACACACACACACATACACACTTGCTTAATGCAATATCTGCACTGTTTTTGCTTCAACAAACTAAATAGGAGAAGAGAGGTGGTAGGTTAAAGGGGCATGCTACCTTATTAAGGGCAGTCATTCTCTCACAGAAAGAATCACTGTATTAGTGTCGGGAGAATCACTGCCTACGTCAGCTGTGTGTCAATGACCTCTGTCACTGCCCCCAGTCTGCACAGTGAGACTGGAGGCTGCGTGCCATGGTCTACAGATTCCTCACTACAGAAAACTTGCTCCAACATTCTCCATGAGAGTCACAGCGAGATTGATTATGGCGGTCAATGCTCAATGGCATTGTGGCTGGCCAAGTTTTTTTGCAGACACTTTTACTAGGGGACGGAGGATTATAGCAGCAAGCCATCTTAGCATAGAGCCTTATCTGTGTTTCCACAGACTGTCTTTCAAACCCAAGCAACTTGTTCATAACATTCACTTTTCAGGCAAAAAACGTATTTTCCACTTTTTTTCTTTTCTTGATAAAAAGTTTAAAAAATAAAGTTTGCATAAACACGTGTGTGATGTTTCTTAGGAACAATGTTTGCCATTTGACAAAGTGTGGTGAAATTTTGTCAGAACAAGTTTACTTGAAGGAGGGATGAAACATCCTTTATCAATGTTTATATGAATCACACGCATCAGAGAGAGTGGGAGGGAGAATCTTGGTTCTCTGGCACTCTCAGTACCCACATTGAGATCCAAGAGTGTCCCGATGATTTTCCTGTCTCAGTAAGTAATTAAGCTTTTCCTGAAGGAGCTCAGTTAAGTCCAAGCTTAATTTCGGTCCAGTCCAATGTTTAATTTGCTTTTTCAGCTACAGGAAATGAAAGCGTGACTCAGAATTTTCTCTATGTATCCCCTCAGATCTTTAGCACACTGAGAGTAGTTACAGAGTCTCAAAGCATATCCCCACAAGATGCTTTATTTATTACAAAGGAAAAAACACTAATTTTCCAGAGAATCCTGGAATATATCACCTTAACCAAGTTATCAAGGTTAACATCATTAGTAACAGGAAAAATTAAATTGCCTGCCACTAAAAAGAACAATTTTTATTTCTTATGTATTCCTGACCCAATAAAACAAAACAAAACAGTGCAATGAGAACGTAACTATAAGGAAACATTAGAGGGTTCAATGATGCCCACCTGTAGTCCCAGCTACACGGGAGTTTGAGGCAGGAGGATTGCTTGAGGCCAGGAGTTCAAGACCAGCCTGGGCAATATAGCAAAACCCTGTCTCAAAGGAAAAAGAAAAGAAAACATTAAACAAATCCAAACCCAAATTGAAAGACTGTTCTAGATTGAAAAACACTAAAAAGACAAGACAAAGTCACCATGTAATCCTAGGCGGGAGCTTGGACTAGAAAAAAATTTCTTTTTGCTATAAAGGACACTCTGGCAATTGTGAGAATGCACTTCAAAGACCACAACTTGGAGCTTAATTCACAAAGGACCCCAGCTGCCTCACTCTTCCATTGCATGTTTGTATGAAGGCCATGCTTCCTTGGGTTGCTCCCAGCTGATGACTGAGTATAGCAAGGACAGGAGGGCAGGCCTTCTCCTGGGAGACAAAGGATGCCTATAATGGCCAACTTTTGCTTGACTTTGAGTGAATATCTGGCATAGTTCCACCCAATCTTTTTCCCCCTCTCCTCCACACAGGATCAGACTTGCATCATGGTGTGACAGCTCTCTCATCTTTCGTTGACTCCCAACTCTCAGCAAGATGGAAATGCCCAAATTCCCCTGACATATGGTAGAGGAAGAAATAAAGAGTTTGAGGGAAATGAGCATGAAGGAATGGCTATATTAGGTAAGACCAGAAGTAATCCTGCTAGAGGATTTTGTTCTATGACATGTCCCAGATTACACACCACTCACCAAGATCACCAGAAAGCACTGGTGAGAGGGGCATCTGCATCAAAGAAGTCCAGTGATGGCGGTCCACTGCATGCCAAAGAGGATGGTAGGTGAGGCAGTCTCAAAGCTGGGCCCATTAATACCCATGGGAATGCATGATGGGGGCCCTCAAGTAATAGAAGCTAGGAGGTCACAATTACCACAGTGACTGGCATAGTTAGTCAGACAGCCGCCGGGACTAAAGCCACAGGAAGTTGTGGAGATGGTTAATGGAGAATGATGTCCTTAGAGGCAAAATAGACAGGCAGCCAATAAAAATGTTACTTAACATCCATAACCCACAAAGAGCAAGAATAAAGGAGCAGGAAGCTGTGGGTGATTTCCCCCAATAAAAATCCACAACTTCTTGTTTAGTTCTCAAACCCAAGTCAATTTGCAGATCTGAAACCCACTGACTGAAGTGATGGGTTCCCAGGAGGAAGGCTCTTACAATGCCATGTCAAGTATATACCATGACAATTCCTCCAGCTCTTCCCCAAAGGTACCTATGGGCATTTATTCATGTGACCATATGCTGGGGAAAGGAGATAACCAGACATTTCAAGGGCTGTTGAATATGGGATCTGAGTTAACACTGATACCCAGAAACCTGAAATATCATCACAGTCCCTGTTACAATGGGACAAGGTAATAAATGGAGTCCTGTCTGAAATCTGACTCACAGTGGTTCATTTGGTCTGTGGATGATTTCCCAAGCAGCCAAGTGCACAGTTGGAATACTCCCAACATTAGGCCCTGGTATGTAAAGTACAACTATTATAGTGGGGAAGGTCAAAAGGAAACCTCTGAAGCTGCCCACAACTCAGCCAAGATGATAAATCAAAATCGGTTTCATATTGTAAGAGATTCATGCCACCATTAAAGAACTAAAGGATGCAGGGAAGGTAGTTTCCATTATATTTTCATTTAATTTGTTAGCCTAGCCCCTGAAGAAATTGGCAAGATCTTGAAGA
Source organism: Macaca thibetana thibetana (assembly GCF_024542745.1). Taxonomy (NCBI): domain Eukaryota; kingdom Metazoa; phylum Chordata; class Mammalia; order Primates; family Cercopithecidae; genus Macaca; species Macaca thibetana. The sequence continues at coordinate 29,906,801 of NC_065593.1, read as the reverse complement.
ATGACTGTAGACTACCACAGGCTTAACCAAGGAGTAGCCCTTATTCCGGCTGCTATTTGGTATCATCTAGATCAACATTAGTAAGCCTTCAGGTGAAAAGTATGTGAGCACTGATTTGGCAAATGCATTCTCTTCTATTTCAGTTAGAAAGAAGATCAGAAACAGTTCACATTAATGTGGAACAGACCAAAATATTCAGCTACATTTTGCTCCAGGGTTATTTTAACTCGTGCTCTCAATCATAATACAGTACAAAGAAATCTGCATCATCTGGACAGCCCAGAGAACACCACATGGACCCATTATGTTGACATCATGCTTCTGAACAGATGAACAAGTTGGTGGCTCTGGGGGCCATGGTAAGACATATGCATTCCAGAGGACTGGAGATAAACCATGCTAAGATTTCAGGAACCAGCCACTCCAGTGAAGTTTTAAGGGATTCAGTAGTAAGAGCTGTGCTAGGTGTTCCCTCTATAGTGAAGGACAAATTGCTGTATCTTGCATCCCCTACCACAAAGAAGGAAGCATAGCATCTGGTAGGCCTATTTAACTTCTACAGGCAATATATTCCATACCAAAAATCCTACACTGGACCATAAATCAGGTGACATGGAGAGCTGCAAGCTTCAAGGGGCCTAGAGCAGGAAGTACTGCAGCAGTACTGCAGTACGTGGTGCAATCACACCCTGCAACTTGGGCCCTGTGATCTGACAGCCTGTGGCATTCTATCTGGCAATAGTTGGGCAATGCAGTATAGGGATCGCGGCAAGCTCCATTGGGAGAATCCCAAGGTAGGCACCTGGGATTCTGGAATAAGACCATAACATCTGCAGTAGAGAATTATATGCCATTTGAGAAATAGCACTTGCGTGTTAGTGGACCCTGATAGAGACTGAACACTTATTCTCGGGTCACCAGCTAACCATGCATCTGAAACTGTTCATTATAAGCTGGATTCTGTTGGACCTAACAAGTCCCCAAGCTGGATGGGCCCAGCAGCAGAACATGCTAACGTGGAAATCGAGGATGGAGCTTGAGCAGGAGCAAAGGACACAAGTAAACTGCATGAGCAGGTAGTCCACACTCTCCTATACTCCCCTATGTCATCCACCACACGTGCACTAGTTTGCATCTATTTCTCTACAGGAGCTGGAGAGGTGCCCATACAACTGAGTGAAAGGGAAAAAAAAAACTCAAGCATGGCTTATAGATGAGTTAGCTTAGTATGAGGGTGCAGACCAGAAATGAACTGTGACTGTGTTATAACCACATGCTGTAGGGAGTAGTTCCGAAAAACAGTGAAGAGGGAAGATTTTCCCAGTAAGCAAAGCTCTGAATCATGCACCTGATTATTCACTTTTTGTGGAAGGGGAAGTGGCCTGAAGTAAGAATAAATAAGCTGAGTGTAGGGGTGTGCACCTGTAGTCTCAGCTTCTTGGGAGACTGAGGCAGGAGGATCACCTGAGCCTGGGAGTTTGAAGCTACAGTGAACTATGATGGCACCGCTGCACTCCACCCTAGGTGACACAGCAAGACACAGTCTCTTTCTTAAAAAGAATAAGAAAAAGAAGGAGAAAGAGAAGAAATATAGATCCTTGGGTCACACAAAAGAAACTGTCATCAGAGGGAATAGGCAACCTATGGAATGGGAGAAATTTTTGCAATCTATCCATCTGACAAAAGGCTAATATCCAGAATCTACAAAGAACTTAAACAAATTTACAAGAAAAAAACAAACAACCCCATCAAAAAGTGGGCAAAGGGTGTGAACAGATATTTCTCAAAAGAAGACATTTATGCAGCCAACGAACATGTGAAAAAATGCTCATCATCACTGGTCATTAGAGAAATGCAAAATCAAAACCACAGTGAGATACTATCTCACGCCAGCTAGAAAGGCAATCATTAAAAAGTCAGGAAACAACAGATGCTGGAGAGGATGTGGAGAAATAGGAATGCTTTTACACTGTTGGTGGGAGTGTAAATTAGTTCAACCATTATGAAAGACAGTGTGGCGATTCCTCAAGGATCTAGAACTATAAATAAATACTATTTGACCCAGTGATCCCATTACTGAGTATATACCCAAAGGATTATAAATCATTCTACCATAAAGACACATGCACACGTATATTTATTGCAGTACAATTCACAATAGTAAAGGCTTGGAACCAACCCAAATGTCCATCAATGATAGACTGGATTAAGAAAATGTGTCATATATACGCCATAGATTACTATGCAGCCATAAAAAAGGATGATTTCATGTCCTTTGCAGGGACATAGATGAAGCTGGAAACCATCATTCTCAGTAAACTATCACAAAGACAGAAAACCAAACACCGCATGTTCTCGCTTATAAGTGGGAGTTGAAGAATGAGAACACATGGACACAGGGAGGGGAGCATCACAGACCCGGGCCTGTCAGGGAGTAGGGAGCTAGGGGAGGGATAGCATTAGGAGAAATACCTAATGTAGGTGACAAGTTGATGGGTGCAGCAAACCATCATGGCACATGTATACCTATGTAACAAAACTGCATGTTCTGCACATGTACCCCAGAACTTAAAGTATAATAATAATAATAATAATAATAATAATAAAACACTACATCCCTAAGAGTCACAAATAGAAAAAAAAAAAGAAATATATACGTTTGGGAAGTGGCCAATGGTCTGGCTGCCTGGTCAGAGCCTTTAAAGAAAACAACTGGAAAATCAGAGCCAAGGAGGTCTGGGTAGACTCTAGAAGCATATAGATGGACATATGGGAATGGATATAATGTATGAACATTTTGTATCACATGTTAATGCTCAACAGAGAGCATCTACCATGCAAGAGGCACTGAGCAGCCAAGTAGACAAAATGATTCAGCCAATTAACATCAGCCAGCCTTTGTCATCAGTCACTCCAGAACTGGCACAATAGGCACATGAACAGAGTGGCCATGGTGGCAGAGGTGGCTACATATGGGCCCTATAGAATGGACTCCTACTTACCAAAGCCAGTGTAGCCACTGCTGCCTCTGAATGTCCAACTTGTCAGGAACAGAGACCAACACTGAACTCCCAAAGTGGCACTAGTCTTCAAAGAGACCAACCAGCCACATGGTGGCAAATTAACTGCATCAGCCCCCTTCCACACCGGAAGGGCCGGCAGTCTGAACTCACAGGAACAGATACCTATTCCAGAAATGGACTTGCCTTTCCCTCCCACAGAGCCTCAGCTGGCACCACTCTCTGGGAGTTTGTGGAATATCTAATCCACAGGCATGGAATCCCACATATCACAGCATCTAACCAGGAGCCCCTCTTCACAGCAAAGGAGGTAGGCCTGTGATCATGAGGTCACTATCTGTGTCACATACCACACCACCCAAGGCAGACAGCCTCAGAGAATCTTGTAACCACCTTCTAAGAGTACAACTGAATGGCAGCTCAAAGAACACACTCTAAAAAGATGGGGTGCCATCCTTCGGGAGACAATATATTTATGAAATCATAGACTCCTCGATGTTGCCATATCCGCACGAGGAAGGATACAAGGTCCAGGAGCCAAAGGGGAGAAATAGGAGCAGCCCCACTTACCATCACTTCCAGGGACCCACTGGGGTATTTTGTGCTTCTTGTCCATGTAGATCCTGAACCCCAAAAGGGATGCACACTTGCCAGGGGACACAGCGAGCATCCGAGGGAACTATAAGTTCTAGCTGCTGAAGGGGCACTTTGATCTCCTTATGTGTAAGAAGTTACCAGACTGGCAGGGATCATGGATCCTGCTCAGCAGAAGAGGGCAAGGCCGTTTTCACACAATGGGGGCAGGAAGGAATATGTGTGAATCCCAAATGATCTACTTGATTGCCTTCTGATACTCTGATGCCCTACTGTAAGGGTGAACAGATACATGCAATAACCCCAAACCGATAAAGGTATGATTGCCAAAGGTTCAAACCACTTAGGAATGAGGTTTCTGGCCATATCCCTGGGTAAGCAAGACACCAAGACCTGCAGAGGTGAGAGCTGAGGGTGAGAGGTGTTTAGAATGGATAGTGGAGGAGTGGAAGGATAAGAACCAGTTGCAGCCCTGAGATCCATTGTAGTGACAGGGCCTGCAGTTCATCCCACTAACCTCACACTTCTGATTTCCCCTCCGGAGGAATGGCCTACAGGGGCCATGCAGAGGCTGTACGGAGAATTGGTCAGTACACACAGAAGTGGATGGCAGTGGGCCAAGCACAGTGGCTCACACCTGTAATCTCAGCACTTTGGGAGGCCGAGGTGGGTGGATCACCTGAGTCCAGGAGTTCGAGACCAGTTAGGACAACATGACAAAACCCCATGTCTACTAAAAATACAAAAACTAGCCGGGCATGATGGCATGTGCCTGTAATCCCAGCTACTTGGGAGGCTGAGACAGGAGAATCGCTTGAGGTGGAGGTTGCAGTGAGTCAAGATAGTGCCACTACATTCCAGCCTGGGTGACAGAGTGAGACTTCGTCTCAAATAAATAAATAAATAAATAAGAAGTGGGCTGCAGTGGTGTGAGCATGCACCTGACAGACCTCTCATTACGGAGAGCTTATACAGCCAAGAACCCCAGCTGCTGCTCTTTGAAACCCATCCTGCTTTTGTGCCGAGGCCACACTTCCCACAGGCTGCTCTAGCCAGTGACCAAGCACAGCAAAGACACTAAGACGGGCCCACTCTGGGAGACGTGGGACTCCTCTGATGGCCAACTTTGACTTGGGGACTCCCTGATGGCCTTGCCAAGCCTTTTTGATAAAGCACTTTGGTCTAGGAAGCTTCTACCCAACCTTCCTTCCTCTCTCCTTCACTCAGGGTCAGACTTATAATGTGATCTGACAGTTCCCCCAGCATTTCCTGGCTCTTGCTCCTTTCCTCTCACAGGTGTTTCTCCTGAGAAAATTCTTGCATGTTTAATCCCAATTTGAGGGATTATTGGGATGATTATTGGGACTACTGTTGGAACAGTTGACAAACTGTCACTGGGGGTGTGTAGATTAAATGGCAGTATTGTATAAATCCATGTTAATTTCCAGGTAGTGATAACAGTACTGTGATTATATAGCAGTGTGTCCTTGGTGTTTAGGAATTACACAGTGAAATGTTTAGGATAATGGGGCAACTTACTTTCAAACGGTTCCCCCAAAATCCTAGATAGATAGATAGATAGATAGATAGATAGATGATTGATACATAGATAGATAGAGAGAGATAGATAGATAGATAGATAGATAGATAGATAGATAGATAGATAGGCAGGCAGAGTAAGAAAGAAAGTGAGAATGATCAAACAAATGTATATAATGTTTTGTGGGGAGAGTGAATAGGAGTTTTTTGTAGTATTCTTATGACTTTTCCATAAATTTGAAATTATCAAAAATAAAAAATGTTTAAAACATTCTGAAGACACACATTCGGCCAACAATCATGAAAAAAGGCTCTACATCACTGATCATTACAGAAATGCAAATGAAAACCACAATGAGATGTCATCTAACACCAGTCAGAATGGCGATTATTAAAAAGTAAAAAAATAACAGATGCTGGTGAGGTTGTGGAGAAAAAAGAACACTTATACACTGTTGGTAAATTCAGCCATTGTGGAAGACAGTGTGGTGATTCCTCAAAGACCTAAAAACAGAAATGCCATTCAACCCAGCAACCCTATTACTGGGTATATACCCAAAGGAATGCAGATCATTCTATTATAAAGACACACACACGTGTTCATTGCAGTACCACTCACGATAGCGAAGACATGGAATCAACCTGAATGCTCATCAGTAACAGACTGGATAAAGAAAATGTGGTACATATCATGGAATACTATGCAGCCATAACAATGAATGAGATCATGTCCTTTGCAGGGACATGGATGGAGCAGGAGGACATTATCCTTAGGAAACTAACACAGGAATAGAAAACCAAATACCACATGTTCTCACTTACAAGTGGGAGCTAAATGATGAGAACACATGGACACATAGAGGGGAACAACAACACTGGGGCCTTTTGGAGGGTGGAAGGGTGGGAGGAAGGAGAGGATCAGGAAAAATAACTAATGGGTACTAGGCTTAATACCTGGGTGATGAAATAATCTGTACGACAAACCCCCATGACACAAGTTTACCTATGTAGCAAACCTGCACTTACACCCATGAACTTTAAAAGTTTTAAAAAAAAACTTAAACAACGCTCAGAATCTTGATTAAAAGTCTTAGTGCAAAAGGGCTTGCATAACTAATATGGTTTGAGTCTGTGTCCCCACAAAAACCTCAGGTCGAATTGTAATCCCCTGTGTCGGAGAATGGATGTGGTGGGGGGTGACTAGATCAAGGGGGTGGATTTCTCCCATGCTGTTCTCATTATAATGGGTGAGTTGTCCTGAGATCTGGTTGTTTAAAAGTTTGTAGCACCTCCCCCTTCCCTCTCTTCATCCTGCTCCAGTCATGTAGGATGTTCTGGCTTCCCTTACACCTTCTGCCACGATTGTAAGTTTCCTGAGGTCTCCCCAGCCGTGCTTCCTGTGCAGCCTGTGGTACCATGAGCCAATTAAACCTCTTTTCTTTATAAATCACCTAGTCTCAGGTAGTTCTTTATAGCAATGTGAGAACGGACTAATACAATAGCCTTCTTCTTTATCTTGAAACTCATCAAGGACACTGAGGCCATTCCACCCAAATTAAAAGTTTCCCTTTTATCCTCCAAAGTGATTTATAGCAGGAAGATGGAAGGCTGTTTACACTTTCATTGATTGCTTAGTTTTGTTAATATAATTATACATTTTAACATTCTTGCAGAATTAGTTTGCTAGGGCCACCATAACAAAATACAAAGACCGGGTGGCTTAAACAACACGAATTCACTTTCTCACAGTTCTAGAGGCTGGAAGTCCAAGATCAAGGTGTCAGCAGATACTGTTTCTTCTGAGGCCTCTCTTTTTGGCTTGCAGTTGCTGCTTTCTCACTGTGCCCTCACATGGTCTCCACTCTGTATACATGTACCTCCCTGGTGTTTCTTCCTCTTCTTAGGAGAACACTGATTGTATTGAATTAGGGCCCCACTCTTATTACCTTAGTTAGCTTTAATTACCTCTTTAAAGATTCCATCTCTAAATGTATTCACATTTTGAGGTAGTGAGGGTTAGGGATTCAACATACAAATTTTGGAGAA